>NC_069138.1:15998904-16343904 GCF_026914265.1 Mya arenaria | reverse complement strand
CTTGAATGTTTAACCTGTACCAAGTTGCATGTATCTTGAATCTTTAACCTGTACCAAGTTGCATGTATCTTGAATCTTTAACCTGTACCAAGTTGCATGTATCTTGAATCTTTAACCTGTACCAAGATGCATGTATCTTGAATCTTTAACCTGTTCCAAGTTTCATGTATCTTGAATGTTTAACCTGTACCAAGTTGCATGTATCTTGAATGTTTAACCTGTACCAAGTTGCATGTATCTTGAATGTTAAACCCATTCCAAGTTGCATGTATCTTGAATGTTTAACCTGTTCCATGTATCTTGAATGTTTAACCTGTTCCGAGTTTCATGTATCTTGAATGTTTAACATGTTCCAAGTTTCATGTATCTTGAATGTTTAACCCGTTCCAAGTTGCATGTATCTTGAATATTTAAACTGTTCCAAGTTTCATGTATCTTGAATGTTTAAACTGTTCCAAGTTTCATGTATCTTGAATGTTTAACCTGTTCCATGTATCTTGAGTGTTTAACCTGTTCCGAGTTTCATGTATCTTGAATGTTTAACATGTTCCAAATTCCATGCATCTTGAATGTTTAAACTGTACCATGTTTCATGTATCTTGAATGTTTAAACTGTTCCAAGTTTCATGTATCTTGAATGTTTAACCTGTTCCATGTATCTTGAATGTTTAACCTGTTCCGAGTTTCATGTATCTTGAATGTTTAACATGTTCCAAATTCCATGTATCTTGAATGTTTAAACTGTACCATGTTTCATGTATATTGAATGTTTACACTGTACCACATTGCATGTATCTTGAGTGTTTAAACTGTACCATGTTTCATGTATCTTGAGTGTTTAAACTGTACCACATTGCATGTATCTTGAGTGTTTAAACTGTACCATGTTTCATGTATCTTGAGTGTTTAAACTGTACCACATTGCATGTATTTTGAGTGTTTAAACTGTACCACATTGCATGTATCTTGAATGTTTAAACTGTACCATGTTTCATGTATCTTGAATGTGTTTTTTAGTTATGGCCAAGTTAAATGTGTTTGTACAACAGAGCCCACATTTACACAATTGCTTCCATAATAGTTTTCTATCTTCTTTGAACAAAATACTCAAGCAAGATGATCCAACTTTAAGATCTATGTACCTTTGGCCTGTTAAAGGTCATCAAGATTATCAAAACAATTGATCATAGTGTTTCATTTTCTGAATATTAATGGTGCATCTACATTTTTATAACCTAGGTCACCCTCAGAATATGCATATAATACTATATAATAGCTTCATGCATCTCATTTGATTGTAGAAGGCTATATTCTATTCAGGATTTAGACCTTTTATTCAATAAATAGTTGTTATAGTGCATTTTTTATTTCACTATGTCCATGCCACTAACTACTTCATTTTTTTTTAATGCTGGTGTTCATTTAATTAAATGTTGTGACATTAATTAAGTAAGATGTTGAGTGAAGCTGAGATAGAGGTAATATATAGCAAAGAAACTGTAGATTCTCATCCCAAAACGTAAGATGATTTAGTCATGCCAGCCAGGAAATCCCCAAAAAAGTATTGAAGTTTAAAATGAACACATGGCACAAGAGGGTCATGGAGGAAATGCTAAAACTCATCTGATGAGCATGTGGCTATTGTCTACAGCCAGAGTTATGGGCCTTGATGTACATGTGACTATTGTCTACAGCCTGAGTTATGGGCCTTGATGTACATGTGACTATTGTCTACAGCCAGAGTTATGGGCCTTGATGTACATGTGACTTTGTCTACAGCCAGAGTTATGGGCCTTGATGAACATGTGGCTATTGTCTACAGCCAGAGTTATGGGCCTTGATGTACATATGACTATTGTCTACAGCCAGAGATATTGGCCTTGATGAACATATGACTATTGTCTACAGCCAGAGTTATTGGCCTTGATGAACATATGACTATTGTCTACAGCCAGAGTTATTGGCCTTGATGAACATATGACTATTGTCTACAGCCAGAGTTATTGGCCTTGATGAACATATGACTATTGTCTACAGCCAGAGTTATTGGCCTTGATGAACATGTGACTATTGTCTACAGCCAGAGTTATTGGCCTTGATGTACATGTGACTATTGTCTACAGCCAGAGTTATTGGCCTTGATGAACATGTGGCTATTGTCTACAGCCTTGTTGTGCATGTGACTATTGTATTCAGCCGAATAAGTAGCAAGTTTCAATTTAACACCTTCATCCATGGTTTGGCACTTATTATAATGACAATAACACTACAACTGACACCAAGGCTATGAAAACAGTTCAAATTTTACCTTCAAAAAATACAGACAAGCTAACAAGTTCTGGATTAGTTGTACACTTGTCATGATTTCATTTAGGGGTGATAATAGCTGCAAAGGGCAAGAACAAGCTACAGTTTTATCAAAGGGAGGTAATATACCAGTATCTTTTTTAATATAATACATTACCTCATCGAAAACCTAAAATGCCACATAAAATGTCATACAATCATCTCATAGCATACAGTCAATGCCTTAAAATACAATATATGTGTAAAAGCTTTAATCAAACATGCATTTTACTTGTTTGATAATGAACATTGCTTTTAAACACAAATTTACTTTGTGGCAAATATAATTCAAGCATCAAAGCATGGTGAAAGAGTTAAAATATCACATGTTAAATTAACTGTCAAGGACTGGGTCATTCAGGGATTTGGAGCAAAATTTGGAGGATAAATAATTTAAAACAGTGGTTTTACTTCTCTTTTTCATAAGGCTTTGATTATATTTTTATAAAATTATGCCGAAATGACTGAGCAGCATAACAGCATATATTAAAATTTCAATAAGATCAGTAATACCAAAGCACAGAGCAACAGACAGTTAGAATTCGTAATATTTTGTTTACAATATGTTTTAGTGATGCTCATTCCCTATATCGACTTTGTAACAAAGATTACATTTATATCTACTTAAACATGTGTTTAAGTTTTAGTAAGAAAAAAGCAAGTATTAAGAAGAAAATACTTTTATCATATTATGTATACATAAAATTTTACAGGTAATTTCTTTAACATCTCATACCTTGATTACAGCTATGCATACAAATCACAAATGCATTCAAATTTCAGCAAAAATGAGGCAAATAATTGTGTCCATTTATATCTTGTTGATAACTAAAATGAAATTAAAAAACAAGAAAGCAAGAGATCATAGACCCAAGGTATTCCCTCCTCCATTGCTCACCTGGGCAACACTGGCTGGAAACGTACCGTACGTGTCCGGGATAAGACCTAAATTAACTTTACCTCCTTTGTCACTCTGCATGTGGAAAGTTAGAAACATAAACATGCAGGAAAATAGAAGACTATCATATCAACAGCCATACAACTCATACACTGACATGTACTTTCTTAATGCATTACAGTTGATACATGTGAATAGGCCTTCATCTCTCATTAGTTCATACTGGTATCTATAGCAACTTATAGCACTGCTATTCATATTCTTTCTTCTTTTTTTTCAATTTGTGATTTAAAAATGTTTAATAATGTATTTGACATTCATTTCTAGCTACTTTAATTATACCATCCGAACATGTCATTCTTAGACACCATACACTATATGAGTAATATGTTTCTTGATAGGACAGCATCCATCATCACAATGCCTAGGGCTTCCATTAAAACTTAGCATCTCTTATTTTACATTTATATGCCCCAGACTTGACCCTGGTACATTTACTCTGGGGGCAAAATTGTCATATTCATGTGCAATCAGTTTCTATATTTTATACCTAAAAAAAGCTTTTTATGATCATTTCATCATCTTTTAATAAAAATGCTCTCAGATTTCAATTTTAATGACATTTACTATCTAAGGCCTTAAAAAAGCATTAAGTTATTTTCATGGAAGTCCTATATATCAGACACTAAGAAACACTCACACATGTGAAAAAACATATTGAAACAGACAACAACAAAGAAGGCAAGATAAGTAAAACTTGGATCTCAATCATTCTTGTATGTAAACATTTATAATTAAAAAACAGCTTGACATGCCTAATATATAACTAGAGCTGTCACAAAAGTGATGAATGCCCCAAGACGCCACCTAGAACTAACAACATGAGCATGTGGGTTGTAAAACTCACAATCCGGGCAAATTACACCAATTCAGAAGTGACTATTCAAATGTTTTATATATTTATTAACACATGACAGTTAATCCAAGTAATGTAACATCAGACCATTTGTTACTTTCAATATTTGTAGGTCTTGAGTGGTTTGTAATTTAAAACACATTGCTGAACATGATTGATCTTCTTTTATTTATTTTAGAAATCAGTGTTATTTTGCTGGAAAATTCACTATAGAATATATTGTGAATTGATTTAGTGGTCTATAACCAACATTCTGCAGTTGCGTGACAGTCTGAAGATTGTCCAGATGATAATTCACAAGGCCATAACTGTTGAAAGAATGAGTGAAATATCATACAAGTCTCAGTTGCACAATTTCACACGCTAACACAATATTTTCAGACCATTTCAAGGGGGGTTACTTTTGTTAATCCAGGTGAAATGTCACATAAATCACAGTGGCACAATTTTCCAAACTGACCAACATTTGTATGAAGTAACTTTTGCAGCTACACAGACCTTTGAGACCATCTTTTTACTAAGTCAAGGGCCATTACTCTGTTAGACCGAATGAAATGTTGATTAGAAGGTGAACATTTTCGCGAGTGTAGGTGCAATATATTTGTTGCTATATGTGACACAATATTTTAAATGTGATGTGAGGTTACAGAACTCCTGTATTATCAGTGTATGCCATTACTTGATTGCTTTAACAATTCATTTGAAAATAATGTTTTTCATCTTTAAAAGTAATATCATATATTGTATAATTTATGTACATGTCATAACCAGACAAATAATGAAGATATCTATGGAAAGTTTCACGAAAAAAATGTTTTCCGCAAACGGTTTAGTAAAACCAGTTCAATAATGTGGCTATAAAGTCTGCGAGTGGTTAGTTTATTATGTGACTTTGGTTTTTTTGTGAAACCAGGCCCTGGTATTTACACATTGATTGTTTATTACATCATCAATCAGGCAGATTCAGAACTTGTAATATAGAACTTCTCAAGACCAAAAAAAAATAGAAAAGGTAAAGTGTTTATTGAAACAGAGATCTAGAGGTGGTTTCGTTTGACACTACTGGTACGGACAGCGGCTATAAAGCAGGTTCTCTACAAGCTGGTTTTCTAGGATATATTACAATCTACATTCTTGTAAGAAAAAATGATATTTAATATTTTATTAGAAACCAAATGGTTAAAAAAAATTACATTTGTCTGACTCAGAAATAAATAATAAAACAAATGATTGTATTTGCGTGCAACAAAATAATGTATGTTTATACTTATTACACTACGGATAAATGCAAAATGTACACAGTCATCACAGTATCTATAAAAGTTGCAATGCTTTTGTTAAATTTGGGATTGTGTCTACATTTAGCAAATTGAAAGGCCACATTTGTTGAATACTTACATCAGAGATAATGGGTACTCCAAGGTTTTGCATGTTGTTAATAATGAACTTCTCTTCCACCGGAATCTGGGCATGTTGTACAAGCTTGGCCAAGTTCTCCTCGGAAATGCCTGAAATCATAGGGAAAAAAACATAGAAAAACTCAATTTATTTAGTGTTCATACTTGGCACAGACAAACTGCATGGTTAGTGGCGTGTAAAACAAGTACCTCCCCTAATGACAGTCCTTTAATCATTTGTATTGAATGTCTGTGGGGTAATTTAAGGTAATGACCAATGCCCAGTACAAGTTTTAGGATGGCAGGTATATTTATTGACCCGTTCTTAACATAGGAGTTGTTGAGTTATAGTTTTCAGTTAAACATGATGCATCAACCTCATAGCACAGAATTACTTAAATGCAAGTTATACAGATATACAGATAGCTGCTTAAAGGTCAACCAATATGTTTATAAAAATCTGACAATGGTCACTTTCTCAAGCAAAACAGTTTTAGGAATTAATCATTGTATTGTTTTTGTCAATTCCTGTTTTGAAAGATTATCACGACTTTAGTCAATCTAGTGACCTTGACTATTGTCTTTAAAATCAACATGGGTCTAATATATAATAGGGCTCTACAGTTCATGACCAACCTCCACACCAAGTTTGAGGACCGTATGCCCAAGCATACTCTAGTTATCAATTAGCCAAGGTTTTGTCTACTACTGAAGGACATGTGCAAAGCAATATACTCCCACTTCTTTGAAGGGGGCATAAATATATGGGGGAAGCACAAAACCCTACAACATGCAAGAACACAACAGCAGGCAAATGATTGTTTCAGAGAACTAGATCACAAATACATACCCCCTTTATGGATAATGTAGAGCAGTATTATGCGTATTTTGTCGTACGCGGTGATATTTTGGTCCAGCAGAATGGGGACGATGTTGCGCATGTGGTCCTTTATCTTCTCCCCCTCGGCATCTGTACCCATGGCCAGGTCCTGAAACCAACAAGTAAGCCAGTCGTGAATAAAATTATTTGGGTGCCAAATATTGTTAAACAACTTATTGGACCATTTTATTATATCAACCTCTTTCAAACAGTGAACATATCAATTTGAATGTCTTTAGAATAATAACAATATCAGAATAAATAATTGAATAAAACACAGATCGCAATCTGCTTCAATGCTATATTTCAGTCATAGTGTATTCTATATTTAACTCAGTTAGTCTTAAGTTCGTATGTTGAAAACATTAACTTCATCTTTTTTATCTAGCACAGTATTAAAAAGAAATTCCCTCAGCCTCTGAAACACCTTTATACAGTCTTCAGCCAGGTGGAGCTGTGTAGCGTACTCACCTGTTCTACTTTACAGAACTTATCAACGTGTCTCTGAAACACCTTCATACAGTCTTCAGCCAGGTGGAGCTGTGTAGTGTACTCACCTGTTCTACTTTACAAAGCTTATCAACGTGTCGCTGGAACACCTTCATACAGTCTTCAGCCAGGTGGAGCTGTGTAGCATATTTGTTCAGCTCCTTTTGGTACTGTGGCATCTGTTTCACCATCTGGGAGAGGTCCCGTAGGTTGGCTTTCTGGCTAGATGTCATCCTCTTTGAATCAGCAAAGTGTTTTAGTTGCTTGGTTACTTGTCTGTAAACAAATTTTGTGTTATTCTACATTGTGTTATTCTACAGCAATACATTTTCTATAACCTTAAATATTAACCAGACCTGTCACATGACAAATACCCCTGATTGTGTCTTGTCACAGGAAAAGCCAATATAAAAGAGATGCTTGTAAAAAATTATGCCCCAATATAGCAGCCAATTACGATTAATTTTAAAATCGTCTGCCACAATTGGCCACCATGTTTGTTGACAGTGACAAAATTTTTTTTTTTTCGTGAAATCGGCGATGGTTATTTTAAACCATGCAATACTAATACAAAACAGAAAAGGCTTTCTGATGGTGTATTGTAAACGATAAACTGCCAAGATTGAAAAGTTTTGTAAAGCAAAAACCTTATATTGTAGCTGTTTGTTATCAAAATGTCAACACCTGGAAAGTATAAAGAATGTGGCAAAGTGTGAAAAAACATGACTTTTATTGCAACAGTTACTGTTTGTACTATTGGTATGTTAAACTGCTTAAAGGCAGTGCGAGATTTTCACACCTTATAATACCACTGATAAAAAATATTTCGACAGTGCACAGCCATGCTTCTTGACATGCATGTTTAATTATTGTTTTATACAAAATAATATTGAATAATTTTACTCGTACAACAAAGAAAAAAATTTAAAAAATTATGATATACCATATCCCCATCTTCAACTGCCGTTTTAACCCAATTGAGATGATGTGAGTTATATCCCTTTCTTAAAAACATAAACAAACCAGTTTTTTCCTCATTTATTTCTCTGAAATTAACTTCAAAAATAATGTCAAAAGCTTGTTACTGTTTGTAAGACGCAAGCATTTTTTAGATCGGAATCTGAGGGGAAAAACTGCATCTTATAACCAGTCATTTACGATAGTCATTTTGCATTAAATATGAGTGGGGTAATCTTAGGTCATGACGAGCCTCTCCACCAAGTTTGAGGACTGTTAGTGTAAGGGTTTCTTTTATAGTGATTGACAAGATTTTTGCTTTCAAGATGAACTCTTGACATCAAAGTCAATAGGGACCCTTGTCATAACAATCCACCATACAAAGTTTGAGGACCTACAGACAGACTTTACTATCACTATATTAACAAGAGCTGTCGTAAGACAGCACGCTCGACTACGCCGCTTTGACTTAGAAGTGAATACAATAATGATGTATGATGTGCCTGTCAAAAGCAATATAACAATCAAATTAAAAAGTGAACAAGGATCTTTATGTGACAAAACCAGGTTTTTAATGATTGGCAGAAGAGATTCAGTTTCAACTGCTTTCTTCTATTTTTTGTAACAGTGACCTTGATCCTCAAACACAATCCCATGGAAGTCCTCCATAAACTCTTCTTACATATAAAGTTTAGTCACAGTATGTCAACCATAACTGAAACAGCAATCTACAGTGACCTTGACCCTAGGGGGCCAAAAGGCAATCCATGAAAGCTCTGCATTAAACTTGTCCTATATATCAAGTTTGGTCACACTATGTCAACCCTTACTTGAGTTTTTCAGTACTTACCATATGTCTATTTTTAGCAACAGTGACCTTGACCTAGACCATAACTCTAGGGGCCCAAAACACAATCTCAGGAAAGGTCTCTATAAACTCTTCCTGTATACCAAGTTTGGTCGCAATATGTAGACCCTTACTTAAATTATTCAATACCAACCCTTTTTCTATTAATAGTAACCTTGACCTTGCTCCTAGGTGCCTCAAACGCATTCCAATGAAAGGTCTCCATAAACTCTTAGTATTTACCAAGTTTGGTATCTTTATGTCAAACCTAGCTAAAAAGCTAAAATGAAATCGATACATAAGGTGACTTTGATGCTGCCCTCCCACCAGCCCGCCCCATGATGCAAGTCATTCAAATAACTTGTTTTCCTTCTATGAAAATGTGGTTAAGAATATAAAAATGTGCCTTTAAAAAGAAATAAAAAAAAAAATAAACATTCAAGGGCCATAATTTGTATGTAAGGTTAAAATGGAGTTATGTTCCTTGTTGTAAGATGGTCATAGTTTCTGCGTAGTATTAAGTGCATTGAAGGAAGGGTACAGAAGTTTTTTTTATTGAAATCCCAACTTGCCCTCAAACTTTAACCTGCCCTTAAACTTTAACCTAAGTCAATCAATCAATCAAACATAAATCAAAACGATATCAAGACTGTTTGCAATATTTGTAAAGCAGAAGTAGCTAGTTCTCGCAGTACTTCAAGCATGTCTATCTATTTATCTACCTAACACTCCCAACTCCAGTGTTAAAAACCGTTGACTAGCCCGTACATCAAGGTACGCTGTAGTGTCGGGAGGTAGATTTATATAGGATCTGACACGAGTTATCATTTAATACAAGATTTTATTAAACGAGTTCATGAAATTTGTTAGTAAGCGAGCCTCTGGCGAGCTTACTAACAACTTTCATGGAGGAGTTTAATAAAATTCTTGAATTAAATGACAACGAGTGTCAGATCTTTTTTATCACATGCTTAAAACGGTGTTTTTATTACCAATTAAGTTCCACTTTCTGAACCGATTGTTTGACAGCCAAAGTACTCAGAGTAGAATGTCAACGATGCGCCAAATAGTTCCAAATTAAAATGACAAAAGTAACTAGCAGTTATCAAGTTTTAAAAGCTGATAAAGCGCTTAACAAGTCACAAATACAAAAGTGTGTAGTAAAATATCCAACAACATGAATAACGAACGATTTTAACCAAAAAACCCAATAAGTACACAATTTGATGACGTCACACTCAGAGTACATGCATTTACGCGGTTTATGTGACCTACATCGGTCTGTCAAGTTTTCTGTGTGCACGGATTTAAAAGTTATTCGCTGTCACTTTCTACGATGATTTTGCAGCGTGTACATGGTGTTTCACAACATGCAGATGATAATGGCGAAGCCTTACTCTGTACTGCATGGATGTTGCTGTTGAAAAAGTTAATTTCCACCAGGAATGTTTCCAGAGAACATGATGTTCTAGCCGCCATTGGATGTGTAATGAGATGTCTGTGCTGCGGAATTCGTATTTGTGTTTTCGGTAACCGACAGCTGATTAAATTGGCAAGCAAATGGCATTGATTGAATATTGCTTGTGTTGGTCAAGATGGAGATGTTTGAAATGTTCTTGTGGTGTTTGTCACTATTGTGGCTGTATTTGTTGACTGACTGGATATTTCTGTGACTAGTAATCTGCATTATCTGGTTGGCGGAACATTGTTATCAGAAAGTTTGTGTACAAGATGCTTTCTGGCACTATGATTGGTTAGCTATTTCTCTCCCGAAAGTCTTACAGCTTCATTATTACGGTAAGTATTTGCTGGCATTTAAACCATTTTGTTTACAAACAATGCGGAGGGATATCTAGGTTGCGTGTGATTAGTCTGGCCAATCGAAATGTCTGATAAGTTATCTTACACATGTGTAAGATAAAAATATTCGTAATGGGTATATTACACGGAAAACAAGGGTAAGCATGTGATAAATATGATTTACCTGCTGACAGATCGGTATAATTATTTTTTTTTACTCGTTTTCAAAAATAAATTTACATGACGGCATTGAACCATAAGTCAATGACGAAGACAAAAGTTCATTTTACCAGTACGGCAACGGAATTGGCCAGGCAATTTTCATTATTTGCATGTTCATTAGATAATATTGTTTTAACTGTCTACAAAAAGACGTCAATTTAACCATTTTGCATGGTCATGTATATGTTTAAGAAAAGGCTTGTTAGTTAATACATTCACAGTTAAAATACCTTTTGTCTGTTAATCATTTGATTCTAGACGTAATTTGTTGTTTTGTGTAACATAACTACACTCTTTGTTGGTGATTTTTGTTTACATGTTTTAAGTTTTTCTGAAATAAGAATTGTTTTACAGTTTATTCAGACAATTTTGTACTATAACTATTGCTGTATCGTAACGACAATACGTATCGCACCTCCATATTGGAATACGTTTCGTATCGAAAAATTCTGAGCAATACCCAGCCCTAATAAATATCCCAACCTGCCCTAAAACTTTAACCTAAGTTCCATAGTCATACAGGGGCCATAATTTGTATAAAGGATAATATAGAGTTATCTAACCTCATTATGTGATGGCCCTGAACAACTGTGTGAAGTATTAAGTCAATTGAAGGAAGGGTATTGGACTTATAAGTGAAAATCCCAACTTGCCCTAAAACGTTAACCAGACCAGAGTAGTATAGCCCTCCTTATTCTTCGAAAAGTCGAGCTAAAAATAAGTTTAAATAATTGTCAAAATTAACATCTGAAGAATATAAGGAACAAGTTTAATGACAATAAAGAACTAAAGTTATCTTTATTCTTCATATCACATCTCTTCAAAATTATGTGAGTAATAAAAAATTATGGTAACTTACGTAGACACAATAGCAATGTGTTGGTGTTTTAACTCCGACCACAGCTCATCATTTTCATCCAACAGAACTTCTTTCTCGTTCACTTCATTGCCAGATGTGTTCTCATACCTAAACAGATATTAAAACACAAATCAATCATTTAATATCAATATAAAGTAAGTGCAATTCTCAAACGGAACATCACTTGTTGTCTGATTGGATATTACAAAAAGTTTGTAGATTCCGATAGAAAACTAATAACAGTGGTTTATTCCTCAAATTTCTTATTTCTAGGACAATGATCTACATGATACATCTGCATTGATAAATGTGTAAAAATGAGTTGAGGTCCATTTGTATGTGCACATTAATCATTGTAATTATGAACATAATAATGTCTAATACAACATAATGAATCCGAAAAGCAACTTTCTGGTCTAAAATTTTCTCACAAAAGTATTCAAGAATAGCATTGTTCCTGATGCTCGAAGTTTAATATGATTATTTTTTTAATCTTATTTGATAAATACATAAGATGGTGAAAACCTTGGTCTATGTTTAGTTGCTGTTAGCTACCATGATACCTGTAACCACACTTACTTGTATACATCATTCTCTATAGGTAACAGGTCATACGCCATGGCCTGTAGGGTCAACTCATGGAGCAGTGGGGAGATAGGGTCAAACCCGCGGTCAATGATCACAAGTTGGGACCTGTCCTTCTGTGGTCCCTGAACAGCAATGAAAAATCATTCATTTCATGCATTTGTTGATCAATACATTAAGCACTTCAAACACACTGAGCCATTTCAGGACTTGTTTATATAAATATATGTTGTGCAAAGCCATGCAGTTTTGGGGAAATTTGCAAAAATGTGCTTCTTCAATTGGCAGAAAAATGAATACATATTAAAGTAGCACAATATAGGTGTTTGTTTATCATTTAAGTCAAACGAATTAAAATAAGTATGTTTCTTTTGTGCATCTATCAAGTGTAAACCTTTGTTCCCCTTTAAGCCTCATAAAACTGACATAACGACAAATCTTCCTAAAAAAAGGGTAACAGCTAAACCAAATCATAACAGTTAAACAACCAATGGTGAGATTTACTGGTTGCATTATCACACTGGACAATAAATTCATGTCGACTTGGATTCAATAAGTAGGCTACTATCGCGGGTCGTATTACAAGTTATGCGTCATATCAATAAAAAAAATATCTACAATATTTGACTTAACAAAAAAAATATTTTTAATTTAAAAGATAAAAAAGCTATTGTACCTCTCCCATTGTGTGGTCATCAGCCCGGTAAGCATCCAGCTTCTGTTGTACCAGCTGGGCAAACTCTGCATTCCTGTCATACTCACTGAAATATTGGTACACATGAGAACATTACAGTACACATGAGAACATTACAGATCTAGCTGGGCAAACTCTGCATTCCTGTCATACTCACTGAAATATTGGTACACATACTTTTTTGTGAAGGTCTTATTTTCATGTGTATTTAGCAACATCTAGCATACAAGTATCAGTAAGTTTTTGTTTAACAATACATGTTCACTCATTATACTAACAGCGCATTTCTGTCAACAGCCATACTCAATGAAATATCTGTTACGGGTGTAATCAAAATGGTTTATTATTCTGTTTCATCATTAAATGATTTATTCTTGTACTGGATTCTAGCAGCAGCATATATTTAAAATAAGTGTGCCATTGCTAAACGGTTTTAGTTTAAAATTTTTATTTTAATTCCATTGTGAGTCAGTTAGAAACCAGTACTTGTGTCTATTTTGAGAGGACAAGAGCAAGTTCCCTTGTTGGAGATTGAACCTACAACCTCTTGGGTGAGAGACTGACACCAATATCGCCAGACCACACTCACCATTAAGTCAATAAATTATCGTAGGCAAATAAAAAGCCATACCATCTGTATCGGACCGCTGGATACTCCCCGAGTGTAGCACATAGTGTGGCTATCTGTTCGGCACATCTCTCCAGGTTGATGGTGCGCCCGGATGCTCGGGTAGGGTTGTAGTAGAACTGGAATGTTTCCTGGGAATCCAGTGAGTACACCTGCAATTTCAAGAGTTAACATTTTATTTTTGCACTCGCAGCAAGTGTACCAAGTTTCAAATTGGAACTTTGAAAGTGTTTTCGTAAAGGATAAACTCACATAAAGTCAACTACACTTGGCAAAATATGGTACCTTGATTTTTTACTTTTCACTAACAGTCATTTATGCCAATGAAGTTTCCCATTATGCTTGTAACTTAAGATTTACTTTCCAATTCTTTGTGGTTATTTCTGTACCCCTATAACTTGTTAATAAACACATGGAAATTGACATATATTTCATTTTTATATTTTATGTAAACATTCATCGTAAAAAAACTTCACCTACCTGGCTCTCGTATGGAAGGAAAGCAATGTTGATTTCTTTCAAAGTCTTGATGAACTTAGCACTGGTGCTCTTGCAGAGTTCATTAAATAGCTCATCTGGACATGCTGTGAATGGAACAGAATCACAGAAAGTTAAGAATGGACGAACACATAGTGAATTGAGGTTAACAATGGATGAACACTTAGTGAATTGAGGTTAACAATGGATGAACACATAGTGAATTGAGGTTAACAATGGATGAACATATAGTGAATTGAGGTTAACAATGGATGAACACATAGTGAATTGAGGTTAACAATAGATGAACACACATAGTGAATTGAAGTTAATAAATAATAGACCAACACATAGTGAATTGAGGTTAATAATGGACGCCAACACATAGTGAATTGAGGTTAATAATGGACGCCAACACATAGTCAATTGAGGTTAATAATGGATGCCAACACATAGTCAATTGAGGTTAATAATGGACGCCAACACATAGTCAATTGAGGTTAATAATGGACGCCAACACATAGTCAATTGAGGTTAATAATGGACGCCAACACATAGTCAATTGAGGTTAATAATGGACGCCAACACATAGTCAATTGAGGTTAATAATGGACGCCAACACATAGTCAATTGAGGTTAATAATGGACGCCAACACATAGTCAATTGAGGTTAATAATGGACGCCAACACATAGTCAATTGAGGTTAATAATGGACGCCAACACATAGTCAATTGAGGTTAATAATGGACGCCAACACATAGTCAATTGAGGTTAATAATGGACGCCAACACATAGTCAATTGAGGTTAATAATGGACGCCAACACATAGTCAATTGAGGTTAATAATGGACGCCAACACATAGTCAATTGAGGTTAATAATGGACGCCAACACATAGTCAATTGAGGTTAATAATGGACGCCAACACATAGTCAATTGAGGTTAATAATGGACGCCAACACATAGTCAATTGAGGTTAATAATGGACGCCAACACATCGTCAATTGAGGTTAATAATGGACGCCAACACATAGTCAATTGAGGTTAATAATGGACGCCAACACATAGTCAATTGAGGTTAATAATGGACGCCAACACATAGTCAATTGAGGTTAATAATGGACGCCAACACATAGTCAATTGAGGTTAATAATGGACGCCAACACATAGTCAATTGAGGTTAATAATGGACGCCAACACATAGTCAATTGAGGTTAATAATGGACGCCAACACATAGTCAATTGAGGTTAATAATGGATGCCAACACATAGTCAATTGAGGTTAATAATGGATGCCAACACATAGTCAATTGAGGTTAATAATGAACAAACACATAGTGAATTGAGTAGTTTGAAAGATCAGTATTGATACACATAATTTACTGTTATGATTGAAAAGCAGTGTGTCATCTGTTTCCATGTTTATTATGTTCAATGACTAAATCATTGCAAATATATTTTGGGCATGTGAAACTGGCTTCATGTTAACGTTGCACCAGGCAAGTAGCCGAAAAAAAAATGTCACCGACAAATAAACAAATTGAAGAACAGGTGAGTTAAAGATAAAATGTTGCAACATATTTCAGTTTGATTTGCTTACCCTCAGTGAAGTAAACATGTGCACACTTGTACTGCACATTGTTAGGGTTCCAGAAGTCTTGCATGAGCGCCCGTATCGACTTCTCAGTTGGTGTTATGAGGTAAATAGACTCAAGTCTAGGTAATGGCTCTCGACGCTTGTTGATGTTCTCTACCACTAAATTACATGTACACATTGTTACATATAGTGTGAACTTACAGTTGATGCATTCATTGACAAATAAAAAAAAAAATTGTGTATCACTGCAGTTTCATAACAATTGTATTTTTAATTTTTATTTTAATATGGGATCACATAATAATCCATTTAGTTTCATAGATGTGTATTGTTCAGTTTGTTGAGGGCTGTCATCACTATTGAAACCACTGTGACTTTCTTATCCTTACACCTTTGATTCAGAAAGGCTTAAGCTCAAAATGTAAGTAGAAGGCAGACACAGTATAAGTTTTAGAGGTTCCTTCTCTATTCTGCAATGGTTATTTTGTTTTGTGCTCATATCATTTGTCTAGTGTTCAAACGTAAAAGTATATCCTATGTTCATGCTCAAAAAGCGTACATCTGGAAAATGTGACTGTTTGTACATGTTTACTTACATGTTATTCCCTCGGACATGATCTCGTGCATCTTACAGCAGGAGGAAATCATCCTCATACTCAGCTGATCCACAATCAGCACTCTCCACTCACCATCTTTCTTTGCAGACTGAATCACATCTTGCATAATCTCTGAAAATGGGAAAATAGTCATTCATTTTAATTAAACATTAATGTTAAAAACTGGCTGTTCAAGTTTGAGATACTTCACCATACAAGCGGCAACAAAGTTGGGGTTGGTGTGGAAACGAAAGCAAGCCCACAAATGATAACAAGAGGCCCAAAAGGGCCTATGCTCTACTGGCATGGCATTTGTGGTCATATCAATCCAGAGCATGTATGTATGGGTAAAAGGCAACAGACATATACTTTATGTTTTGTGTTTGGGTTACCTGAAAACGTAGCACGTTCAACATCTGAGCCCAGAAAGTATTGTAAGTAGATTAGTTGCATGAACTATTTTAATATGTGCCAAGTCAAAGTCAACTGACAAAAAAAAAATGCTTTCAAAACTGTACTCATAGAAAAAAATTCTGTAGTTTTAAAAATTAAAAAAAGTTGGTCAAAAGGTCAAAGTCAAGGGCAACCTAGGACAACATTGATAAATTTGAACAAACATTCACAATCAATTGTGCTGAGATGGATGCACGAACACACAAAAAGATTTTCAAACCTTTCCAGATTTATGTTTACCAAACCTGTGAACCCTGGGTGTGGCCAGTAATGACACTAGGTGCTTAACTTAAACATTCACAACCAATTTTGTTTAGATGAATGCGCAAACTACAGAACTTAAAGCTAAAAAATGGCCTTTGGGCTTTCAACAAGAACAAGGCAGAGTAATTCACAAAATCAACTGCAGAAGCAAAAAGCAAATTGTCTCTCAAAATCCTAGACTTGCAAATTGTCTCCCTTAACTCTAGACTTGAATACATGTACATGTAAACTTGGCTAAAAATAGAATTCGCTCATGCAGACCTGGCTAAAAATAGAAAGCATTTCTTTAAAACTTTCATGGCCCATAATCTAGGCATTCATGGGCGGATCTGGCTGGTTTTCGAAAGGAATCGAGCTCTAATGGATATCTAGATACTGTACAAGTTTCATCGAGATACAATCAAAACTGAAGACTGTATTGTGTTCACAAGCAATTGTTTACAGACGCACGAACGCACGACCGCACGGATGCACATACTACGTACACATTACCATCGCATAAGCTCTTCTGGCCTTTGGCCAGTAGAGCTAAAAAAGGAATATAAAAAATCCCTACCTACTGACCATTATTTTTCAGGCTGTAACCTGAAACAACGCTTATTGTTTTAAGCCTAATGCTATTTAGAGACAAATGGTGTTATAAAAACGAGAAAAAATATTTTAAACTAAACAAACTCTCTGTAAGGAGATTCATCTTTTTTAGACTGACATATCAAATTGGTTTTCTTAAAAATGGTTGACATATCCACAATAATGGGTGTTCAGATAAAAAAATAATCATTGACATTGTTAATATTTCCCTATACTGGTTGAGAAGCAGTTTTTGTACGTTTTTATTGAATTATTTATACGTGTTTAAATACCTACTAAAATTGTTCACATTTTAGATAACTACGGCTCAAGCTGCTATTGTCGATATATTTTTCACAAGTGTGACGTCACACATAGTGTATCTAATAGGGGCGCAAAGAGGGTACTTACACTGTTCTGATTAGCTTGTGATGAGAAGCAGTTTCTGACAAATCGAATGCGGGGCAGAATTAGGTGCCTATTGTGTGTTTTTATTATCCGTTTATTTAATATACTAAATATAAGACTTTAATAAGGGAAATGTTATTTATTTCTTCAGCATTTATGAAAAATTTTAACCTTAAAATTTACAACAGTCAATTCATACTCTTAATCAGGCAGACACTGAATATCAATGATATTTTGATTCATTTCTGATAGAAACTTGTGTTTGTATACATTTAAGTGAATGTGGGTGCAAAACAAGCATGACACCAGTGTTCACAAATATGTACACAATGATCATCTTTTGTATAAGTCAATTTAGGAAAACCTTGTAGCTATTCATAGATATGCATATTAGGTTCACACGCATGTGAAATACGCTGCCCGTGCTTGATCCCCCACGTGCAAGTTTGTGTACAAAATGAAAAATAAACATTAAACATTAAATAATAATAACAGTTACTTACGTGTCTCGGTAAAAAATTCAACTTTTGATTGCCTAGTTACCATATAGCTGAATTGCAGTACCTTCTTTATGAAGATCTAAAGAAAGTACGCGAAAAAGTGATTTGTCGGAAACTGCTTTCTGTCGGAAACTGCTTCTCAACCAGTAAGGCCACAACTCTCAACTGTTAATCCCACGCCATGTCAAGTATTATATTCATTTAAATTCTATTTCAGTTTCATGAACAGAAATAATTGTTTAAAAAAATAATTTGCCACTCATAAACATATACCTGTACATGTATTCATTCTGCCAATAATAAAATTTGTTATACAAAATGACCTTTTAAAAACATGTGTTTATTATTTACACCATGTTACTAAACCTCATAACAGAGAGGTGCTGTCAAGCAACTGTCTCTATTTTCAAGTCTAATTATAGATTTTGAATTAGCCAAAGGGTTAATGAAGTGTTTGATATCTATTTTAACTTAGGTTTCTGGTATTGTAAACATTTGGATTAATAGTGCCTCTTGAAATGGCTGCTTTCATCACTGATAGGAAAGGCTTCTTCATTACTCCAATCCAATTAAGATCTCAACAATTTAACACAGTAAGAGTTTCAGATTACAATGATTAATTCACAAACACATATGCTATTGTGTTATATTTGACAGTGAGGATATCAACAGAAAAATTATGATGCATAAAAATCAAACAAATGTGAGGATTGACTGATTGTTATGAACAATATAACTTTGCATGTAATCATACATGCCATATTTTCTGGAGACCATTCAGGGGGATTTGTTCAAAAGTCTGAAAATTCAGGGGGATTTTGGTAGTATTCAGGGGGATTTTTTAGCAGATCTAATTCAGCAAAATTTCAAAGTATTTTAAGACGCAAGTACGAAAAAAAACAAATTGCCATAATTTTGAAAGGCTCCTGAGGGGATTATGTCCAGAATTTAAGGGGATTTTGGTCACATACCAGGGGATTTTCATCATTGCCATGTAGCATTACGGGCATGACACACATGCCAATTCACCTTGTTTACCCCTTTTTCCAGCACTTCATCTATATTTTTATGAGACACAACCATATTGCATAATAAAATCACTCACTTGCAAAATAGAATACTTCACAGAAAAATATGTTTCAGAGACAATTTAATGGGCTTACCTTCCTCTAAAATTGGATACAAAATCTGCTGCCTATGATCATAAATGATGACTTTCAGACTATTAGAGAGAATGGAATGAATTATCAATATTTTTCATTTCAGTTCCCAAATAGTCAGATTTGTTTGCTTCTGATAAAAAGCAAATGCATAATTTATTGTTTAAGTTCATAAACATATCTTCTTTTGGCATTGGTCAAAAAATAAAAACATCACCACCATAATAAATAAATAAAAGTCATTTCATCCGAATTGTCTACTTTCAGTTTCTCTTCTGGAAGTTCTGTTATTTTCCGATATTTGCGATGAAGGTCAATGTCATGTATGTAAACATATGTCAATGTCATGTATGTAAACATATTAGTGAGGCATAACAAAGAACAGCATTGTCTATTAGTTATAATAATCCTTTTCTTTAATGAATAATTTACTGTCACATTTTAATTATCAATCCTTTTGATGACAATGACACATGTTATGAAGAACGCTTTAATTTGTTACATCCTCTCTGATTGGATAAAAATTATAGTTTTAACCAATGAAAATCGTCCTTTTATCTGACCAGTCTAATTGACATTTCTTACGCAAATTCTGTCAGTTTCAATCAAAACAATACATGAAATGTGCCCTGCTGATTTATTAAGTGTCACCCAATAGGTGTTGTTAAAACACACCATCAGTTGATAATCCAATTAAGCTTCAAGACAGGAAGGGCATTATAACTGTAAACAGGCATATATAATTAAACCCTGTGATAAATTTGCGTAATTTTAAACACTTTAATTCCGGGGGATTTTCATCCCCCTCCGGGAGACCGGGGGATGGGTCGAAATTCCGGGGGATTTTATCCCCCTCCGGGGGATATGGCATGTATGTGTAATCATTTAATTTTGAGCAGTATGTAGCAGCAATGCTAGTCCATATAAACAGCTGCTTCAGAGTCTTTGACGATTTTTTATTTGGCGACTCTACGCGTCCATATCGCACCTGTTGTTTTCCTAGCCAAGAATGACAGATCCCAGCGCTAAGCATATTGAGTGGAAAGATAACAGGCACCTGCTAGATGTTTTTAAAATGGCGATGTTTCATTAAAAACTTTTGTGTAATAAGTAAAACGTATTGGCTAAAATAATTAAAGTGTAACTGTAACTTTTGTGTTTTTATTCAACAGGAAAGTGTTTAGTATTGTGGAGTTACAGTTCAAGAATATATTTTACATTGATATAAAATAGTCGACTTGTGGCATTTAGGGAACAAAATGAATATCCAGACGTTAAAAAAGTTACCTAAACGCACATTATTGTGGCTACAGCAATACATACAACCCAGTTCAGCTTTGAGGTCAATAAATCAACATGAACGGCAATCAACGGTAATAAGACCGTCCATGGAAAACAAGCAACTGGGTGAAACTCAGCAGATTTTGGCAAGGAAAGCGGGTTACGTACTTGGCGGAAGTCCACAATGTATTTATAAAATCAAGGAAAGTGGTAGTTTTGCAAGTGGACTGTACCCGAAAATAACTCTTTTTAAAATTGACAGTCTCTAATAAAAACAAAACAGAAAAATGATTTCATACAGTTTTGTACTAATGCTCAAGGGAAGTCTATAAGTGATATCATAGCACTCTTGTTAGCTATTACGAGTATATAAAAATAGTTGAAAATGATCGATTTGACATTTGACAGGTGCTGTTATTCAAGAATTAAGAAGTTATTAAACATAGGTAAACATTAACAGGAAAAACTTACACATTAAGATTATTGGAAGTCCTAACAATATAAGTGTTAAAATAATCTGAAACAAGCCAAAAAGGAAACTTACTATCGTTGACAGCTTTCTTGAGCGCCATCTTGAATATTTATTTTGCTTTAATTTACCAGAAAGAAAAACTATCAGAAAGATAAAACAACTCAACTACCAAAATGAAAGAAAATTTCATTTGTTACCAGTTGGAGCACCATTATCCATCAAAATAAAAAAGAACTCGAAGCTTGCCGGTTATGACCGAGTTGTTTCGATTGATTGACTCCGCAAATAGTATTCATTTCTTAATAGCAATATCAAAGGGCAACATGAACTTTATTGGAAACTAACAAACAATCCATTATGTAACACCTTTGCATGATACATTACAAATTGTACATGTTTTACTCTTTGTGAAAGCGCCTCCTCTCATAGATGATGTTTTAAAAATTATTAGATATATATTTTTATTAAAAATATTGCAGGGTAAAAAATTCACTTGATGAGTCAAATTCATTATTTTTTGGTCATATTGTTTTTGTGCTAGAATTAATTTTGTTTGCAATATTGAGTAATGATGTTTATCAACATAAACGGAAAAAAGAGAATCAAGATGCTTTTTAAAATAGTAAAGACTCAGTATTGTTCAACCATGACATGCTATAATGTGGAAAACATGAGATGAGACTGAGAAACGGCCGGCTTGAGTATTTTCTTGGACCCGACTTGTATCTTGTATTCCTTTAACAACGATCGATATACTGTGTGTGTGTGTGTGTGCGTGCGTGTGCGTGTGCGTGTGTGTTTTATAATTATCAGAGAAATTATCAGAGAAATTGGAGAATGCTGCCCCGATGTCTTATTTTGGAAGGACTGAAATATATATTTGTTGAACTCACAACTTACCCCATAACATGTTCTTTATTCGTTTGAAAAAGCAATATTTTAGGTGAAAATAACTCTTTGTGACAGTTTGTGCATATTTGCGTGAAAATGAGCAGGAAATAATTAAGGACTATGAATAAATTGAATGAAAAATAGCGGGTATTCAGATATCCGTTGTTAAAAATTTGATTTTTTTTTTACTGAGTTGAAAGTGTTTAGTTAAAGCGTTATCAATACGACCCTAAACCTTCGAGATAAGAGCATGTGTTGTTTGCGCATCACAGCCATCTTTGGCGCTCTGCAAATCTCGGACGTTTGATTGCATTCCTTTTAATACATGTAGTTAAAAATATGGGTGAGACACGAACTATTGCTATATAGTCTATACTCTGCAACATGGACCTCTTACACGGCCTCTAAACGCCAGCGCCACCACTTTACGGTGGTGCAAAGAAAAAGAGCTGTCGACACTTCCGTGGTGGAGCTGTGCCCTATGTTTACATAAACAAACGTGAGTATGATTTATATTTTATTTGATAATTTCATTTAACGGACATATTTCGAAAATCGGAGAATGTGGTACGGTGTAAGAACACTTCTACTGTAGGCTGGTTATTATTTCGTTTCAATATTGTGCAAACTGTTGTGCCAGGAGCTTTTCTCCCGAATCGGACTTGTGCATATTTTGAGATCTGATTGCATAGCAAGTACATTTCGGTGCTTACACACCCTGTAAGAACATTCTCACGCATGTAAACATAACTGTTATGTATAGTACCTATGCCGGAACACAACATAACTGATAAGCACTTCTTAAAAAGAAAAAAAATGCACATATCTATAAAAGTGGTGGCGCTGATGCCCTAGTGGTGGCGCTGTCGAGTAGTGGTTGCGCTATCGCGTATGTTTTGTGCTTGGAGTAATATAAAAAAAAGTTAACGCTTTTGGAATGAATACAAAGGTTTCTATGTTTATCATTTATTGTTATGCTGGTTATGCATACTTCTTGCGGAAACAAAACTCTACGCAAACTACATTAACCGTAATAACCTATTTGGAAAACAAACAGCTAGGTGTTGTTAATATTTCCATAGAACTATAAGTATATATCATGTGTGTCCGTTACGAATAGAAAAATCTAACCGAGTGCACGCGCTTAAGCTGGTAACGCGGCTTGCCGAGGGAGGGATTTTTCGATCCGGACCGGAAAAAATAATTGATGTTTTTTTCTTGCATATCTAAAATTATCAATTTGAGGAAAAATTGACGTAGAAAACGCACTTTTGTACATTTTACCAAAATGCGCATGCTATGTTGTTTACTGACGTCATAAAGCGCAGTAATTTTAAATCATTATAGATGTCAATTAGTAACCTTTACAGTAAATCGCGTTTTTAATGATTATTCATTATCTATTTTAATTAATTGCACACTTATATATTTGATTGCGCATTATTGAAATAATGTACTTTTCATAAACCATACAATAAAAGAAATAAGAAGTAGCGCGTTGTTGCGCGTACCTCATCTTACATGGTGGTGTAAGATGTGTTTTTCCAGCACTGGTAAATTGACCGGAAACACACGTCCGGTATGCAAAGACCGGACACACATGATAGATACTTATAGTTCTATGGAAATATTAACAGCATTTAGCCGTTTGTTTTCGATATAGGAACAGAACAGAACAGAACAGACAGTTTATTCGACTTATACATGTGTACATCGTCGTAATACATATAGTTATACATATAAACATGTCACGTATCTAAACTTACAAACATAATATAATAAAATAAAATATAAGCAAAAATAGTATGTAAATTGAATACCAAATAATTATTATGTTAACTTTGGCAGTGAGGGAATGTTTCATAAATACTATATCAAGTTAAACTATTTATAAGTGAGTTGCGTATAACAAATGATTCTTTAATATATTTACAAACATTCATAACTTCCTTTTTATCACATGATACCAATAATTGATGGAATTTGAATACAGATGGATTAACATAATAGCATCGTTTTATATAAGTTACACGTAACTGACGATAGCATGGACAAATACATATGAGGTGATATTCATCCTCTATGTCCCTACTATTACAACATAAACAATATCTTTCGTTACGAGGTTTATTGTAACGTGCATAACGTCCTGTTTGTATTCTTAAAGGGTGTACAGAAACTCTCAATCCAACAAAGTATAAACGTAATTTCTTTGGAACTAAATCTAAATATATTTCATAATCAAAGGAAGTTTTGAAAATTCTATACATATCCAAAACAGAACTGTTACTTATATTACCATACCATTCTTGTTTAAATGTATCTATAATTCTACATTTAAATTCGTTTATAAATACATTAACATGCGCAATATTTGGGTTATCAAATACGTATGCAAAACCATAATCATTTAACAGTTTTTTTTACCTTAGAAACCCAGTTTATAAAACCCTTATTACAGTCATCAATGGCCTGTTTATACACGGACTTTATTATAATGTTATTACTGTTACAAATCTTAAACCAGTATCTAATAATTCTTACATATCGATTAATGTATAAAGGGTATCTACCTAGTTCTCCATACACTGTAGCATTACATGTGTTTATTTTAACGTGTAACAATCGCTTACAAAATTTTAAATGTATACGTTCTATATCTTTTGACTTACTAAAACCCCATATTTCACAGGCATAATTCAATATTGAGCCAACAAAAGAATCAAATAGTTGACAAAATATTTTAGGTTTAAGGTCGTATTCTTCGCATTTATATAATAAAGTATTCATGGCCTTAAGAGCTTTTCCAACCAAATGCTCTTGATTCAATGTAAAACTTCCAGTGTAATTTATCACAGAACCTAAATAATTAAAGTTATCAACAGCATCGATTGTATGGCCATTATATGTCCAATGCTCATTACGACGTATTCCACCCCGTTTACGGAAAACCATTATTTTTGTCTTTGATGTATTTTCATTTAATCCCCATGCTTTGCAATACGAGTAAAGAGTGTTTAAATCGTTTTGGACTTCCTCGGGCGATTTCCCTAAAATGGCCATATCGTCAGCAAATAGCAACATAATTAATAAAATGTCATCAATACTTAAACCGGAAGTGATGCTATCTTGCATATATAGTTCTAAGTCCTCTACAAACTGGCACAACAGTTTGCACAATATTGAAACGAAATAATAACCAGCCTACAGTAGAAGTGTTCTTACACGGTACCACATTCTCCGCTTTTCGAAATATGTCCGTTAAATGAAATGATCAAATATACTATAAATTATACTCACGTTTGTTCATGTAAACATAAGGCACAGCTCCATCACGGAAGTGTCGACAGCTCTTTTTCTTTGCACCACCGTAAAGTGGTGGAGCTGGCGTTTAGAGGCCATGTCTTAGTGTGACCTTGTCAATTAACATACATGTAAGAGGGCGAAAGTCGTGCGCAATATACCTTACCAAGGTGGTCTACAATGCTAATAAGTTTGATTGTATTCTTATTAATAGTATTCTTTATACATGCCATTGACCCCTAAGTGTGGTCATAACCTTTGAAATTAGACCACGAGTGCAGCTTTAACTAGTATATATACGTGTGTGTGTGTGTGTGTGTGTGTGCGTGTGTGCGTGCGTGCGTGCGTGCGTGTGTCTTTTGCATGAACCAGAAGTCTGAAGGAAACCATGGAACGAGCTAAAAGCTCAGACTCTATTTTAGTGTCAAAATCTGAAGTTGCGAAATTAAGGATTCGGAGGAGGATGAGGATAAGTATATATGTACATAACATTTTGGAA
Source organism: Mya arenaria (assembly GCF_026914265.1). Classification (NCBI taxonomy): domain Eukaryota; kingdom Metazoa; phylum Mollusca; class Bivalvia; order Myida; family Myidae; genus Mya; species Mya arenaria. The sequence goes on along the minus strand of NC_069138.1, from coordinate 16,317,915 downwards.
CTCAACAACCTTGCAAAATATTGTGTTATTTAAGTACCCAAAACAAATTAATTGCCAGTGTTTTTTTATATAGATCGTTGCAGTCCTACCCGCTGCCCTCGAGATTGAAATTATACATTCGCTCTTAAGTCGAAATGTCAAAAGGTCAGGCTAACACAGAATTGTGTTTTATTCTGCATATTTTCCGTATTACTATTCTCAACTAAATGGATTTTAAATAAATGCAATCAGTAATTAAATGCTTATCCTCACATGTATTTCAAATAATCTAACAATGAACGACCGTTTATTTACCAATCGTTTTGGTGGACATTTTTCATTAACAGCGAAGATGGGAAAAAAGTTCCGTAAAAATAAAAGCTTGAAATTACGTCTGTTTTCCCGGCAGACGCCATGGACTGTATGACATCATTTTCAACCGTTTCCGGTCACAAACAAATAACTTTGGATGTGAATAAAGAGGAAGGTAAAACTGCTGACGTGGAGTATGTATTGTGGTTTTGTTGTTGTTGTTTTTTTTCAACTTTAAGACTCATAATTATGATAGGTTTAGTGAAATTCCGTTGTACCTTTGGTTAAAAAACGTTTGTATTATAGAGTAGGGAGATAATTTTCGTTTTAAAAAAAGTGTCTTAAAATGTCCAATTTCACGTGTAAATTACCAATGACTTCTTGGATGTGTATGTATACCTTGTTTATTCAATATCACGTTGATTTAATGGCAGTTATGTACACCTAGTGCAGTCGTTACCAAACAACTTACCAACTAATACAGATTATGACCAAAAAACCATTGATGTAACTATAATATCAAAATACTAGTAATAAATATGTATTTATAAACATGTTGGGTTGATTGCGAAAAAATAGATAGAAAAGGTTATACAGGATTACATCCAAATTATTTTTGGGAAATTATCTTTTCAAGACCTTTTTCATAATGTTTCACAGCAAAGGATATGGTATCCATTATTATTGTCCAGATTGCCAATAAAACCTGGGATCAATAACAAAAAATCCTATTCCCAGTTAAAGCTGTAAAATTTTCAAAGATAACTGTCAATTAAAAAACTTTATAGAAACGATTATGCTTCGATATATTTTAACTACACATTTGATAAACATGAACACTTAAAAATACATCATAACTGTCTCATGTCGAGTATTATAATTTGATTTCAAATATGATATAGGAAAAATGGAGTCAAGCAGAAAACAAAAACATATTTTCAGATCGAACAAAAGAGCGAAAAGGTTATGAAACAGAGTATAAGTAGATCGCGTGGTAATTTAATTTAGCAGTTAAACTTAATGACTTAACTCTTGGGAATCTTAATTATGTTTGCAATAGTACACTTCACTGGCAATCAATTTAAACTTAACTCAATAAATGCAAGCTAAAACACTACACTAAATAATTAATAATGTAATCCAAACTGAATTTACGAACTACTTCTACTGATATACCGGCATACATCCGAGGTTGTTTTCGATAAAAATGGTCGAGCAGTTCCGAATACATTATCGCACTGTTGATTACACAGGATTTTTACCTCTCCTGGGCATCGACTTTCATCGTATTTTACATGATTGTTCAAAAACGATCAACAGATGTTTTAAAATATTTTTACAACATTGCATTTGAAAGAGAATAAAAATACATGGGAAGCTGGAAGCTAAGAGATCGGATGTCTATAAATAACTTTAAATAGCACATTTTGTTTACCTCCTTCTTAATTCAATGCAACTTTTGGTGACCAAATAAAACCCAAAATAATGAGGAAAAATTTAAAAAGCATTAAACTAAAACAAAAACATCATCTTAAAGAGCCAGAATTATCCTGACATATATGATCGAAGGAAGTAAGTTGATCGGTCGAAAAACTAATTTGCGAGAACTGTTTAACCATTTTCCACCGAAATCCATATAACTCTATAGGCACTTTTCGATACACTGGATTTCTCCGTAAAAGTTGGCAAAGGGCGCAAAGAAGGGGCGGGCGGGATGAAAATCTAGCAATTAATTTAGCGTGGCCTAATGCAACTGGTAATATATAAAGGCTCGGACAAATAAGCTCATGGTTTTCTCTTCTTGGCTTTTTCTTTCGTTTAGTGGAACTAGAATTCTGAAATGTTCTAAATAAACTATAAATTCTAAATAAAACGTTGTACTGGTGTGTGCGTGTGCTTATGTGAGTGCGTGCCTGCTAGTATTGTTCGAAGTTTTATCTTGGGTGGTGGCAGCGATTGTTAGAACTAATCATGAAATGTAAACAAAGTGAGAGTAGGATTCGGCAAAACTGGTGGCAGCGGTTGGATTAAAAGCAATATTGTAAATCATTTAGTAAACTAAACTATAGTAAAAATCGGCAACAATACCATACACTCAATTCTAAATTATCCTTAGATCGTTCTAATCAAACATAATGTTATGTACGAAAAGTAAAATATATTGTTTAAATATAATTTTTCAACTTTAAAGCTTCTCCAGACTGACGCAGCCCTGAGAAATGTACGGGTAATGGACATGGAGGAGGAGGGAGAGGAGGGAGGTTAGACATGTACGGGTAATGGACATGGAGGAGGAGGGAGAGGAGGGAGCCGTGAGACATGTACGGGTAATGCACATGGAGGAAGAGGATGGAGCCGTGAGACATGTACGGGTAATGCACATGGAGGAGGAGGGAGCCGTGAGACATGTACAGGTAATGCACATGGAGGAGGAGGGAGAGGAGGGAGCCGGTAAGTAAGCGGAATCACCGTCGTGAAGTTCATTTTCCTTTTAAATTAGAAGAGAAAAACGTGATATTTACTCTTCATTTGATAGAAAGGGCATTCTTACAACGTTCATCACTTTCTGTATTTAACAGGAATTGGCGCCATGAACATCAAGTTATTACAAAGATACATGAATGATGTATATATAATTTGCTTTATTTTATTTCGGGGATCTCCATTTTTAGTCCCTGGCGTACTTTTACAGTTCACTATGGTTTCACCTGGGTATTGTCAGCTTTGACCTTAAACAAATCTATATCTGTTGGGTTGTCAATAATGTCATAGCACATAATACAACAACTTGTCCGATGATGGTTCCGCGACAATATTTCCACATACTTGCAAACCTTAATATCCTCTAAGGTTATAAATAATGAACCTTCTAAGGTTGTAAATAATGAACCTTCTAAGGTTGTAAATAATGAACCTTTTAAGGTTATAAATAATGAACCTTCTAAGGTTATAAATAATGAACCTTCTAAGGTCATAAATAATGAACCTTCTAAGGTTGTAAATAATGAACCTTTTAAGGTTATAAATAATGAACCTTCTAATGTTATAAATAATGAACCTTCTAAGGTTATAAATAATGAACCTTCTAAGGTTATAAATAATGAACCTCAAGTGGAATCCACTAGGGTTATGAAAAGTTATTTTAATATACACTACCGAGACAAGATGCCTAGTGATAATGCACTAACAGTTGTTTGTAGCCAGGGATTAAAATGCAGACATGCTCTTGTATATGATTACGATGTTTGTTTGATTGAAGCTATATATAACTATATATATTGTAGTTGCATATTGTATAGTCAGTTGTTGTATTATATCCCATAGCATAGTAGATGCCATGTGATAGTGCTCTAATTTGTAAACAGCATACAATAACGATGACCCTGCTTAACTGTGGCTTTATACACGTATACATATGAAAAGATGGTTACTATAATTTAACGTACACCAGTAAGGATATCTTCATAATCTCCAAGATTACTGTAACCGATTGCCTATAAATTTATATGTGTTTAACGTTTATATATATTCTAGTCATGTTGTTGCATATCATGTAGCCTGAATTAGTTATAAACCAAGTTTATAGGTCAGTGGTAAAACCTGGGAGTAGGATATGTTATTGGTCCCAGGTAAAACTTGCTATAATTCCTAACAAATGAAATAATGTAAAGTGGTTTACACATGATTTTTTGTTTTGAGTACGTTTCTTTTGTGTATATATCTTCTACACACTGATATCCCTTGACGAGCCTACAGAAAAGCAAGGGAAGTAGCCGTTGCTTGGAGTTTTCCTTTACTTGTCTGTTTATATTTTAAACCAGTCCAAATATATGCGCATATTTTATTCGTATTTTATTTTCTTACCATCACCTACTTTATAACATGCATTAACTGTTATTATACAACAACATACAGATTTAATTTTTTAAAATATATCGAAACTCGAATAGACTGTGACCATTTTTTCAAATAAAAGCAATGAAGCTGGGAACCAGACCTAAAAAACCAGTCTACAAAAACCAAAATACGGAAGATGGAGTTAGATCTGTATCAAACTTTAAACTAAGTATCTTTCTTATTATGTGACGCCATTCTGTACAGAAAATAACCAACTTCTGATAAAAAAAATGTGTTTTCTCATTCACAGCGCCGCTGTAAAAACCTAAAATGTCGGGAAAGGGCGAAAAAGCAGGTAGAGTTTCATGCTATTTTTTGACAGTTCTTGACAATTTTGGCATTGAATTGATGACTCACCAATTCATATATTAAGGAGTTGCATTTAACGAGGACGTGAATATATTACCATAGTCCTTGAAAATGTTGAATTCTCTATACTCTTCTTTAATCTGATCACAATATATCTATGGAGATAAGCTGAAAATTCCAGTTCGTGAACCATTGGTTCACCTCACCTGCGATAATTGTAATCTGATAATGCAAACAGGGTGCAGGACGAAGTGAACCATTTCACAAGTGAACCAGTTCCTTAGTGTACCATTTCAGGACCAAGTGAACCACATATGTATTATATAGTGGCTATTGTGTGATGGCACACTGCCTGAAAGGTGATAATAACTAGTAATTATCGCCATTTGAATGCAAGACTTCACACATTTGCTACACTGTTAAAGATGTTTATTTAGCTGTTAGAAATTGACTTTTAAGCTTCATGACAATTAGTATAGTAGCTACTTTATGATAGTAACATAAATACAAGAGATGCATAAACATTATGATATTTATTACTTGATGCATTCAACATTATTGGCTATTACTAAGGTGTTTAAAAATTCAGTATTTTGTTATTATTATATCATAGGCTCAGATTATCTTTAAAATGCTAGCGAAATGCAGATGGATACAGCCGAAATGTCATGAAACACCCACACTTATTTGTTTTTGGTACATGACTGAGGTGTTAATAACAAACATAGAGAATTTTTGAACATATATGGAATAAAATTCAACAAAGTAGGATGTATTGATAATATAATCATTATAAGGATTAAATAAAAAGGTATTTTGTTTTTCATTTTTCTTTTCCTTTTTTCAAAACATTGTTATATCAAAATACATAATTCTAATAAATAAACACTTTGATATGATTAACAATTTATCCATATCATCTATTAAATCATTTATACTCAGGAAAATAAACTCTGAAACATAATATTTCATTAAGAGAATATTCCCTATATAACATATAGATGGTTCACTTCGTCTCACCAAGTGGTTCACTTAGTCCTGGTTCACTTAGGAAGTGGTTCACTTCGTCCTACATTCATGCAAACAAGGCAGCCTTCAGATAGGCTTTGATTTGATATTTTAAGTCAAGCAATATCAACTTCTCGTATAGTTTCTTGGAATGCAGGTCTAAAAGGCCCAGTTCCAAAAAGGTCCGGTATCAGAAAGGCCCGGTCCAGAGAGGCCCCATTCTAATAACTGTATTTGACACATGCTGTTTTCATAAACCCAAAGAAACTGACCGTTAATCATATTCTTTAACATAAATGAGTTAAGTAATCATTAAAATTAAATCAGAAATTAGCAATTTGCATCATATTGGATACAGAATATAAGCTGTTTAGACCCTTCTACCACCCTATCGCTGTCCGGACAAAGTCTACTGCTAATGTTTAAATCTACCTATTTCGAACAAAAAATAATAAAAAATGCCTAAAATTTGCATTTTACATCCAGTAAGGACATATATTTGTCATAAGGCCCCCCCCCCCCAAAAAAAAAACAACATTTGGTTCGGGTTACACGATCCTACCTACGAAATAAGCGCCGATCCTACTTATAGTTACTTGGAAAAAAAAAAGTTTATTCGTTTGTGTGTTTTAATATACTGTATATGTAGTTTATATTTTTTAATGCTTTTACAGAAGATTAATTAATTCTAAAGGAGGTAATCCTTACCAAACCGTTTTCTTCCCCAACATACTGTAACTGCAGTTGGCTGAGCACACAGTGCTGGAAGGCTGACATTACCACCATCATTATGGCGGTGCCTGTCATGATCCTACCATTTAGCACAATCTGCGATTATTGGATCATTGTTTTCATAGCATCCATAAAAGATAAGACAATCAATGGAATAGAAAATTAAAGTTAGTGTGTATACAGTGTTAACTTGAAGTACTGCAGTGAGTTCAAAGGCCTAGATCAATAAAACAAAAGTTCACACCTCGTGATCCTTGCCCAATTTGATGGCTGTGATAGCACAGTGAACGAATACATCACATATTTTCAAATGACAAATGGTTGATGATTTGAGAAATTTTGATTATTTGTGAAATTTACATGACAAAAAAATGGTTTGTGACTGAAAGAAATCATTTGCTACTGTAAATGACTGGTTATAAGACGATAGGGGTTATAAGAGCAGGCAAAAAAATCCGTGAAAAAAATCGAGAAAAAACTTTTAATTTAAATTTTGGGTTTTAGGATGCATAGAAAAAATTAGTCTTGGGAATCGGACAGAAAAATTACTATCGATAATCAATTTATGAAACCGATCAATGATCTATTATTAATCAATTTAATTATTATTTAATTTTCTTTGGTTATTTAAGGCATGCAGATACAGTACATGCAACAGTTTAAAGCACCAATGTTCCCTTACAATATGTTTGTACATTTCTTTGTATGAATTACATTTTTTATTCAGAACGCAACTGTCCTTTAGTGTTTACAAGTTACTATTACAGAACATGAGACCACAGGCTCTAATTTTTGTGTAAAATAATATCAAAGAAAGATATCAATTTGTTTTTAATAATCAGTCAGTAACAATTACAACAAGCAGTTGATCATTCTATATATTTTCAAGAACATATCCTTTCAGAAAACTGAGAAAACCAAATTCTTACATGGTAAGAAGTAAACAGGAACATGTTTTAAAAATCACTTTTAAATTACAAACATGAGACGTTGAGAACCAATCTTTTAGCAGTTAAATTACAAAGAAAATATGTAATAAAGTACTGTAGTGACATACTGACTTGATAAGAATATGACTAAATAACTTAACATAGTAACACCTTAATATTTCAACATGAACTAGCATTAACTAGAAAAAAAAATAGTCGGTAGCGGTTACGTCCCTTGCTTCTATAATCGATTGTTCAAATTTCACTATCGATTGTCGCCGACGTAGGCCTTTCCGATCAATTGTCGATTATAATCGATCATCGGCACAACACTAGAAAAAATGTTAAATCGTCGGCCAATTTCGGCCACCATGTTTGTTGACAGGAAAGTTTAAAGAATGTGGCAAAGTGCAAAAAATCAAGACTTTTATCGCAACAAATTGTACTATTGGTATGTTAAAATGCTTAAAGGCAGTGCAATTTTTCGCACCTTATCATACCAATGACAAAAAATATTTTGACAGTGCACAGCTATGCTTCTTTTTATGCATGATTAATTATTGTTTCATAAAAAAAATATTGAATAATTTTATTTGTACCATAATGAAAATTTAAAATAAACGCAGGGGTTTTACCGTATTATATCATGCATAGGACGCACTTTTTTACCCCCAATTATCGTCCTAAAAATTGCCTGCGTCCTTTCTATGCTATTAGAATTTCATCTGTTTTTTTCCAAGTCCATTTCAGGTCGAAAATATCGGACCGGGGAAGAACGCGGTAATAGTAAGTATCTGTACTGCGTCACCGAAGTGAACTACTGACATAGGTAAAATCATGCAAGTTAACACACGCAGAAATATATTGAATGTTTACTTTAAAATGATTTATTGAGAAATAAATTGAAAACAAACACGAGTGTTTACTTTTTTACAAAAGGGACGCTACTCACAAAAACTTGATGTGAGTCAGCACTTTAACTGGATTGAGTTATAACGGCAACGGAAAATCGGGAAAGGAGGTATTTATCAATTAATCGTTGTTCACGATATTAATGTTTCGATATTTTACAAAACATTTTGTTGTATGTTACTGTTTTAAAAAAATAATAAAGGAATGTGCATAACGCAAAGTAGCATTATTGTCACTATCAAATCTTTTCAAATGTGCGAAGGTGTGAAAAACACCCGCTGTCTGTCATTAGAAAAACATCAATAGAACAAACTATTGCGATGGTAATACCGTATTGTTGTTTGTTCGCACTTTACCAGAGGTGCCTTCTGCTGGCAAGGCTAATTACTGACAAGTAATAATTTTGCTGACATGCTTTAATCTGCACAGCGACAAGCCTTATCAAAACAATCATCAGTTTTGACAATACACAGTTTTGCAACGGTTGACTGTCATTCAGAAGGCATGTCGGGAGATGCAACGGTTGCAACGGTTGACTGTCAGTCAGAACTAGTCTATTACAGCATTTGTATAAGTCTTATATTATGCGTGAATGTTCTCAAAATGTCAAGACATATATCATTCTTGTGTACGTTAAATTATCGAAATACACAAGACACTTATCGAAATACACAAGACACTTATCGAAATATGCCTTTTATACAATTTTTGTTTGTTTTTTTACTTCAATATATGTTATAAATACTTTACCAACCTCAATTTTTCGGGTCCGATTTTGACATTTTTCCGCTGCGTCCTATCTTATATATTAAGGGGTTTTACCCGTTTTCTCAACAATTTTTTTGCCTGCGTCCTATCTATGCTAGCGTCCTATACATGATATAATACGGTAATAAGACCCAAAATCAGGAATTTTTTAAAATTCCATGTCTGATTTTCAGGATTTTTTAGGATTTTTCATAGAATTTGTAGGTAAAGTAAAGCGTTTGATGCACAACTCAAAATGTTTATTTTTAGCTCGACTATTCGAAGAAAAGGTGGGCTATACTACTCACCAAAAGAAATGTTCATCATGAATATTTTACAAATACACTTTCAAAACATTTAGTGATAAATTGATGTATTTGATTGTGTTAGCGCCAGCTTTCCTATGTCTACAAATCGGCAGTGACTGTCTGCATCAAGTCAACAAAATAGCGAGTCTCGCCTGTACAATACAATTATCAATTATTTTACAAGGTTTAATAGTGTTTGGCAACATTTTTCAACATCCCTTCGCATTTTCTATAGCATTTTACGAACTTTCATCTTTGAATGAACGAGTTCTCAATATATATTCTGATTGGCTGACATTCAATAGCTCCGCCTCCTGGCGATGTTTCACTAATTGGCTCTTCCTAATTATTGGATTAGAAGATGGCCGTTTAAGAATACACAGGTCGTCTGCTAATTACACACAATAAGCTGTCATAAATTATGACACGTACAAGGCATATGGGAAGATGAAAGGGCAGTTCAGCATATTTTAAGCAGTCAATGGTGAAAAACGTCTGGTCTCATTAAAAGAGGCGCACAAGGCTATTAAAAGGAATTTTCAAATCGCCCGGGGTCAAATTCTGGGACGTTTTTGGCGATTGTCCGAACGTATAATACGTCTACGTCAGCTTATTGAAATCCCTGTAAACGTTATACGATACACGTATCCAAATCTTTTAACCCGTATAAACTCTATCGAGATGACGCTCACTAAGTGATATTCCTTTCTACATAATGTAAACAAACCATTTTTTTCACCATTAATTTCTCTGGAGCTTCCATAACTTTAATGTAGATATTTTTTATGTTTACTACACATTAGCACGTCCCTAAAGGTAATTTATAACGTGTTCGATGAAGTTTTTTAGCTAATTTCTCTGAATAGCCAATTTCGGCCTGAAATCGACCTCAGAAAAATGTCAAAAGCTTGTTACTATTTGTAAGACGCAGGCATTTTTTAACACCAAAATCTGAGGGAAAAAAGTCTGTCTCATAACCAGTCATTTACGGTATACTGTATGTAAGGTTTACTATTTTTCTTATATCTTCGAAGTCAGAAAATAATTGGCGAGTGAGTGCTGGTTTGTCAGAAACGATTTTCAGAGTTTTCTTCCAACATCCTATTTTGAATTAATGAAATTTCTTCAAGGAAAAATGACATTTTGTTCCTAACTGTTAGCATATTAAAAATTATTTAACCTAAGACAAGTAAATTTTAACAAAGCTAAAATGTGACATTCGTACTCTGTCCCGATCGTACCAAAATATTAGATTTGCAATGATTTTTTAACAGTACATGTATTTAGGCCATTCTAATTATTTCAAATGCTTAGCCAACTTTCTTTCTAATTCTTTGTTTTAAATGTTTTTTAAAAGTAAATAGAGTGTGACAATAGAAAAAGTACACATAAAAATTATTTTCTTTTATGAAAATTCCTTTTATTTTTGTTTAACAATACTCTATCTAATAAATGCAATCAAAGTGATGGTGAATATTAATTGAGGCTAACTTTTTGATAATGAATATTTACTTTTTTGATCTTTTTTTTGGTATATGATATTTAATGGAAAATTAAAACAAAAACGAGATAAGAGTTGGTGGTTTTGACCGTTTTCCATCAGAAAATACATAAAAGGTAAAGCAATGAGATAGTACATGACAAAATTTCAAATTAAATGTACCAAAAAAACACAAAAACTAAAGAACTCCCAGAATACACACATATGGTAAAATCTACCTCTCTGGGCCCCAAACTACCTATCTGGAGAAACAAATCTACCTCTCTAGAGTAACAAATCAAAACAAATCTACGTACCTCTCTGGGCCCAAAACTACCTCTCTCAGGAGAAACAAATCTACCTCTAGAGAAACAAATCAAAACAAATCTACATCTCTGGGCCCAAATCTACCTCTCTGGAGAAACAAATCTATCTCTCTGGAGAAACAAATCTACCTCTAGAGAAACAAATCAAAACAAATCTACATCTCTGGGCCTAAATCTACCTCTCTGGAGAAACAAATCTATCTCTCTGGAGAAACAAATCTACCTCTCTGGCACAGCCTGATGCTCACATGTAGGATCAGTGTACATTTTATGTGAATGATATAAAACAATAACAATAGATCAAAACACATTCACCACTGAATATGATAAACATCTCCCATCTTCGCTAGATATTCGGATGTCTGTAGTTCCCTGTTCATGTAACTGTCCGATAAGGGTCATTTAAGACATATACGGCTAATCCTATCAAAGTCAAACCAACTCCAATACAATAAATATGTGTTTTTTTCCTAGTGGGCCTTTCTGGTACTGGGCATTTTTGACCAGACATTGTTTTTGGCACAGGCTTATTAAGAGAAACTAACTTTTCTAACAATAACATCAAAAGGCTGGATAAGCTTGCCCATAATCAGGCAATATTTGGATTATTACCCTTTTTATGTGAGTTAAAATATGCACACTCATGATAGATACGCCATGAGGAAACATTCCCCCAAAAAACATTCAAAGACTTAAGTGTATTATTTGTATATATATATATTTCAAGCACACCGGATTGGCATTTCCGGTAAATTCAGCCGTGCTAAAAAAAACTCCATCTGGCATCCTCCCACGCCAGATGAGTCACGCGCTGTGACGTAATACTTTCAATTTCTTTTATTAAACACTTAATGTAACCATAGTTATGAGATTTCAATAGATGAGTTCCATTAACATTAACTTTACAAAAATGTTCCTTAAAAACAAAACAAAATAGCCCTTAAAAGACGTGATAGCGAAGGAACTTATTGAAGTATGCAGTGAATACAAATTACTGCGCGTCATGACATCAGTAAATATCATCGCAGGCGCTTTTTGGTGAAATGTACTAAAACGCGCTTTCTTATGTGTTTTCTTCACAAAAAATGTAATTTAAGGTATGCTAGAAAAAATATCTATCATGTGTGTCTGTTCCGGATAGAAAAATCCGACCCTCGGGCACGCTGCGTAGCCGGTAGCTCGACAAGCCTCGTTACCTGGCAACGCAGGTGCCCTCGGGTCGGATTTTTCTATCTGGAACGGGAACACATGACAGATATTATTGATATAGCGTTTGCCATAACACACCCAATAAATCTGCATTTATGTTATTACTTTACAATACTTATATCCTTTTCCGAATTTGCCTTAAATATATACCATGTAGCAGTTGGAACAATATAAGATCAATCATCATCTGAAAATAAATAGTGTTAGTAAAAATTATATAACATTCTATCGTTTCTTTTGAAAATCACAATTTCACAATCATACTTTGTGTTATGACATTATTCCCTAACATCAGTGTTTTGTCAAGGATTTGTAAACAGATGGCCATAATCAGGCTTTAAAACTAGGGGCCATTTTCAGAAATGGTTGGCCTGGAAAAAATCATTGTCTTTTTAATATACCTACCATAATTAAAATAGTAATAATAGGGATTATGACAATGCATACATTTACTTTGTTTATTTATAAACAAGTAACAATTGTTAGTAATACAGCATTACATGTATATGTTCCATATCTGGCAGCAGCTATAACAGTTTTACTCTACACTACATTTCATTATGACATAGCTGGGTTGCGTTAAACAAAAATTGAACAGTAAGTCTTTTATAATCAAGCTCAAACTCCAGTCACAACTATAACACATAAATTTAATAAACGGCTTTAAAAGGTTAAAATGATAAGATTTCTACTCTTGTTTTTCTTAGAATTTTTAGCTCTACTGGCCAAAGGCCAGAAGAGCTTATGCGATGGTAATGTGTACGTAGTATGTGCATCCGTGCGTCCGTGCGGTCGTGCGTCTGTAAACAATTGGTTGTGAACACGATACAGTCTTCAGTTTTGATTGTATCTCGATGAAACTTGTACAGTATCTAGATATCCATTAGATATCTCTAGATATTAGAGCCTAAGCAATGCAAGGTTTTCTGATCAGACTGGTTATTTGGAGCCTTAGCGATGCAAGATTTTCTACTGAGAATGGTTATTTAGCGCCTCAGCAATGCAAGGTTTTCTGGTTAGAGTGGTTATTTAGGGCCTCAGCAATGCAAGGTTTTCTGGTTAGAGTGGTTATTTAGGGCCTCAGCAATGCAATGTTTTCTGGTTAGAGTGGTTATTTAGGGCCTCAGCAATGCAAGGTTTTCTGGTTAGAGTGGTTATTTAGAGCCTCAGCAATGCAATGTTTTCTGGTTAGAGTGGTTATTTAGAGCCTAAGCAATGCAAGGTTTTCTGGTTAGAGAGGTTATTTAGAGCCTAAGCAATGCAAGGTTTTCTGGTTAGAGTTGTTATTTAGAGCCTAAGCAATGCAAGGTTTTCTGGTTAGAGTTGTTATTTAGAGCCTAAGCAATGCAAGGTTTTCTGGTTAGAGAGGTTATTTAGGGCCTCGGCAATGCAAGGTTTTCTGGTTAGAGAGGTTATTTAGAGCCTCAGCAATGCAAGGTTTTCTGGTTAGAGTGGTTATATAGGGCCTAAGCAATGCAAGGTTTTCTGGTTAGAGTGGTTATTTAGGGCCTCAGCAATGCAAGGTTTTCTGGTTAGAGTGGTTATATAGGGCCTAAGCAATGCAAGGTTTTCTGGTTAGAGTGGTTATTTAGAGCCTCAGCAATGCAAGGTTTTCTGGTTAGAGTGGTTATTTAGAGCCTAAGCAATGCAAGGTTTTCTGGTTAGAGTGGTTATTTAGAGCCTAAGCAATGCAAGGTTTTCTGGTTAGAGTGGTTATTTAGAGCCTAAGCAATGCAAGGTTTTCTGGTTAGAGTGGTTATTTAGAGCCTAAGCAATGCAAGGTTTTCTGGTTAGAGTTGTTATTTAGAGCCTCAGCAATGCAAGGTTTTCTGGTTAGAGTTGTTATTTAGAGCCTAAGCAATGCAAGGTTTTCTGGTTAGAGTTGTTATTTAGAGCCTAAGCAATGCAAGGTTTTCTGGTTAGAATGGTTATTTAGGGCCTTAGCAATGCAAAGTTCTCTGGTGAGAATGGTTATTTAGAGGCTAATTAATGCTAAGTTCTCTGGTTTATTGGTTATTTAGAGACTAAGCAATGCAAAGTTCTGTGCTAAGAATGGTTATTTAGAGCCTATCAGTAATGCTATTTTCCGTAGTTATAATGGTAATTTAGGCCCTTAGCAGTGCGAAGTTCTCTGGTGAGATATTTCGAGCCTAAGCAATGCAAAGTTCTAAGGATAGAATGGAAATTCAGGGGCTAAGCAATGTGCATGTGGTTAGAAAGTTGATTTAGTGCCTAAGCAACATATGTAGGCTAGAAGAACAATATTATTAAGGGCATAAACAAAGCACATTGTGGTTAGAACGGAGATGAAGGGCCTAAGTAAGGCACATTGTGGTTAGAACTGCCATTAAGGGCCTGAGAAACACACATGTGCTTAGATTAGGGCGAATAAGAACCTAAGCAACGCATTGTGGTGAGAAGTGCAATTAAGGGTCTAAGCATTTTTTAGCACATGTGGTTAGAAGGGCAATTTAGGACCATAGCATGGCACATTGTGGTTGGAAGAGAGATTTAGGGCAGAAGCAATGCACATTGTGGTGAGAAGGGCGATTTAGGGATTAAGTAATACAAATGTGGTAAGAGCGGCAATTTAGGACCTAAGCAATTACATGTGGTTAGAAGGGCAATATAGGACCTAAGCAATGCAAATGTGGTAAGAAGGGTGATTTAGGACCTAAGCAAGGCACATTATAGTAAGAAGGGAGATTGAGGGCCTGAGCAACTAGAAGGGCGATTTAAGACCTATAAGCAATGCACATTGTTGTGAGAAGTGTGGTTAAGAGCATAAGCAATGCACATATGGTTAGGAGGGTGATTTAGGACCTTAGCAAGGCACATTGTGGTTAGAAGGGAGATTAAGGGCCTTTAGCAATGCATATGTTGTTAGAAGAGTGATTTAGGACCTAAGCAAGGCACATTGTGGTTAAAAGGGCAATTTAGGAACTAAGCAATACACATTGTGGTGAGAAGTGTGATTAAGGGCCTTAAAGCAATACACATTGTGGTTAGAAGGGCGATTAAGGGCCTAAGCAATGCACATATGGTTAGGAGGGTGATTTAGAACTTTAGCAAGGCACATTGTGGTTAGAAGGGAGATTGAGGTCCAATGCAAATGTTGTTAGAAGGGTGATTTATGACCTAAGCAACGCACATGGTGGTTAGAAGGGCAATAAAGGGCCTAATCAAAGCATTTGTGGTTAAAAGTGCAATATAGGGTCTAAGCAAAGCAACATCTGGTAAGAAGGGCAATTTAGAGCCTCTTTTGTTACATTTTGCACAAAGAAATTCTAGAGGGGGATGCCAATAAGCAGCCAACTGCTATACTGAGGAGGAGATTTATGTTTATGATGCACATGTATTTATTCAATGATTATTAAGTTTGATCAGGCTTTTCTCTCCTTTAAATATTCAATGTATAAATGTTGTTTACAAGCAGAAGACATATTGGTAACTGCAAAGCCCAAACTCTAATTGTGGTCGGCATGATTGTGCAACTTCAAGGTTCATCATGGTTTAATTCATGCCAGCTACTAGAACAATTCTATTCTGAACTTAAAAGAGGTTTCTCCTGAGGGTTGCAGCCAACCATAATATGTCTTATCTTCAATCTTAAAATATCTGCATGTCTGGTTTCCTCACTGAAATCGTTGCATAATGGCAAAATCTTTCTCAGTTTTGTTATTTATAGATGCTTGTATAATACAAGTTTATTCTATTGTTTTATTATGAAAGAAATTAGTTTAGTTAGGAGATTCCCATCAGTTGCATAAATGTAATACTGAAATAGGTTAAACCGGCATGTAACACTTTGATTTTAATTTCCTGATATACTAATCTGATGTATATTGGTATCTCAGGCAATTAGATGTATATTTGTACAATAGAGGATGAGTGTACATATCATCTTGGATGGTATCATGATTTAAATGCTTGACTGTCTTTATTACAGAACTTATTGATTGATTTGTTACAACTATATCTGGTATAGATTCAGAATGTTATAAGTCAGTAACTATAATTTCAAAGAGCAAAACTGTTTGGCTAATTGTCTGAGAATGGAAAGTGCAGACATTTACATATTTAGATCCCGTTTTGCCTTTATTTGTTCAGCGGAGAAAAGGCTACCTTGTAATCAATATCACTTTGTGGTTCTTTTTGTCAGTTTCAGCTTATTCTTAGACTGAAATATTCAGCTCTGTACTTTTTCCATGTGTTTCAGAAGGAAACAAAATATTTTTGAAAAAAAGAAAGAAATACATGTATAATCAAAACTGATTAATCTACCTCAGATTCTGACACAAAGTTGACTAAAATCAATTTGAGTAGATACAAAAAGCATGTTACCAGTAGTGAGTACAGGGCTCTGACTGCTAATAATACATTAATTGAATATTTTTAAAATGGGTAATATAAGTAGAGCAGGTTAGGACCATAAGTTCCCCCCTTATCATTGTAAACTCTAGGACTTTAAGTTCCCCCATTATCATTGTAAACTCTAGGACTTTAAGTTCCCCCCTTATCATTGTAAACTCTAGGACTTTAAGTTCCCCCCTTATCATTGTAAACTCTAGGACTTTAAGTTCCCCCATTATCATTGTAAACTCTAGGACTTTAAGTTCCCCCCTTATCATTGTAAACTCTAGGACTTTAAGTTCCCCCTTATCATTGTAAACTCTAGGACTTTAAGTTCCCCCCTTATCATTGTAAACTCTAGGACTTTAAGTTCCCCCTTTATCATTGTAAACTCTAGGACTATAAGTTCCCCATTATCAGTGTTTTACTCTAGGACCATAAGTTCCCCCCTTATCAATGTTTAAACTCTAGGACCTTAAGTTCCCCCTTATCAGTGTTTTACTCTAGGACCTTAAGTTCCCCCTTATCAATGTTTTACTCTATGACCTTAAGTTCCCCCTTATCAGTGTATTACTCTAGGACCATAAGTTCCCCCCTTATCAATGTTTTACTCTAGGACCATAGGTTCCCCCCATATCAATGTTTTACTCTAGGACCTTAAGTTCCCCCTTATCAATCTTTTACTCTAGGACCTTAAGTTCCCCCCTTATCAATGTTTTACTCTAGGACCACAAGTTCCCCCTTATCAATGTTTTACTCTAGGACCACAAGTTCCCCCTTATCAATGTTTTACTCTAGGACCATAAGTTCCCCCCTTATCAATGTTTTACTCTAGGACCATAAGTTTTCCCCTTATCCATGTTTTACTCTAGGACCATAAGTTACCCCCTTATCAATGTTTTACTCTAGGACCATTAGTTGTGCTTCAATTTATGTGGTAGTCTATAGTAATATACGTTTTATTTTTATTATTTTGTTTTTTGTTTTTTTTAGGACCATAAGTTGTGCCTCAATTTATGTGGTAGCCTAGGACCATGAGTTGTGCCTCAATTTATGTGGTAGCCTAGGACCATGAGTTGTGCCTCAATTTATGTGGTAGCCTAGGACCATGAGTTGTGCCTCAATTTATGTGGTAGCCTAGGACCATGAGTTGTGCCTCAATTTATGTGGTAGCCTAGGACCATGAGTTGTGCCTTAATTTATGTGGTTGTTAGTACCATGAGTTTCACAGTGTAAATATTCTAATTGCATCATAAACATGCCATATTTTAGAAAAGAATATCAAAATCATGATGCGGAAACCGGATTGCACTATGTTGAAACAAAAGTTGTTTATATTTTAAGATTAAGATATATAATTTAAAAAAGGCTGTGAAGTTTAAGTATGGGGAAATATACCTAAGTGATTCTAACTTCCCCCTGTATTCTTTCCGGCACATTTTGTATCAGCAAAAAATGGCAATCATGAAATCTTTGTTTCTTGTCCTTGGTATTGTGAAAACTTCCTTGGAGGTTTAAATGCTGAGCAGCTGTTGCAGAATTGTTTAAATGAGTGAGGTGATGAGAGGATTTTTGTAGCAATGTTGTGTAATATGTTTTCATATTCAATACAGACATGAATGCATTTCTTGCATATATTAGCTATCTTCGCCATCTGTACGGAACATCTGGTTTTATTGTGGTTTTCTAGAGTAGTTACTGTTGTCAAGGGAGATAAATCTGTAAGTCTTCGTATTTTATGTTGTTGAACTGACAGTAGTTTCCTCCCTTGAAAGTATTTGGCTATTCATGGTTTCCGTATTTCATAAGTGTGTGTACCATCATGTACTTGTACTGAACACACTACAAGTGTATGGGGCTAAGGGGGAGTTCGAGGTGAAGGAGTTGAAATGCTTAGCTTTGGACATAAACAACGCATGTTATCTAGCTTGAGTTTGCAAAAGTCTCAATCACCTTGCGTGACAAAGACTGAAAATAATATTTTGCATCCAGAAAATAAACAGTTTTGAGCTTTGCAGTTTTTTTTAAGTGTCTTTAGCAATACAATTGTATCTAAGCTTAAATTGGAAAATGTCAACATAATTGTAGTAAGTTTCACTAAAATGATAGTATTCTTATTATAAGATTGGTCGAAATAAGCACAAGCCCCCAAGCGCGAGACTTGACAAATGCCTGTTGGGTTTGTTCATTATCCAATAACACAACCCCATGGGCTTGTGGACTCCACTGAGAGGAACATTCTGATTGTATTCATTTCAAATATGTTTATGTCAGTCACCATTTTACAATTATTAAATTGACCAAAACAAGGCTTTCTTAGTATTTGGATCATCTCAAAGGTTTCCCTGTGCATGACTGTAATACTAAGTCATTATTCTTCTTAGTAATTTCCATGATTCAGTCGGCAATCTTGGGTTACCGATCTGCTATTTTTAAAATTTGATTGCAAAGGCCTATAACGGTTACAATTGCATTTTGAGTGAAACTATATTTTGAACCGCCTTGGCCATCAACTTAGGTTGCGAACTAAAATGGTGGAAGGCATTTGTAATTCAGCCACTCTTTTGGATTGGTTCTCGATCACGCAATAAATTGCTTTATAAAGCAGCAACTGATAGATAGATTTAAACTCCCGTTATGTTGTCCTTTAAACATGCTTGATGTAGTATTCATGTAAGAACAAGACGAATTTTGATGCAATACTTCAAAGACGCAGCTGAATAGTTTTTAAGTGTAAATACTTATTTTATCACAATTATAGAACATAAGTTTTTATGTTCATATAAATGATGAAAATAAGCAGGGACGACATGAATTTATATTACCCAGTAAAGCCTATTATAGAGGGTGCCATGTTGTCAGACTGAACCAGGGTTCCAGCTGGCAATCGCCATTGTCGCCAGTTGCGACAAAATCGCAAAAGTGGCGACAACTTTTCAAATTTGGCGAATTTATGGAAACAACAATTAATAAAAAATATATTTTCTTAAAATGACGTAAGCAGTGCCCATGCAGCCTGCATAATAATTAATTCTGTCACTGTCATAAATCAAGCGCATCTGCTGGAGGGACAACAAATCCGATAATTAGGGCAAGCAGTCACGGCTCAGTCAACACCTCGCTAATTATTGCGGAATTTTATTGCTTTCACGGATTACCAATGACATCCTTTAACTTTGATGTCTCTTATTAACAAACAATACTAAAACTTAGCTCAACAGCTTTGTGCAGTAATGTTGCATAATTAACGTGTTAGTTTTAAAAATGCAAATCATAGAATTTTAGGTTTTCGGAAAGACACGTGATATGCAAATTTCGTAATGACGTTTACGCGCTAAAAATAGATTTGCTTTCACGGCCCCCTTAACCCCCCACGAAAAAGTGGTGACAACTTTTTAGACTCTGTGAACATGTTAAAGATCAAATAGAACATGTATCCCGCCACCACCCAAGTACCAGCTAACAGGCATTTAGTTAAAATGACAAGCAAACAATCTTATTGAAAAGGCAGCAAATAGTTTTAATTTAATATATTATTAAACCATCCTGGAAAAAAGAATCTAAATGTGGCCTGGTATTTTAACAAAACTAACAGCAATCAATTGTTATCTTCTGAAATTTAACAAATTGGTACGTGTTTTTATATAAAAGTACTTGACATAAGATTTGGTAATTCCCCCCAACTTTCAGTACAGTCCTCTTCCCAAAAGTAGCTGGAAATAACCCTGAATTGTTGTCCTTCTCAATATATCTAGTAGGTTTTGGTACTCAAGGTTTTCTGTTTGATTTCACTTCTATTCGGGCATGTTCAAAAATGAAGAAATCCTAATTTGGATCACTGTTATCATGACATTTTTCTTTCAGAGCGGTCTGGTTCTCGAATGTTGAAGAAAGTGCACTCGTTTAAGGAGGATGTGAAAGGCCTTATCCGGCGTCGCCCGTCCAATTCCAGTCAACATGGTGGTACCCCGGGAAAACCCAAGATACAGATCAATGGGGGACGCAGTGATAAATCTGATAAAGTAAGATTTTATTGATAGATTTATTGATATTTATGTCCCTCTCCATACTGAGCAGGGGGAGACATATTGTTTTTAGTTTGGATGTCTAATTGTCTGTTCTCTGCCGACAATATGTACGTCACACGTCCTGATTTTCATGGAACTCAGGTCAAATGTTCTCTACATTGAGACGATGTGTGTTCTTAAGGCCAACAGACACAACAAGCTCATGGTTATAATAAAATTTACAGTTCAAGGTAAAAGCCTTAGACTTTGTTTCAAAGATTTTCATGAAACTTGGGCCATAGATTTTGTGTACGCTGTGAACCATAACAAAAAATCGTAACATCGTAAAACATGATTCAAAACGCATGATTTACAAAAATGTCCCATTTATTGGGTTTCTATTCCAAGTCAGACTTTGCTGACTACCTTGAGAATATGACAACATAAACATGTTTGAAAGAACACCATGAAATCAAATACTGTGAAATAGATTGCCTGATACAATGTCAGTTCCCCTGTGTTTTTGTACCAAGCTTTAACACTTGTGTCCATTGTTCGTCTCATTGACACTACCAAACACCAACAATCTTCTCCATGTTTCCCAATGTCAAATCACATGGAACAGAATGAGACAGGCATGGGAGGAGAGATCTATTTTCGTTTCCAAATACAACAGTCCAGTTATCCGTTCATTCATTCATTAAGATTGTCTGTTTCTCAACAGAAATAAGTTGAGGTATTTTCATAGCCTGTGGGTGTCATTGTGTCTGTAGCATGCATTTTTTTACTTTGGCCATAACTCAAGAAGTGTTCCAAATATAATTGAAATGAAACTTGGTACACCTGTTACCAGAGACAGCACCAACATTTACAGCATGGCCCATAACTCTGCTTTTAAGTTACTGTGGAGTTATACCCCTTTTTTCATCTGATAAAACTCCTACCGTTGGCTCTCTGGTTTCTGTTGTGATGTATTTAACACATGACAGTCGTATGATGCATTTTATTTGGGTTATTTTATACAGGTTTTTTGTTATAGAAGTTTAATTGTTCATTATTGATAACAATTAAATTGTTATTTTTAATATTGAACATCCATTTCGGTCTGTTTTTCTTATGATGTAGCTAAGACGAAAAAAATCACCATTAGCGAAGGAAGAATGGTTTTATGTAAGTGATAGTTCAAATTCCAGTATCAAACAGTATATACATGTATTGTGATATACGGTATACACTATTAGTATGACTCCATTCTGATTCTGTTACTCTACATTCATTACTGATGTATGGGAGGGTCGTAGTCTTGTGGATGTCCAAATAGGGACTTTAAGGTACATTACGTTAAATGGTTAGCAAGTAAAATGGTATGGTATATATACAAAACCATATTTTTATATCAGTTTGTAAGGATATTTCTAATGCTGATTTTTTATATGATTTATTGTAGATCTTCAACAAATGATAGTTAATAATGTGGAACACCATGCAGGTCCTGCTATTTATCAATTGAAGTGCTCAGATTTGACAGAATGTACCTCTGGGTTTGACTATTTTAATTGGGATTCTAATTGAAAACAAGTGTAAACTTGCCTTCATATAATTTCTATCAACTAGAAAATTGAAACAAAACATTTGATGTTCTTGTCAAATCTGTAACAGTATAATAAATGTCTTAAAAAAAAATTCATAACATTTCCTAAAGAGTACTTTCAAATTAATGATATGTATGACTGCTAATTGCATGAATACTGATTGTTCTAGCATAAAACATTAAAAGAAAATTGGAAGGATAATTATTTTTCTCTAACTAGGAATCCTACAACATGAGAGCATTGCTTCAAAGGTCAAAAACATGACCCCACCCCTCTCATTTTCTGTTTATCATTCTTTCTAAAAAAAAATCTTAGTGGCACAAAACTTTAAAAGTATTTTGTTTGTCTGCAATTATATGAATATGGAACCATATTTTGCCAGATAAAAGGTCAGCCTGTTTTTATTATATGAAAATTATTTTTGTTTTACACCATAATTATGTTATATAATTGCTTCATCTGGAATAAAATCATGTTCTGTTTCTGGATGTACATGTATAATCTGTTTTAGACTTGAAGAGAATATTACGGAACCACATTATAGATCCACATCCACAAGAAATGATCTATAAGCTATGATCCAGTATCAATACTGCAGTATTCCATCATGGAAGCAGTTTATCAGTATTGTTGAGAACTATTTCATCAGACACTAAGTCATTCTCTAGCATGTACCTTGGACATTTCTAGTCATTATATCTTGGTTTAATCTAAGACTTTATTTTCTAGGTAACTTGAGGAACTAAATGATGTAAAATTGGAAAAAATAGCTAGATTTCAGGGAGAGGAATGAAAATCATTGGTGGATATCAGCTTCATATAGAAGCAGCAGAAAATTAGATTGTTACTGAAGTGACCAACTCTGTTTTATCATCATGAAATAAGTGGATGATAAATTCTGGGAAATAAATAATGATGAGATAGATAGGTCACCCTTGTTGTGAATGGGTGTTAATGGGTTTGATGTTCTTGGCCATTTGTGAGTTTTACAGGGTCAGACTTGTCAATAGTTGTCAAAAATATTGATGGATTATTTGTGTATTTGCCTGAGCAGATTGTGATGGAGTTAGGCAATACACTTCAATAATATGAGGAAAATGTGTGTGTATGTTGACTAGTTACATATTAATATTACTTATTGGATATATTGGGATCATAATTGATATTTATGAATATTCTATTTGTGTGTTAATATATATATATATATACCTTTTCTGTGTAAATTGCTGTGTTTTGAATTTAAAAATAAGACTAAAAATTATCAGAAATGAACCAAAAGGATTAAGATTTTGTGTGAAGTTGTTTGGGTGTTGATCGAGATTAAGTTGTTAATTGTTGTGAAATTTTATGACTTCAATTATGGGGAAAATGCCAAAGAAAGTGGAATACAAGACGGTGAGTTACAGTTTTTATCATAATAAATAAGTGGTTTTAACCGGTATTGACATTTATGAAATACTTCACAAAGACATATTTATTTTATTTGCATTGTATATATATACAAATTGATCTTGGGACAGGACAAAACTGATAACTGTTGTACCAACATCATTTAGGATGTTAAAGATTATTCTCATGCAGTTAGTAATTTGCATTTTTAGTTTGGGTTTTACCTACTCACTCACTGAACAGCAACATGCATTGGGTGTTTAGCAGTTCACTCAATAAACATTAACAAGTATTGGGAGTTTACCAATTCACTCACTGAACAGCAACATGTATGGGGAGTTTACCAAAGTTCTCACTCAATGAACAGCAACAAGTATGGGGAGTTTACCAACTCACTCATTGTACAGCAACAAGTATGGGGAGTTTACCAACTCACTCATTGTACAGCAACAAGCATTGGGAGTTTACCAACTCACTCACTGAATGGCTACAAGTATGGGGAGTTTACCAACTCACTCACTGAATGGCTACAAGTATGGGGAGTTTACCAACTCACTCATTGTACAGCAACAAGAATTGGGAGTTTACCAACTCACTCATTGTACAGCAACAAGCATTGGGAGTTTACCAACTCACTCACTGAATGGCTACAAGTATGGGGAGTTTACCAACTCACTCACTGAATGGCTTCAAGTATGGGGAGTTTACCAACTCACTCACTGAATGGCTACAAGTATGGGGAGTTTACCAACTCACTCATTGTACAGCAACAAGCATTGGGAGTTTACCAACTCACTCATTGTACAGCAACAAGCATTGGGAGTTTACCAACTCACTCACTGAATGGCTACAAGTATGGGGAGTTTACCAACTCACTCAATGAACAGCAACAAGTATGGGGAGTTTACCAACTCACTCATTGTACAGCAACAAGCATTGGGAGTTTACCAACTCACTCACTGAATGGCTACAAGTATGGGGAGTTTACCAACTCACTCATTGAATGGCTACAAGTATGGGGAGTTTACCAACTCACTCATTGAACAGCAACAAGAATTGGGAGTTTACCAACTCTATGCACTCACTGAACATCAACAAGCAGTTTTTGATAATATACAAAAATATTGTTTTCCTAAGGACTGGTGCTTGAAAGATATGTTTCATGTAGAAAGAATGGCATTGTAATATTTTTGGGGGCTATATTTTGGAGATGATCCATACAATTCATATTGGGAATCTCAGTGTAGATGGTAGAAATTAGGGTAAAGAGTGAAACAATTACAGAACATTTACAAGAATATAAGTAAAGGATATACGTAGTGATCAACAATTTAAGCTGCCTATAAGTGAATAGACACATTAACTTTTTCAATTTTTGGCCAAATTGAACCATTTGTTTCCCAAAGATACATTTAAATAGGGTAAAAATTATAATTTGCATTCTTGCAATTTGGGAATATATAGAGCTGAATAAATGAGTAACGTTGGAAACAAAGAAAAGTTAGTTGAGTGACCTGTGATAACAAAAAAGAAGAAAAGAATTCACTCAGTAATGAGATATCTTGATTAAAATCTGTAATCTGTCAGAAGCATGTCAGAAATGGAAAATAAGTTTTTGTTATTAGCTTGGAAAATCTTTTATCAGGAAAACATGATGTGGACATGAAAAAGTAATCAAAATTTTATCTGCTATTTGTGAAGATAATTTTCTAAACCTGTACCAAACCTGTCTGAGGTATAAGCCAAAAGGCTGACTTCAGGCTCAGTAGGAACAACTGAATAATGCTCAGTGTGGTCAGTAGATGTTAAGCTTGTCTTTAACAAATCAAAGTTTCTGTCTGCTTCTACGTTGAATGTGTGTTAGGACCAATTCACACACAACTCTAGGTCTCAGTTGTTTTAGAGGTGGTGAAAAAATGAGGCTCTGTATCTTGGGTTTAGTTTCACCATTGTAGCTGTTGCGGTCACTGTCATGTTTATGTTGGCGGTAATTATAAACCTGACGAATACTCTTAGATTGAGTACATTTTGAACACAATGGGCAATTTGAGAACAGAGATATCTGATTGGTCATTGTAGAAAAAGGACATCTGATTGGTTATTCTAGAACAGGGACATCTGATTGGTCATCCTAGAGCAAGGACATCTGATTGGTCAGCCTAGAACAGGAACATCCAGATGAACAGTTGTCCTAGAACAGGGACATCTGATTGGTCATCCTAGAACAGGGACATCATATTGGTCATCCTAGAACAGGGACATCTGATAGGTCATTCTAAAACAGAGACATCTGATTGGTCAGCTTAGAACAGGGACATCATTCTGTGCTCATTCTGCTCTGTCAATATTTCAGAAATTTCTAGAAAAAAATCATGGATTTTCTCCTAGAAATGAATGATCTGAAGCTGCCATGAACACCTGTTTAAGCATCAGAGATTTCTTGTTTAAATCCTGCATCATCATATCTTGGCCTGACATGATGCAGAACCACCACCCAATTTATATATCCATAATGGCAAGAATTACTAGTTACATGACAACCCTGGACAAACAATTGCATGTGCTTGGATTCAATACATATTTTTATTAATTTATAACTGCTATGACAGAATGGAAGCTCTTGAACAGACAAAATTATATGTATAGAAATTAGGGATGCTAACGAATATTCGATTATTCGAATATTCGATCGAACGTTTAGTATTCGAATGTTAAAATAGGTATTCGAATATTCGATGTTTTTGTTAAATTAATAAACTTTTTGCCTACAACTGTCATCTTCGTCGGTCTTGTTTTTACAACGATGGACCCCTAATGCCATAGGTGTGAACTTGATGACACTATACACGCGTCATATCGGATATATCGCCGGGAACTATAAACAGTCCCCGTAATTTTGCATTTACTGGCTGTTAGACAAGTGAAATAAAACACATTCCAATTATTTTGGGTACATTTAAATGACCATGCCAATTAAGGGTTTAAGAGATCGGCCTTTATACCAATGTTTTGTCTTCACTGCTAATCAAGCTTGGCGATATTGCTCAAATCGCCTTCATGATATGAAGGAAATGTGCTAGTTATGTGCTTTAAACTGTTTCCATGTTTTCAATATAGCGCTCTTGCGTACAAAAATTAACTGTATGGTTTAACGTTTAAGGATATATGTCCTGTATTGTTGTACAATACCTAAGGCAAAAGCGACGTTTAGTCATGGTGTCGTTTTCTATAAATATATTTCGTAAACATCAATCCCAGAACGAGGCTGCAAGTCCCACGTTGGCGCATATCGTCATTTAATCGGGAAAAACGCAATTCCCTGATCTTATTTTGCATTGTTTACAAAAATGAACGTAGAGGAATTGGTACAATTCGGGGTTTTTTTGTTAAAGATATATCGCTTTTTCTTGGAATATATTTTGAAAATGGGGAAATTCAGAGGCTAATTTGTGGAACTATAAGGGTCCGCCGCGTGTACCGAATACGACCAGGAAGGGTAACAGGGCCCCCGCTATTACGTTAGTGAATAATAATAGTTTACTACAATTCTTAAAGGTTCATTTTGGTGTTCGAATATTCGATCGAAAGAATTACCGAATATTCGAATATCACTTTTGCCATTCGTTTGCATCCCTAATAGAAATCAGTTTCCTTATATAAATTGTCATGAACATGAATATGTATTTTGGTTCATCATGAGCATTCATTTCTTGTTCATTTATTTCTCTTTTAATTGATATGGCCTATCTGCCCAAATCTGAATAATCATAACCAATGAATTAATAAATGAAATGTTGTGAAAGTCCTGATCAAACAAACTGTTGAAATAGACAGATTCATAATTGTAAAAAGAGTGGACATATCCATATATTTGCATCATATGACTTTTATTAAAAGTGTGGCATGCATGTGGATCCATGTTATTGCACACATTTCAAGAACCAATATTTTAAGTAATTTTGTGCATACATTGTTAAACAATATTGATCTCCAAAATCCATACTCCCCAATGTGCTTTACAGAACTGGTATTTTGGCCCATGGGGAAACTTGCAGGGAATCCTGTAATGGTTATGGCATTTCTCCAAACCATAATCACTCAGTTTCGATTTCTTTGAAATATGAACGGCTTGTGTCTGGTTGGGATGTAAAATCCTTTATTTACTGATTGATTACCCTGTTTCCAGCTCTTTGAATAATATCTTATTTCTTGAATAAATGTATGAAGATGATTATAAATTCTCCACAAAACATACAGCTTGAATGGTGTTGATATTCATGTCCTCTTATTGTATTGTACCTAATGTCCTCTTTGAAATGCAGATTTGATGTCAGTGTATAATACCTTGAAGCATCAGACTTCAGTTTTTAAATCTGGACATGGGTCAAACTTTAACCGATTGTTTTTATTGGTTAAATCAAGATATGAATTTCTAAGGAATGGTAGAAGTTGAACTGCATAAAAATTCAGATAAAATGAAATCATTTACTTTTTATCGTTGTCACCATTCATTAGATATTCATTTATCTTTGGTTCCATAAATTTTCACTTTTACAATATCCTAAAAAGGGCCTATACAAATAAGGACTGCTTATCAGGAAGTTGGCTGTTGATTATTGATTAACTATCCATGGATTGTGGCATTGATTGGGAGGGCTTATCTGGTTATGGCTATTAGCGAAAGAGTTTAATTAGCTTAAATTAATTTGAATGGTTACTATATTCAGTCCAGTACTGAAAGGATTTATATTGTAAAAAAAATGTTCTTGAAATAAACAAGACATGTGTTGACAATACCAATAACTTTCTTGAATGTTCTGAATTGAAAGACATTTCAGCTAGTTAATTCATACAAACTTACATAATTATACTGATCATGACTTGAAAATGTTTGCTTCATATATCTGAGAAGCAATGACATCACTCTGGCTGAAATATTAAACAATTAAAATGTAGCAACAATTACAAATAGTGGAGGAAGTATTCTGACAAATCATACGGCAGGAATCTTCGTAATGCTGGCAATGTCTATGACTGCTGGTACAGTTCCAACACCAGTTACTAGTTTGTTCAGTGTGAACAAAGCATGTCTTAAGTACAGAAACGCTTGTTATTCAGGTATTTTACGATTTACATAATTTGTCTGGAGTTTGTTTTTTTGCTGTTTACAGACTAACTTTATTCCCAGGAAATGCATTCCTGTATGATTATTAATGCTCTTGTAGTTCCTTTGGGATATGTTGTTTTCAGTTGTGTTCAGCTGTGTTCAGTTGTGTTCAGTTGTGTTCAGTGATGTTTTGTTTTCAGTTGTGTTAAATGATGATTTTGTTTATAGTTCAGTTAAATGATGATTTAGTTTTGGTTGTGTTTGGTGATGTTTTTTCATGAATCTTGCTTTCATCAAATGACTCAAACATTTTTTTGTTGAAACTATTCTATACTATTAGCCTATTTTTGAGTTGAACCCATTATGAAAAATTGGGGAGGGGGCGTTAATACACTCCTATAAAACACTTAATGTATTCAAACACAACACTGTAATTCATTGTTAATTGAGGGATTGTCTGATTTCAAAGTAAAGACCATTTAGGTATTGTACTAAAGTTTCTGTAATATTCAGGTCATTGGGCGTAGTGGTTGTCAAAGTCTTTGGCATTATGGTTGTCAGGGTCTTTGGCATTATGATTGTCAGGGGTTTTGGCATTATGGTTGTCAGGGTCTTTGGCATTGTGGTTGTCAGGGTCTTTGGCATTGTGGTTGTCAGGGTCTTGAGCATTGTTGTTGTTAGTGGGTCTTGGGCATTGTTGTTGTCAGGGTCTTAGGTGATGTTGTTGTCGGGGTCTTGGGTGTTGTTGTTGTCAGGGTCTTTGGCATTGTAGTTTTCAGGGTCTTGGGCATTGTGGTTGTCAGACTCTTGGGCATTGTTGTTGTCAGGATCTTGGGTGTTGTTGGTGTCAGTGTCTTGGGCATTGTGGTTGTCAGGGTCTTGGGCATTGTTGTTGTCAGGGTCTTGGGCATTGTTGTTGTCAGGATCTTGGTTGTTGTTGGTGTCAGGGTCTTGGGCATTGTGGTTGTCAGGGTTTTGGGCATTGTTGTTGTCAGGGTCTTGGGCATTGTGGTTGTCAGGGTCTTGGGCTTTGTGGTTGTCAGGGTCTTGGGCATTGTTGTTGTCAGGGTCTTGGGCATTGTGGTTTTCAGGGTCTTGGGCATTGTTGTTGTCAGGATCTTGGGTGTTGTTGGTGTCAGGGTCTTTGGCATTGTTGTCATCAGGGTCTTGGGCATTGTGGTTGTCAGGGTCTTGGGCATTGTGGTTGTCAGGGTTTTGGGTATTGTTGTTGTCAGGGTCTTGGGCATTGTGGTTGTCAGGGTCTTGGGCATTGTGGTTGTAAGGGTCTTGGGCATTGTTGTTGTCAGGGTCTTGGCCATTGTGGTTGTCAGGATCTTGGGCGTTGTGGTTGTCAGGGTCTTGGGCATTGTGGTTGTCAGGGTATTGGGTGTTGTGGTTGTCAGGGTCTTGGGCTTTGTGGTTGTCAGGGTCTTGAGCTCTGTGGTTGCCAAGGTCTTGGGCATTGTGGTTGTCAGGGTCTTGGGCTTTGTGGTTGTCAGGGTCTTGGGCTTTGTGGTTGTCAAGGTCTTGGGCTTTGTGGTTGTCAGGGTCTTGGGCATTGTGGTTGTCAATATCTTGGGCTTTGTGGTTGTAAGGGTATTGGGCTTTGTGGTTTTCAGGATCTTGGGCATTGTTGTTGTCAGGGTCTTGGGCATTGTGGTTATCAGGGTCTTGAGCTCTGTGGTTGTCAAGGTCTTGGGTGTTGTGGTTGTCAGGGTCTTGGGCTTTGTGGTTGTCAGGGTCTTGAGCTCTGTGGTTGTCAAGGTCTTGGGCATTCTGGTTGTCAGGGTCTTGGGTGTTGTGGTTGTCAGGGTCTTGGGCTTTGTGGTTGTCAGGGTCTTGGGTGTTGTGGTTGTCAAGGTTTTGGGCATTGTGGTTGTCAGGGTCTTGGGTGTTGTGGTTGTCAGGGTCTTGGGCTTTGTGGTTGTCAAGGTCTTGGGCTTTGTGGTTGTCAAGGTATTGGGCTTTGTGGTTGTCAAGGTCTTGGGTTTTGTGGTTGTCAAGGTCTTGGGCTTTGTGGTTGTCAAGGTCTTGGGCTTTGTGGTTGTCAAGGTCTTGGGCTTTGTGGTTGTCAAGGTCTTGGGCTTTGTGGTTGTCAGGGTCTTGGGCTTTGTGGTTGTCAGGGTCTTGAGCTTAGTGGTTGTTAGGGTCTTGGGCTTTGTGGTTGTCAAGGTCTTGGGCTTTGTGGTTGTCAGGGTCTTGGGCATTGTGGTTGTCAGGGTCTTGGGCTTTGTGGTTGTCAGGGTCTTGGGCATTGTGGTTGTCAATATCTTGGGCTTTGTGGTTGTAAGGGTATTGGGCTTTGTGGTTGTCAAGATCATGGGCTTTGTTGTATCAAAACATAAACCATGGCCACATAACACTAAAACTGTTAAAGATATTAAATGAAGTTAAAATATATATGCTCCTTTTTCAGCCGAAAAACAGCAGATGAGCACTGGTATTGCTCTGCATGATTTAGCATGATCAGTTAATCTACTGGTTATGTTCTAACTTTTTATAGGGACATTTGCTAAAATGACAAATCAGTTCAAAATTAGGTAGGACAACCATAAATCTGTTAAGATTACAGAAAGCAAAATCTTACAATGTTTCTGGTACTAATACTAAAAAGCCCTCTTTCAGACTTAGGGTGTACATTGTGAGGTCATGCATTCAGTCTATGGGGCCTGGGGTTTTATTGGTTAATCAGTTTATAGTGCCCTTAAACTGATTTCAACTTGCCTTATACGTAAATCGGTTAATAATCTTAAATTTACTTAAATCAGTTCATACTTAAATTGGTTGGTTTACTGAAGTTGGTCATTTTTTATGTATATATGCCAGGGTAAGGGATTGTGTTCTTTTAAATGTGAATTTTTTATTGTTGTAAATCTTCATTTAATGCACATATTAATAAATCATATGAATGTCCTATAAAAAGCTCAAGTCGGTGACTCAGAAAAGAAATGTTCTGCTTAAATAACTGTCTGCCTTATTCTGTCCTTGTATGATGAGTAATCACCAAAATAACCAGTCTCTCTGTTTAGCATGACAGGAATTGGAGCACTAATATGATTGAACTCTTTCTGGGTGACTCAGAAGATTCCATGTCATAGGTGGCAGTATCAGTCAAAAATTGGGAACAACAATGATAGCATTGTATCCCTCAAAGGCATTCAACAGCTATGACTGATCATACAACCACTTATATGTTTCATTAACTTCAAAGAAAATAATGTAGGTCAATATCCAGATTTCATAGAGGTATTTTGGCGAAACATATTTAATCACTGGTACATGCAGTTTCTGGTATTATTTTGTGTGTAATTAGCTTATACATAATTGTAAGTTATAATCAAGGGTCAAATAAAAGTTACTGTAACCCAGTGGAATAAATCTTTTCAGCACAAGCCTGGGTAATGATTCTTTCAAACACAAGTGGGTGACGTGTAATGAATCATTTCAAACGTAAGCTTACGTTAAGATTCGTTTCAAACTAAAGCATGTGTAATGAGATGTTTCAAAACATAACACACGGGTGACATGTATTGAATCGTTTCAAACATAAGGGCATAATAATGAATCATCTCAAACACAAGCGTGTAATGAATCGTTTCAAACAAAATTGTTGCAAAGTGGGTGTAGTGAATATTTTGTACCATTGTCATAATTGCAACCTTACCATACATTTTTGTTTTGAAAATGTTGTTGAAAATTATCTGCACACTTCTTTTTGCATGGTAAGTTTTCTTAAATAAGCTCACCCCCCCAGCTGTGTAAAACAGAATACATAACAAAAACAAAAATGCCAATATGGGACAGATTTGTTAATAAACTTTATTATGATTATTGCACAAGTTCAATTTCTTATAAATGGTGTGACCGAAATAGATAAAATACTTGAGGGAGACCACTAAGCATCTATTAAATTGCAACTACTTAATAACTACTTGAACAAGATGTTAGAAAATGCACTTTACTAATGGCTATAGAATTTCACCCCTTAACCATAGGCCACTTGTTAGCCGAAATAACAACCACCTTACTATTTCATTTCCCACAGTGCAAGTTATTTAACACATCTGTTTAAAACTCAGTTCGTTTTCTTTGTTAAAAAAAGCACAAAATTTGTTAAATTAATATTTACGGTATTATTAATCTGAAAAAAATGGATACTAACAACTTTCTCAGTAGACAGGTATATATGGATCAGTTTTAAAATGTTGATAGTTAAAAAAATGTTTTTCTAGTCACAATTTGTTCCTGTTAATGACATAATGCATTGGTATGATGTAATAGTTACTGGAGCCACTAAATGAGGCAGTGAAATTATACACAAACAGTGCCAAGAAGAGTTATGTGTTATTTGTACCATGTTTACAGTGTTTCTTTGTTTTCGTCTAGACATTAATGCCAATATCTGAATGTGAAACAAATATGGGGAGCTTAACCATGCTATTAGTAGCGTGCAAGTAATTTACAGGCAATTTCATACTCATTCTAGATTTATAATGTTGTCCTTGACCATATGGTACAAAACAGTTATTTCACCTTACACAACTAGTTACTGAAATTATACAAGTCACACTCATTGTGTATAATTTCACTTACTGTGGTAATGGGTGCCACAAGTAAGTTTAACTTCAATCCTGATGATTAGGTGTTGTGACTGTATCATATGTCACTTACAAGTAGCTTGCATATTAATTAGAATAAAGAAAATAGTAATTTCTACTGTTCTGATATGTAACTTTACTCGCTACACAAGTTATTGAAGATATACACAAGCACATCGAGAGTTGTATAATTTCAAGGGTTGTGGGTGATATAATTATGTTAAATAACTAGCATTCATAGAACTGAAGAGCCTTTTAATTCATCTGCAGGAAACATTTAATAGCTTGACAACGCTCTGCCTTCTTAGGAATAAAACACTCTCCAACACAATTTAAGAATATATATATATACTGGTATGTTCTAAGGCTTTTCAGCCCTCTGTAGCTCCTTATCCCTGACAAATGCACCATGAAATTTGCAATTTTCTACAGAATGTCTTTAGTGAATTAATCTGTACTCATATCTTCACTGTAATTGATTAGCTTGTCTGTTTTCCAAAAATCAGAGATATCTGTTACACTGTGCTCTCAGTTGGCAGCAGTGCAGTTGTCCTTTACTGTAACTCATTCAGTTAAGGTTACAGACTACTAATTAATGTCCTTTTACATTTCAATGTAAAAAGGCTAACTTCAGACTGGTACAAATGTAATTACTTGCTTTTCATGTTTATAATAACAATACATTTCCTTAACATCAAATTGATTTAAGCTATAAAAATGATATGACATATATAGTGAGAAACGGTTCACTCCCTTTGAAGCTAAGCACCATAATCCTGATAACTACCTTATATTATACATGATAGGGAACAATCAATAGTATATATGTACATGATCCTCATTGTATATTGGCTGATTAATGTTCATACATGCTCATCTGTATTCATATTTAACCACATGACTATTTTTATTGTTTCAGGACCTTCAAAAGCTACAGACAGAGGTGGATAACGTATATCGGACCCTGAAGTACATAGAGGCCGTTATAAACCAGGAGAAAGTACAGATTGTTCCCAACACTGCCACGGTCGTGCTGGATACGGTCAACGATGTTTTCCTAATCCTCAACAACTTCTTTATGACACAGGATAGGTAAGTTATTATGGTGGGGATTAAGGTATTAAAAACATTTTGTTGTCATGTTGTATGACCATTGTCGGAACCCTCTCATCTAAATCGATATTTCACTTATACAAAACAAATCACATAAAAAAAACAAGTTATGATGCCAAGAAATTGGGTTACTATGCCGTTCAAGTGTGGGCTTGCCTAGTAGTATACTAGGTGCCTGCTCTCCTCCAGGAGATTCTTGGCTCAAGCTCCGTCAAATAATTTGTGGGTTGCCTTTTCCTTTTAAAAAAACTTATAAATAGATTGTCAGCATAAGGCCTAATGCTATTAAAGTTAGATTATAACTGTTGGATAAATTATTAAACAATTATTTTTAAGGCTAAGAAGTAATCCTCAAATTAATTTCTCCACATTTCAGTCTCCTTAAATGAAAGCTTATAATAACTTTTAATGACTGTAATTCTATTTTAGCACGACCCTGACCTCAAGACACAATAAAGTATGCCAAAGCCTTGCTCACTTTATAAAATGGGCGGACGACCTTCTGTTACAAGGTCACAAAGCCCTGAACAAGGACAGCGCACATACGCTGATAACCGCACTTTCTGATGGAATGGAGGTAAGAAGAAAAGAATGGAGTGAATTTGTTCATATAATTCTGTATTTCTTTGAAGCAAGTTGAGGTACTGTCATTTATAAATATTTACACCTCAACTTCCATACCCTAAATGAACTGCCTTTCGGCAATTGCGTTTATCAATCAATGAACGCAACATCTTCGGATATGTGAACATTTTTATGCCCCCGGAGGTGGGCATATTAAAATCGCACCGTCCGTCCGTCCGGGTCTGTAACTTTACCTTGTATGGACAGATTTTAAAATAACTTGCCACATGTGTTCCACATACCAAGACGACGTGTGGCGTGCAAGACCCGTGTCTCTACCTCAAAGGTCAAGGTCACACTTAGTGTTTATTCACAATGGAGTGCTGCATATAAAGACATAGAGTATAGGTTGTCGTGTCCGGGCTGTAACTTTCTCTTGTATGGTCAGATTTTAAAATAACTTGCCACATGTGTACCACATACCAAGACGACGTGTCGCGTGCAAGACCCGTGTCCCTAGCTCAAAGGTCAAGGTCACACTTAGTGTTTATTCACAATGGAGTGCTGCATATAAGGACATAGAGTATAGTTTGTCATGTCCGGGCTGTAACTTTCCCTTGTATGGACAGATTTTAAAATAACTTGCCAAATGTGTTCCACATACCAAGACGACGTGTCGCGTGCAAGACCCGTGTCCCTACCTCAAAGGTCAAGGTCACACTTAGTGTTTATTTACAATGGAGTGCTGCATATAAGGACATAGAGTATAGGTTGTTGTGTCCGGGCTGTAACTTTCTCTTGTAAGGTCAGATTTTAAAATAACTTGCCACATGTGTTCCACATACCAAGACGACATGTCGCGTGCAAGACCCGTGTCCCTACCTCAAAGGTCAAGGTCACACTTAGTGTTTATTCACAATGGAGTGTTGCGTATAAGGACATAGAGTATAGGTTGTCGTGTCCGGGCTGTAACTTTCTCTTGTAAGGACAGATTTTAAAATAACTTGCCACATGTGTTTCACATACCAAGACGACGTGTCGTGTGCAAGACCCGTGTCCCTACCTCAAAGGTCAAGGTCACACATAGTGTTTATTCACAATGGAGTGCTGCATATAAGGACATAGAGTATAGGTTGTCGTGTCCGGGCTGTAACTTTCCCTTGTATGGACAGATTTTAAAATAACTTGCCACATGTGTTCCACATACCAAGACGACGTGTCGCGTGCAAGACCCCTGTCCCTACCTCAAAGGTCAAGGTCACACTTAGTGTTTATTCACAATGGAGTGCTGCATACAAGGACATAGGGTACAGGTTGTCGTGTCCGGGCTGTAACTTTCCCTTGTATGGACAGATATTAAAATAACTTGCTACATGTGTTCCACATACGAAGACGACGTGTCCTGTGCAAGACCCATGTCCCTACCTCTAAGGTGAAAGATACACTAAGTGTTTATTCACAAGGGAATTCTGAATATAAGGACATAACAGTGTAGGTTGTCAAGTATGGGTGTTTTTATTTTATGTTCAGAGTAAATTTAAAATAACTTGCCATATGTATTTGACACATAAAGGCAAGATCAACTTTTCATGTACTGACCTTGTTCGTAGGTCAATGTCACATTCGGGGGCATTCGTCACATACTGTGACAGCTCTTGTTGATCTTGTTATTGTTTGTATTGTGTCAGCAGGTGCCGTAAAATATAAACAGTTTAGAAAGTGCTAAATTATGATATGTTAAATGTATCGTTGCCATAAGTGTTTCAATTTTACGTTGAAAAGTGATTTTAAGTGGTTAATCTTTTCCCGCGTTATTGTGACGTCATATGATAAAACGTTTCCGGTTACAGTCAGGTCGTTCTATTTACAGAATGGGTAAGAAAGGATTACTGAAAGATTTTCTTAAATGAAATAAAGTATTTTTTTATCAATTCTTGAATGAAATAATTCACTATTGGTGTAAATATAAGTAATAAATTGTGGGATTGATGTCATAATGGGGGTATGAACACAGTTGGGCTGGCCTCAGTGTGTGGAGTCCTTCATTACTTAACTGCACATATGTTCAGTGCTATAAAA
The DNA here is from genome assembly GCF_026914265.1 of Mya arenaria. NCBI lineage: Eukaryota > Metazoa > Mollusca > Bivalvia > Myida > Myidae > Mya > Mya arenaria. The sequence goes on along the minus strand of NC_069138.1, from coordinate 16,280,965 downwards.
CCTCTACAAAGCTTATGTGACATGTTCGACACTGCAACATAAAATAAATCTTATTACCTAAAATTTTTAACTGGTGCACTTTCTATGGGTAGTCTTAACTGAAAACAAACAAGTGTATTTGAGGGAAACCACCCAACTTTAAACTAAAAGCTTAACACTGTTTGAAAAAATCCATGTTGATGTAAGCAGGCATTGTCTTGGAAATGCTTAGACTAGCAGTTTGGCATTACTCGTTCAAGGTAACATTTATTTGAAGAACTTCTATCTGGCTAGCTTCACAGATATTTGTAGGCAGACTTTAATTAAAACTCTGGATCAATTCTGCGTTTATCCAGCTGCAATTGTTTGTATAGAGGAAATGTTATTGGTGCAGTATACTGATACAGAGATATCTTGCTTTAAAGTGAGAAGTAGGAAGTTGGTGGGCGTTCCCAGGGAGGAGAAGATACAATTTTTATTTCAATTTATTTAGTCATGCTGTTTAATACAATGTATTTGTTGAACTCGGTAAATTGCGGAAGATATCTGGTTGCAGTGCACTTATAACTATTATTATAAGAGTTGTGTAACAATGTATTGCCGCTCATGGACCCTCAAGTACACGATATGACTGAAGTGGAACTGCTTTTGTCAAGAGTTAACAACTTATGCTCTGTTTAGCCCGGTTATATGGTATTTATTTTTAGGCATCATGACTCAGATTTTCATCAAGTTTTGTCATCATTTCTCAGGTATTCAAGTTTTGTCATCTTGTCTCGGGTATTCAAGTTTTGTCATCATGTCTCAAGTATTCAAGGTTTGTCATTATGTCTCAGGTATTCAAGTTTTGTCATCTTGTCTCGGGTATTCAAGTTTTGTCATCTTGTCTCAGGTATTCAAGTTTTGTCATCATGTCTCGGGTATTCAAGTTTTGTCATCATGTCTCAGGTATTCAAGGTTTGTCATTATGTCTAGGGTATTCAAGTTTTGTCATCTTGTCTCAGGTATTCAAGTTTTGTCATCTTGTCTTAGGTATTCAAGTTTTATCATCATGTCTTGGGTATTCAAGTTTTGTCATCTTGTCTCAGGTATTCAAGGTTCATCATAATGTCTCAGGTATTCAAGTTTTGTCATCAATCTTGTCTCAGGTATTCAAGTTTTGTCATCATGTCTCAGGTATTCAAGTTTTGTCATCATGTCTCAAGTATTCAATGTTTGTCATTATGTCTCAGGTATTCAAGTTTTGTCATCATGTCTCAGGTATTCAAGTTTTGTCAACAGTCTTGTCTCAGGTATTCAAGGTTTGTCATCATGTCTCAGGTATTCAAGGTTCGTCATTATGTCTCAGGTATTCAAGGTTTGTCATCATGTCTCAGGTATTCAAGGTTCGTCATTATGTCTCAGGTATTCAAGGTTTGTCATCATGTCTCAGGTATTCAAGTTTCGTCATTATGTCTCAGGTATTCAAGTTTTGTCATCAGTCTTGTCTCAGGTATTCAAGGTTCATCATCAGTCTTGTCTCAGGTATTCAAGGTTTGTCATCAGTCTTGTCTCAGGTATTCAAGGTTCGTCATCAGTCTTGTCTCAGGTATTCAAGTTTTGTCATCAGTCTTGTCTCAGATATTCAAGGTTCGTCATCATGTCTCAGGTATTCAAGGTTTGTCATCAGTCTTGTCTCAGGTATTCAAGGTTTGTCATCATGTCTCAGGTATTCAAGTTTTGTCATCAGTCTTGTCTCAGGTATTCAAGGTTTGTCATCAGTCTTTTCTCAGGTATTCAAGGTTTGTCATCAGTCTTGTCTCAGGTATTCAAGGTTTGTCATCAGTCTTGTCTCAGGTATTCAAGGTTTGTCATCATGTCTCAGGTATTCAAGGTTTGTCATCATGTCTCAGGTATTCAAGTTTTGTCATCAGTCTTGTCTCAGGTATTCAAGGTTTGTCATCATGTCTCAAGTATTCAAGTTTTGTCATCAGTCTTGTCTCAGGTATTCAAGGTTTGTCATCAGTCTTGTCTCAGGTATTCAAGGTTTGTCATCAGTCTTGTCTCAGGTATTCAAGGTTTGTCATCAGTCTTGTCTCAGGTATTCAAGGTTTGTCATTAGTCTTGTCTCAGGTATTCAAGGTTTGTCATCATGTCTCAGGTATTCAAGGTTTGTCATCAATCTTGTCTCAGGTATTCAAGGTTTGTCATCAGTCTTGTCTCAGGTATTCAAGGTTTGTCATCATGTCTCAGGTATTCAAGGTTTGTCATCAGTCTTGTCTCAGGTATTCAAGGTTTGTCATCAGTCTTGTCTCAGGTATTCAAGGTTTGTCATCAGTCTTGTCTCAGGTATTCAAGGTTTGTCATCAGTCATGTCTCAGGTATTCAAGGTTTGTCATCAGTCTTGTCTCAGGTATTCAAGGTTTGTCATCAGTCTTGTCTCAGGTATTCAAGGTTTGTCATCATGTCTCAGGTATTCAAGTTTTGTCATCAATCTTGTCTCAGGTATTCAAGGTTTGTCATCATGTCTCAGGTATTCAAGGTTTGTCATCAGTCTTGTCTCAGGTATTCAAGGTTTGTCATCAGTCTTTTCTCAGGTATTCAAGGTTTGTCATCAGTCTTGTCTCAGGTATTCAAGGTTTGTCATCATGTCTCAGGTATTCAAGGTTTGTCATCAGTCTTGTCTCAGGTATTCAAGGTTTGTCATCAGTCTTGTCTCAGGTATTCAAGGTTTGTCATCATGTCTCAGGTATTCAAGGTTTGTCATCAGTCTTGTCTCAGGTATTCAAGGTTTGTCATCAGTCTTGTCTCAGGTATTCAAGGTTCGTCATCATGTCTCAGGTATTCAAGGTTTGTCATCAGTCTTGTCTCAGGTATTCAAGGTTTGTCATCAGTCTTGTCTCAGGTATTCAAGGTTCGTCATCATGTCTCAGGTATTCAAGGTTTGTCATCATGTCTCAGGTATTCAAGGTTCGTCATCATGTCTCAGGTATTCAAGGTTTGTCATCATGTCTCAGGTATTCAAGGTTCGTCATCATGTCTCAGGTATTCAAGGTTTGTCATCATGTCTCAGGTATTCAAGGTTCGTCATCATGTCTCAGGTATTCAAGGTTTGTCATCATGTCTCAGGTATTCAAGGTTTGTCATCATGTCTCAGGTATTCAAGGTTTGTCATCATGTCTCAGGTATTCAAGGTTTGTCATCATGTCTCAGGTATTCAAGGTTTGTCATCATGTCTCAGGTATTCAAGGTTTGTCATCATGTCTCAGGTATTCAAGGTTTGTCATCATGTCTCAGGTATTCAAGGTTTGTCATCATGTCTCAGGTATTCAAGGTTCGTCATCATGTCTCAGGTATTCAAGGTTCGTCATCATGTCTCAGGTATTCAAGGTTCGTCATCATGTCTCAGGTATTCAAGGTTCGTCATCATGTCTCAGGTATTCAAGGTTCGTCATCATGTCTCAGGTATTCAAGGTTCGTCATCATGTCTCAGGTATTCAAGGTTTGTCATCATGTCTCAGGTATTCAAGGTTTGTCATCATGTCTCAGGTACATGATTGCATGCTATAATTATCTTGGAAGGAGAATGTTATTTTCTGGGGCAACTTCAAAATTCAACAAAACTGCACAGCTGTATGGTATTGTTTTTATGGGAAGATGGCTGCTAAAATATGGTTTAAAACACTATTAATCTTATTCATTTTTATAAAATAAGTTGTTACCATTTTCAGGAGTTGTACGAGCTATGCCTTGACAAATGGGAAGATCGCCACAGCCACACCCAGTCACCACAAAAATCACCAAAATCTCCTATTCTACCAAAGAGCCCCAGGTAGGAGGGTGTGATCATTGGATATTTCTATGTTTTATGGACATTTCTTTCAGCAAGAACTATTTCCAGATGTTCCCATAAGTGCCTACCAAATTAGGATGGTTTTGGGGCTTTGTGAACATGGAAAATTATGCCAATTTAATGATTTAATAACGAATATACAGTTCTCACCCTTAATATTAACAATACACTGTTTCAGAGATCTTGTTTTTATACGCCTGTTTTAAAACAAAGGAGGGTATAATAATTTTTCCTGCAGCGTTCAGGCGGGCGAGCTGGTAGCACCCAATATGTTGTCCGCTCAATAACTTTAGAAGCCTTTTTGTGTCGCCTGAAAAGACGACATATAGGGGTTACTTTTGTCGGCGGCGGTGGCGTCGGCGGCGGTGGGGTCGGCGGCGGCGGCGTCCGCGTCCCATTTTTGCTTGTCCGGGGTATATCTCCTAAACTATTAGTGGTATCAACTTGAAACTTCATATGTACATAGATCTAATTGAGGGCAAGTGCAGTGCACAAGAACTGTTGCTCTTGCTTCCATATATTTTAGAGTTATTGCCCTTTGTTATTTTTCATGCTTAAAGTTTTGTCCGGGGCATATCTTGTACAATATAAGAGTAATCAACTTGAAACTTCATATGTAGATAGATCTCATGGAGGGCAAGTGCAGTGCACAATAACAGTAACTCTTGCTTTCTTAGTTTTAAAATTATTGCCCTTTGTTAATTTTCATGCTTAAAGTTTTGTCCGGGGCATATCTTAATGAATATAAGAGGTATCAACTTGAAACTTCATAGCTAGATAGATCTCATTGAGGGCAAGTGCAGTGCACAATAACAGTAACTCTTGCTTTCTTAGTTTTAAAGTTATTGCCCTTTGTTAATTTTCATGCTTAAAGTTTTGTCCGGGGCATATCTTGAAGAATATAAGAGGTATCAACTTGAAACTTCATAGCTAGATAGATCTCATTGAGGGCAAGTGCAGTGCACAAGAACCGTTACTCTTGCTGCCATAGTTTTAGAGTTATTGCCCTTTGTTAATTTTCTTGCTTAGGTTTTGTCCGTGGCATATCTCGTAAACTATAGGAGGTTTCAACCTGAAACTTATTCCGTACGTATATCTGATTGAGGGTTCAAATGCCACCTACACTTGAAAGTTAAATGGCAACATCATTGTCTATAAATGAATAAAATACCAATCTAACAGCTATAATGTCGACAGTAAATAATTCGTCAGGCGACACATCCGACTCGCGGAGTTCTAGTACAAATCATAATAATATATTGGACAAGTTTGATAACCAGCCATATCGCTCTAGCCACTGGAGAGTTATCGCCCTTTAATTATAGAAATTACATCAAATTGGTCTTGTCTGATTGATACCTTTTGAAATCTTTGTCCTGTCATCAGCAAATTTAGTCAGAAGGTGTAACGACATAATATCTTTTACAAATTTGATACCCAGTCATACAACTCTAGTCAATCAAGAGTAATTGCTCTTTAATTATATAAATTACCTAAAATTGTTCTTGTTTGGTCAGAGTGTATATGGGCAGAATATCTTGATCAGAGTCTATAACCAGCAATGTTGCCGCAGTCACTCCAGAATAATGACCCTTGAATTAGCAACCGCTGTATTTACAGTATCCACACTCTAAATATGGCTCAACTTACATTCAATTATCACCAAACTTGGTGTCCTAGAATAAGTATGGGCGTATTTGTGACAGTTGGCACTCTTGTTTTTAAAGAATTACATTGTTGTTTTTATTTCTTCACATATGGTGTCAAACATATTAGTGATATTTTCATAGTTTTGGGGACATAAATTGACACTTTTGCTTTGGGTAACAAGCTGTACAATGCATTCTCATGCACCCAAGTCACTGCTTTATAACCAGCACATGACATGTATAATACTTTCCTCCACTTTTCAGCCTTAAACGTAACTCCCTTCCTGACCTGCCCCTTACCCCACGGGAACGTGAAATTCTCCAGAAAACCAGCGATCTTGGTCACTATGACAATGCTGCATTGCCCACATCCAAATCCTCGGACAGCGTTACCATAGGCAACGGGACATCAAAATTTGAGTTCCCACCAAAACAGGAATCTCCCCCGCCAAAACCACCGCTACCTCGCAATGCAGATGTGATTGTACCACAGTAAGTCCTGACAGTTATATTGCACAGTGTAACTGGCCATTCTCCAGGCATAATGGGAACAAGTTCATGCACATTAATTCATGGAACATTTTCACTTAATAGGGTGTGAAATTTCCATAATTTCAGTAAAGTTTCTGCTTGTAATGAGCCAGGAGCAATAATTTATCTATCCAAATCTAGATTTAAGTCAGAAAAGCACTTTTATTGAAATTGCAGATTCATCTTTATATCATTCAAAAAAAAATAATGTGAATAATAGTACAATTTCAAATAGACAATTCATCATCATTTTCAACTAGAAAGAAAGATTTGTAGTTTTGCCACTTGTAATCACTCAGACTTGAGCCTGGTTGTAATCATGGCCCCAGAATATTGGACCCATTGGATACCCATATTATAAAGACCCACTTTAACTATATTTAAAGGTAGATTTTCCCCATTTATAACACCTGATTTATTACAGCTCACTTTTATTGGTCTATTCCAAAATAAAGAGAAGGTAATCCACCTTAGGTGTTGTTCTTTTGTAAAGGGCAGAATAAAATCTCAAATATAAAGTATTAAAAAAATAAGTTTTAATTAATATATGAAATGAATTGTAATGTGGATATGCAAGCTTAAACTACTTAAATAGAATTAAATGATTATCAAAGAAAATTAAAGACAAATAATATAAATTTTCTTTTGGTCAGGTTAATTCAAAAGTCCATGTCTCAAGATGAGACAGACGGTGGGGAGGCTCCTCCCCCTTTACCGGACAAAGCCAAGAGACGCTCTCAAATACAGAACATGCTTGAAATGGTCCACCAGGCCGGACTGCATGGACAAATGTCGCCCAGTCAGTCACCACATAATAGTGTTATACTCTCGGGCAATGTGTCGTTTATGGATTACTCCATGAACTCAAGTAACGGCAGTCTGCACAGTCAGACATCGGGGGTTTCGCCAGCCAGCAGTTCAAGTTCAGGCTTAAATCGGTCTGCAGATGACTTAGTTACTGAACGTCACACTCAAATGATGGGGGCAAAGACGGTGTCTGATTCAACGCTGGTGAAGAAACGTTCCGTGATGACAACATCACATTCAGAGTGTACAGTGAACCAGATTAATCAGTTAACCCAAGAGATTGACAAATTAACTAAATTGACAGATGATATGCAAGCCATGACACGTAGGAACTTGAACCAAGGCGGTGGTTCTTCTACGCCACCGCCTCCATTACCAGACAAGGCAAGCAAACTGAGTCGACATATATCTCACTACGACAATGTTCCTGATGGGACGACCCTAGAACAAGCATTTTCCCAAAGCAATATAGTCTCAAATAGAACTGTAATAAGTCGCACCATGACATCCCGATCTTCACAAATATCCTCATCGTCAGAAGCGAGGCTTTCATCTTCAAGTACCAGCAGCACCCAGTCTTTCAGCGGTGTTCAGGTAATGTTAATTTACTGATTAGCTCGTCATATCTGAAAACAAAGTTGTAAGCTATTGTGATCACTTGATGGGTTATTGTAGTTTGCCACGGTTAAGATATGTGCATTTAATAAAAGCAGGTCACATGTCTTTTAGCCATTTGTTTTGTAAATAACTGAAACATTTTTTCATTTTTCATGAATGCGTTAAAGGGTGAACATTTTATTGTTTATCTTTTATAACCACTTTATATTGAGTTTAAGCCTTCCTTATTGTACAGTCAATCATAAGACTGTTGGCAAGTAAACTTAGGGAAACATGCATTCACTAAAACAAAGTCTATTCACATTATTTTCTTGCTCTGATGACATATTATACTACTCAACTTGAACAGTCATACTCAACATTTTCAACAAGTTGCGTTTGAAATGAGTGTGCTGTGTTGTGATTCACAGTCTAGCCTGTGGTGGACTTTAAGTCATTTTGGTACACCCTACTGCCCATGGTTTCAGTTTCAGTGTAGTCTGGGTAGTTAAATATTATGCAGTTTTGTCACAGGATACTCTAACAGATTATTGCCAGCTTTTTGAGGTTCCTTGGGGTGATGTTAACACTGTCATTATGCAATGATAAAATGCGCTAACTCCATATACAGTAGTATACAAGGTAGTATCAACATTATTTCTTGGGCCTTATGTTAAAAAGTGTTTTATTAATAAAAAATAACCTGTTATACCATAAGTATTATAAAAAAAACCCAGAAAATCCAGAAATTTAGCTCAAGACATTGTTTACCAGTGAAAAAAATATACAAAAAACATAGTTTAGTTCCAGTATCATAAACAAAATTACCAGTAGTTACTACATAATAAAAGTGTAGTGAAATTTTTCAGATTTAGAAGTCAAACACTATAGTGTTCTTTTAGTAGTTGGCTACAGTCAAGTATTAATACTTGAGTGTTGGTTAAAATTTAACTAGTGGTGTGTTTCCTTTCAGATGCAGAAATCGAACACAATATCGTTTTCCCAGCAGATGGGCACACATGAAGATGCATACTCGAGTTCGGGGTCATTTTCTAGCACAAGTCACTCGAGCATGGACAGTATACCACGCCCACCCCCACTACCGCCTAAACTAAAACACAGTATGGGCTTGTTTTCAATATTGATTTTGGCCTTGAATGATTGTTTTCTTTAATTATTTCTAGAAAACTGAAGTGGAACTGATATGAATATATGAGATGTAAAGAATGTCAATACTTTGAAGAATTTCTTGTGATTTAGATTGTGATATGACACAAACTTGACAAAAAAAGCAAATGAATGTAACTAGACTCAAAACTTCATTGAATGATACTGATGAGATTTTCAATTTTTTATGTTGTCTGTTGCTGTTTTTTATGGAATAAGAGTTGAGTTTGTGTCATACCCTTAGAGTCACTGTAGGTGTTAGGTATAACGTTAAAAAAACTGTTCAACATGAAACTGAATTCGAACACATGTTTCTAGTGACAATACACTTGTATGTAAAGCAAGGCCAATACTTTGGCTTTAATCATTGTTGAGTGATGCCTATTGATTGTCAGGAAAATCAGCAACAGGGGAGTGTATGCATTCACTCTAAATGTTATTGTTAATGAATATCCTCCTCCACTTCTCAGTACAAGCCTACATGCAGACAATTGGCGCCTACACCCAACCCCAGGGAATTGAATACATCTCCCGACACAGTATCAACTTCTATGAGGCCCAATGGCAGCGGCACCAGACGGAGCTTACCCATAATCTCTACCCTCGATCTAACACGATCAGTGTGATTTCTGATATTAGTTCAGAATCGTCGTTTGGTAGCGCACCAGGAAGTCCCTCGATACCTGCATTGCCAGCTAAAAGAAGGGTAGGTGATTGAATGATGTTTTTTTTTTCTTGAAATTAAATAACTTAAGTGTATAACAGTGTTGTTCTAAGCTTGTGGATTGCTGTTTTGAGCATATAATGATTTAAACATTTAAGAAAATAGTTTTGGTTGAAATGTCGGCAATCTGTGACTTAATCAGAGCATGTGAAGTTTTGATCAGAACAGCTTAAAACTGAACTAAAATCTTTGGTAAAGGTAAATGAAGACTGAACACCAACATCCCTATGTCTTAAAAATGTTAATTAAATGCCTCTTTCCATTTCTGTGCACAGTTTTCAGCCAAGAGAGACAGCCAAATATCCACAACATCTAGTCTTTCAGACACGGCTTCTGACGTGTTCCGTGACAAGACGAGCAGCCTGATAGAGCCAGCTATACCCTCACAGGAGTCCCTGGAACCCATGGGATGGTACGTGATGGGCTTCTATGTTGAAAGAAACATATCACACTAGTTCTCACACAAGAAAACTCCCTGTACTCAGTGATAGTAATTTCACCTTTGTGTTTCTATCCTAAGGATATTTTAATTTTCTGAAAAACAGAGATACTTGTTACCCACAATATATAGAAAAAACAAATGCTTTTGTGTAACATTTCATTAGAACCATACCTCTGGCTGTTATAATTATGCTGATTACGCTGATGGCAATGTCTAATATCTGTTCAACTTATGCATGGATCAAGTGAGACGGAGACTTATGGAGAAGAAGTCTCTGTCCCCATTAAAAATAAAGGGGTAAAGAAAATTACCTTGATATAGACTTTTGAAGAAAACATGATTAGAAATTTGTGTGCGGCTTGCTTATGCATGTTAAAAAAATACAATGACAAGCCCTCAAGACTTGCATTTTACTCATGCAAACTTAAACCTGTGTGTTTTACGTATGCAGGGAACAGAAAAGGGCATCAGCACCTGCTGGTCAGGTGATTTCGCCCCCAACAGTGCCGGAACCGAGTGCCACGTCAGAAAAGGCAGATATTCCCAAAGATGCCGACTCCGATTTTTCTGACCTCAATCCTCTAGATGACATCGATGTCAGCGATCAACTGGTGTATAAAAAACCTGTAAGATTCTAGATTTTATTTTCATGTAATCAAAAATGGAAATGCTAAAAACGTTTATACTTTTGTTGATGGATTCGGAGAAAATAAAGTTAAGCCAAGTTGAACACATTCTAGACTTCTCAAGGCTTTAAAAGACTGTCATATGATTGATTATATAATTGATTTTATCCATAGTCTGTCATATTTGTGGAATCAATTTATGTGATATATTTCTGTATTTAGAATGAAGATGGCCCAGAAATTCGTGGAGGATCGATAGACGCTCTTATTGTGCACGCTACAGCTGCAAACAAGTCAGGTATGATTCCCAAACACTTTTACAAAATGGATGCTACCCAATAAGTTGATAGTTGAAAACATTTGTGTCAGTTACAGTCTTTGGACAGGCTGCCAAAATAGACATCAATATTTGGATAAGCCCATTTTTTCCTATCCACATGAACACCATTTGGCTTTGAAAATTGGATCCAACCATATCATGTAGAACGTTAAATATTTAAAAAGCCCTGCAAGCTTTTGACCCATGCCGGGGGTGTTTTCCTGCGCTAAATTCAACAACTGTCCAAAGTTTGGAAAAAAGTTCCTTGCTCTTTTAAAATGTTGCATAGTTTGCTTGTCTGTTAATACTTATCACCTTTCTTAAATACCTGTGAATAGTGCTATCTTAACTGTTGTTCAAAGCATTGTTCTGGTTTGCGGTCAAATGATAAAATCTAAAACTTCGGTAGCCTTTAAATAATGAAATACCTTTGAAAAAAGCGCTCAACACATGGATTGATTAATACTTAAATTATGAGTTTCTCTGCCTAAATATTATGAAAGACCAAGTCCTGCATTTATGTCTTATTGTTAAGTGGTGTCAGTCTATTTAATGTATTATTCGCAGCACTGAAGTGTCAGATTGTAATGGTTATGGCTGTTATACCACTGTTTGTGAGTGAATTGCATTCGACAAATAAGCTTGAGTTTTACAATTACCCCCCAAACCCACCCTACCCCACCCCAACTGTTTATTTATTGTGATGCTTCATGTTACGCCATTGTTGAATACCCTTGGTGCTCGATTGCACCCTGGTTCATCATGTTGCGGGATGTGAACAGGGGCCTCGCTCCACTTGGTTACCGTCTCGCTCCACCTGGTAACTGGCTCGCTCCACCTGGTTACCTGGAGGTTGTGTGTCAGGGATCGTCATAGGAATTCATTCAATTATACAGCCATGTGCTGTGATAGGTTGATAAAATGTTATCCCTTCATCTGTCAACTGATTGGTTGAAAGACACATTGTTTATTGAATGACAAAAGTTTAAGTGAATTTCTTTGTAAGTGAACGGAGTAAACAAAATTGACACTGTTTGGCTCCATTTGTTCTCTGCCCTTCACTCATAGGAGCACTGCAGAGCAAACATTTCATTGACCTTGTCTCATTCTCATTCATTGAAAAGAGAAGGTAATGTGGAGGTGGTTTTGTTGTCTGCATCCATGGTCATATCTAAAACACTTCTGGAGAAATTCTAATAAAACTTAGTACAATTTTTGCCATTGATATAATGCTTGTGTGCAGCAATGCCTTTATCTCTGGCTTTAAGAATGTCTTGTAATGTTCAGTGATTGACTAGAAATAGAAAGAGTGTTTGCGTCAGTGTGCAGTGCTCTTGTTTATTTCTCTGCCAAAATTCTTTCCCTTACGTGCAAAGTAAGGTTTTGCCAATTGAATTTCCCACAGTGCACATTGAAACAAAGTGTAATAAAGCACCAGGTAGTTGACAATGGCTTTATGGATGGTTTACCCAAATTGATTGTGTTAACAAAATGAAAGTGATGTTTTTGTATATGTATTTTGAAATCGGTATTTGTTATGAACTGTTAACTGATAAACTGAATGTTGGTTCATTACTTATATTATTTTGTATGTCTCTGAGTATATTATAACATTTGTATTCTTTGGCTTGAAGTATTTAACTTTTTATGAATGTATGGTACAGGGAAAAAAGATTGTTCATACAAAGTTTCTTTGCTCACTAATAACTTATGTGAAAACCCATTTTCCTTTTCAAGTATTCCTTGTTGATTTTTTTTTATTGTGACATTTGTCATTGGAAAGGTTTATTTTATATTTCATAAAATTCTTACACAAATAATTCCAGACTCCTACATAAACCATTCGCATGTCACCATTCATCTGTAACATTGTTGTGTACCAAAAAAGTCATTTCATGTTATTATTCTAAAAGAAATGCAACTAGTTCCTTAATTAAATGGTTCTTAAGTAATATCTTAATAATGCTGACTCTGTTTGCCCCACTAAAGGATCCCATTCCGATTTGATGAATCAACAAGGTGAGTAACTCTTGCCCTCAGGTATTTCCAATGTACTCAATTGTCTCCCTTTTCCTCAACTGTAGAATCAGGCATATTTGAGGCTCTTTTAGTGTCATAGAAAAAAGTCTCATTAATTATATTTTTCTTCCACTTATAATAATGTTTACTCTGAGTGAAATGTATTTTCTGTTTTTAGATTATTTCAGAAAATTTCATTCTAATTTAATACCAAATCTTACTCTTCAACCTTTTAAGTCCTTAAACATTTCATGTTCAGTATTTAATAAAGTCATATATGCAATGCGATCACATGATGCATATTTGGATTCTACAGTTTACAGTATTAGAGTAGTTGTGTGGTGTACATTTGCACTAAAGCATTATCTTGTGTGAGAATATTAACTTTTAAATGAAAAAGCATGATTTCTTAATAGCAAATGTTTTGTTTATTTTGACTGATCGTAAAGTTTATATGCATGTTGTAATCAGTTTAGTTGTAGATTATGGACTAAGAAAGGTTTCATTTTGATGTACAATGTATTCTTTCCACAAACTTCATTTTTGTTTAAATTAATTCTATTAACTATGGACTGTAAATGCTGCATGGCCCTGGGGTCTGGATATTAAGGCGTTACCTTATATTTATTCTGCGCATTTTGCCAATGTATAGCCATTATTTGCACAATTCCTGTTCCCATATCAAATGATAAGGCAATTGAGATGTAAAGTCAAGTTTATTATTTTTTAGTGAAAAATGGTTAATATTTCTTAATAAGATTAAACAGTCTTAAAAGTTTGACCAATTGTTTTAAGCTTTTTTAATTTTAAATTCACTTTTCACTTGCTTGCAATGTTTATGTGTTGCATGACTTGTGTGTTTTGCTTGAGCATAGATGAGGAAAGCATCTTGTGAGTGTGGATGAGGAAGCATCTTGTGAGTGTGGATGAGGAAGGCATCTAGTGTGCGTGGATGATGAAAGCATCTAGTGTGTGTGAATGAGAAAAGCATCTTGTGAGTGTGGATGAGGAAAGCATCATGTGAGTGTGGATGAGGAAAGCATCTTGTGAGTGTGGATGAGGAAAGCATCTTGTGAGTGTGGATGAGGAAAGCATCTTATGAGTGTGGATGAGGAAAGCATTTTGTGTGTGTGGATGAGGAAAGCATCTTGTGAGTGTGGATGAGGAAAACATCTAGTGTGCTTGGATGAAAAAAGCATCTAGTGAGTGTGGATGAGGAAAGCATCTTGTGAGTGTGGATGAGCAAAGCATCTTGTGAGTGTGGATGAGGAAAGCATCATGTGTGTGTGTGTGTGTGTGTGCGTGGATGAGGAAAGCATCTTGTGAGTGTGGATGAGGAAAGCATCTTGTGAGTGTGGATGAGCAAAGCATCTTGTGAGTGTGGATGAGGAAAGCATCTAGTGTGTGTGGATAAGAAAAACATCTTGTGAGTGTGGATGAGCAAAGCATCTTGTGAGTGTGGATGAGGAAAGCATCTTGTGAGTGTGGATGAGGAAAGCATCTTGTGAGTGTGGATGAGGAAAGCATCTAGTGTGCGTGGATGAGGAAAGCATCTAGTGTGTGTGGATGAGGAAAGCATCTTGTGAGTGTGGATGAGGAAAGCATCTAGTGTGCGTGGGTGAGGAAAGCATCTTGTGAGTGTGGATGAGGAAAGCATCATGTGTGTGGATGAGGAAAGCATCTTGTGAGTGTGGATGAGGAAAGCATCTAGTGTGCGTGGGTGAGGAAAGCATCTTGTGTGTGGATGAGGAAAGCATTTTGTGTGAGTGAGGAAAGCATCATGTATGTGTGGATGAGGAAAGCATCATGTATGTGTGGATGAGGAAAGCATCATGTGTGTGAGTGAGGAAAGCATCATGTATGTGTGGATGATGAAAGCATCATGTGTGTGAGTGAGGAAAGCATCTTGTGTGTTGGTGAGGAAAGCATCATGTGTGTTTGGATGAGGAAAGCATCATGTGTGTGAGTGAGGAAAGCATCTGGTATGTGGATGAGGAAAGCATCTTGTGTGTGTGGGTAAGGAAAGCATCTTGTGTGTGTGGATGAGGAAAGCATCATGTGTGTGTGGATGAGGAAAGCATCATGTGTGTGTGGATGAGGAAAGCATCTTGTGTGTGTGGATGAGGAAAGCATCTTGTGTGTGTGGATGAGGAAAGCATCATGTGTGTGTATAAGGAAAGCATCTTGAGTGTGTGGATGAGGAAAGCATCATGTGTGTGGATGAGGCAAGCATCTTGAGTGTGTGGATGAGGAAAGCATCATCTGTGTGTGGATGAGGAAAGCATCTTGTGTGTGTGGATGAGGAAAGTATCTTGTGTGTGGGTGGAGAAAGCATCTTGTGTGTGGGTGAGGAAAGCATCTTGTGTGTGGATAAAAAAGCATCATCTGTGTGTGGATGAGAAAAGCATCATGTGTGTTTTGATGAGGAAAGCATCTTGTGTTAGGGTGATATAAGCATCATGTGTGTGGGTGAGGAAAGCATCTTGTGTACATGGATGAGGAAAGCATCATGTGTTTGGATAAGGAAAGCATTATGTGTTTGGATGAGGAAAGCATCTTATGTGTGGGTGAGTAAAGCATCTTGTGTGCATGGATGAGGAAAGCATCTTGTTTGTGCAGGTGAGTGAAGCATCTTGTGTGTGGATGAGAAAAGCATCTTGTGCATTTGTTGTAACCATAGTTACCATTGGAGGTGATGCAGGTCACAACAATAATCAAACACACACATGCTTCAATATTCTTTCAACCAAGGATTGTTCAATTATTTTTTGACAGATGTTTTTTAAACTCGATTTTCCAAAATTAATGTATACAACACATGAGCTAAAAAAATTTTATTAAAATGAAAGTGTGCCTTGAATGATGCATGGTAGATAAAAAACAGATATTATTATGTTTAGCTAGTTTTTTATATCAATAAAGTGTAAGTGTTGGTGGTAGGAAATATTATTTCAAATCTATTATTATATTTATTAACTTTTAAATTCCGACTCTTAAAAAAAGAACACCTCCATATTTGCATTACTTGTTTTTCAGAGTTTATGTTTCAAGAGGCCTTTCTGACAACGTACCGGACGTACATTACTTCACAAGAGCTTATGGACAAACTGCTGTATCGATTTAACAAGTTTCAGTATTCACAAGACACTTCTCGGAAAAAATCCGCAAGAAATGCCCTCTTCCTGCTGATCAGAGTTATTGATCTTATGAGGTGAACATATGTTAACATTGGCCATTATATAATGTTAAAGATATTAACATGAAACTGATACACAATTTTTTATCACCAATGGCAACACATAACAGAATTGTTTAGAAATCATCATACGAATATAGCCCAGGATCAGCTTAGAAACTAGACAAGGATTGGCCTCAGCTGACAGTGGTATAGCTGGTAATCTGAGGAGCCATCATTCAATGTTTGAAAAACAATACATAAAAATATTTGTTGGGCTGAGTAAAAAGCATAATATATAGATTGAAATGTACATGTCAGGGGCTTAGTGCAAGATGGATGTAACTGAGTGTAGGAACAGAAGACTCTACAATAGTCTTGGGCTAAGCCTGCCATGTATTTATTATTTTCTTAAAAGTAATAGATTTGTCGTACATGTGCACCTCAATGTGTACCATTCTATTTAATGGCATCAAAATTTAAAAGTTAATTTCAACATAACGATGCCCATCGTTGCAATAAAGAAACTCATAAAATTTGATGAATAATTGCCATGCTATAATATTATTTCAGCCTACTTGAGCTAGATAACGCAATTATCAAACAAATGATGGACCTCGTGTTTGAGTTACTGTGTCAAGGTGACTTAAACTTGGCCCGAGTGTTACGCATGAAGCTGATAGAAAAATGTGAGGCAAAACGTGCCCAAGAGGCTGCCTTGGCTCCCAACAATACACCGCTGTCCTCCATATCTGTCACATCAAGGTATACCTATCTCTGTATGTTGAATGGGGATAGAAGTTTTGGTTTGAAGTTAAATTTATTTTGGTATTGATTGTTCTATTTGATGTTTTGTCAAATTCAGGTTATGTCTTTCTGTTTGTTTATAATGTTGAAAAACATAATTACATAATCTTTTTAACATACGAAATAAATTTTTGTCCTTTGTGGAAAAATATGATGAACATCAGTGAATTATAAAAAAACATAATGACAGAAACACTGAGTCGATTTGGGATTTTTATTTAACATTTGTGTAAACTTCAGTTTACCAGACCTGCTACACTTCAAGTCACATGATATTGCAGAACAGATGACACTGATTGATGCAAACCTCTTTCAGCAAATTGAGGTAAGGTAATCAAGAAGGTAAACAATTGGAAAGTTATCAATGAGGTTTACAATGGGAAGGTAATCAAGATGGTTGAAAATTGGAAGGTAATCAAGAAGGTTAACAATTGGAATGTAATCAAGAAGGTTTACAATGTGAAGGTAATCAAGAAGGTTTACAATGTGAATGTAATCAAAAAGGTTTACAGTGGGAAGGTAATCAAGGAGGTTTACAATAGGAAGGTAATCAAGAAGGTTTACAATGGGAATGTTATCAAGAAGGTTAACAATGGGAAGGTTATCAAGAAGGTTAACAATGGGAAGGTAATCAAGAAGGTTAACAATGGGAAGGTTATCAAGTAGGTTAACAATTAGAAGGTAATCAAGAAGGTTGAAAATTGGAAGGTAATCAAGAAGGTTTACAATATGAAGGTAATCAAGAAGGTTTACAATGGGAAGGTTATCAAGAGGTAATCATGAAGGTTTACAATGGGAAGGTTATCAAGAAGGTTTACAATGGGAAGGTTATCAAGAAGGTTAACAATGGGAAGGTTATCAAGAAGGTTAACAATGGGAAGGTAATCAAGAAGATTAACAATGGGAAGGTTATCAAGAAGGTTAACAATGGGAAGGTTATCAAGAAGGTTAACAATGGGAAGGCTATCAAGAAGATTAACAATGGGAAGGTTATCAAGAAGGTTAACAATGGGAAGGTTATCAAGAAGGTTAACAATGGGAAGGTTATCAAGAAGGTTAACAATGGGAAGGTTATCAAGAAGGTTAACAATGGGAAGGTAATCATGAAGATTAACAATTGGAAGGTAATCAAGAAGGTTAACAATTGGAAGACAATGGTCATCTATTGACCAGCTTGTACATAGAATGGTTAACTAAAAATCAGCTTGTACATAGAATGGTAAATTATAGACCAGCTTACACATGGAATGGTCAACTATAGTTCAGCTTGCACATGGAATGGTCAACTATAGTTCAGCTTGTACATGGAATGGTCAACTATAGTTCAGCTTGTACATGGAATGATCAACTATAGTTCAGCTTGTACATAGAATGGTAAATTATAGATCAGCTTACACATCGAATGGTCAACTATAGATCAGCTTGCACATGGAATGTTCAACTATAGTTCAGCTTGTACATGGAATGATCAACTAATAGATCAGCTTGTACATGGAATGATCAACTATAGTTCAGCTTGTACATTGAATGGTCAACTATAGTTCAGCTTGTACATGGAATGGTCAACTATAGTTCAGCTTGTACATTGAATGATTAACTATAGTTCAGCTTGTACATTGAATGGTCAACTATAGTTCAGCTTGTACATTGAATGATCAACTATAGTTCAGCTTGTACATTGAATGGTCAACTATAGTTCAGCTTGTACATGGAATGGTCAACTAATAGTTCAGCTTGTACATGGAATGATCAACTATAGTTCAGCTTGTACATTGAATGATCAACTATAGTTCAGCTTGTACATGGAATGATCAACTATAGTTCAGCTTGTACATGGAATGATCAACTATAGTTCAGCTTGTACATTGAATGATCAACTAATAGATCAGCTTGTACATGGAATGGTCAACTATAGTTCAGCTTGTACATGGAATGATCAACTATAGTTCAGCTTGTACATGGAATGGTCAACTATAGTTCAGCTTGTACATGGAATGATCAACTATAGTTCAGCTTGTACATGGAATGATCAACTATAGTTCAGCTTGTACATTGAATGATCAACTATAGTTCAGCTTGTACATGGAATGGTCAACTATGTTCAAGAAATGCAAATGAAACTTTGTACATGGGTGCTCTAGAGACATGTCTAACAATTGTTGAGGTTTGCCTGAAAATAAACAGAATGGTGTTCGTATCCACTTCTTGATTCTTTTCTATCTTTATATATATTTACCTTAACGCTTTTTCTCACCCACAGATCCCCGAATGTCTTCTGTGGGCAAAGGAACAGTCTGAAGAGTTAAGCCCAAACTTGACAAAATTCACGGAGCACTTTAATAAAATGTCATACTGGTGTCGAACGCGAATACTTACCCAAAACGACGCTAAAGAGCGGGAAAAATACATGGTGAAATTTATCAAGATTATGAGGGTATGTGAATGATAATATTTAATGTTATATGTTTTCCCTTCAAACAAAAAAGTTGAAAATAAGACAACACTGCAAAACCAGTCTCCTGATTCTGACCTGACAGCCTCTATTTGGTGTTTATCCTGATGTAGGTGTAAGTAGGAATGACAAATTGTAAACAAATATTGAATGGTATGTATTTTTGACAGATTTATCCTTAAAAGGAATAAAAAAAAATGGATTTTATTTTTATTTGCTAATGCTTGCTTGGGTGTTGAACACAACAACCAAAGTCTGGAAGTAGGTTTGCATAGTAATTCCTAATTATACTGAACACTTATATGTAAACCCTGACATCCTTGAAATTGTGATATTTAAAAAATAATGTTAATAATCAGGCCTTTTTCTGCCCATCTCATTGGTCTAAATGTCTGACCTGTTCCCAATGCCAAATTTGTAAGAAAAGAAATCCCAATTTCTAGAAACGAATCCCAACAGAGATTAAATGGCTGTTACAAAAAGACTGGCTTCTTGACTAACACTGCCCCTTTATGCATTTGCGGAGTTTTAGCGCAGAAACAGTTATACTAATTTCACAGATGATTTTGTTGATGATTCTTATTCTCAATATCACCAATTATCACATTGGAAAGTCGAAACTCGAAAAGTCTCAATTTATGCAGGTACTTTATCCCAAAATTGACAAAATGGCCAGAATTATCTCCCCATATAAGTTTGTTTTAAGACACAATTTCTCCCAATTTAGCCTTGGTCTTTCTCAAAAAACAAACAGATATGGACAGAAAAAGCCCTGATGTTGAAATCTACTTTATAGTTTTTATCTTATGACAAGCATACAAGTGTTATAACCATTTCAGCATCTACGGAAAATCAACAACTTCAACTCGTTCCTCGCGTTACTGTCTGCCCTTGACTCCTCCCCTGTCAGTAGATTGGACTGGCAAAGACAACATGTGGAGGTAAGTGCGTTAATTTTACCCAATTATTGTCAGATAACAGTTAATTTTAGAAACATGTATTTGAATAAAAATTGAGCCATCCAAAATCTCAGTAATTGGCTATTGCAGTTTTGGAATTCTGGGGCAGTATTCATAAAAAATCCTTTCTTAAGTCACAAATTCCTGAATTGTTTGTAGTCAAAAGAGTTTGTTGTTTTTTTACATAAAAGCATGTATTTTGAATCAAAACAAGGAAAACAAGTATTTAAGTTTTTATATCATGTGAGATACTTAACCTTAAGTAAATGACTTAAGTTAGGAAATGACTTGATAAGATAATCTATAAATACCAGCCCTGGTATATCTTTTGTGAATGACAAAGTGAGCAGTAACTCTTTAAACGTGAATATGTATTCTATAATACATTTCCATGTGTGTAGTTTTATCAACTTCTTTATTAAAATTAACATTGCCATAGTCATTTAGCATGAAAGGCTTGGTGCGATTGTTTGTGTATGTTTGCTGCACCCTGATTGCACGGTGACCAATGGTGATGGATGTTTCATACATCTCCCATTTTTTTAAACAGATCAAAACTGTCCCTAATAAGATATCTTTTTTTATTTTACATTTAGATTTTAAAATATAAAACAGACAGAGAGAATTGTTTATTTACGTTAATGTCAGGATTCATGTATTTCTTGCGGTAATTTTTGAACGCTCCTGCGAGATCTTGCAAATATGCAAGCTTGTCTTATTTATTATAAGTGATAACATACTGCATGAACACAAGAAAATATGAATCAATCCTTAAATATCGCTTAGAACCTTTTTACTTCACCTTTCTGACTGACTTTATTTACTGGTTTTGACTATGACATAAACATATGTTTGCAGGCGCTGAAGGATTTTAGTCAGTTGATAGACAGTAAAGGTTCCTTCAGATCCTACAGACAAGCTTTGGCGGACACAGACCCACCTTGTATACCGTACATGTATGTATCATTAACTGTGAAAAAGATGGTAGTACAAAGGTTCATAGGGTGGCAAAAAAACGTAGTTTAATATTAGTTAAAAAGTAACCACCAATTTCTAAATAAATATTTTTACTATTGTTGAACATAAATCCCCTTGAGAGGACCCCCTGATAAAAATAGAAAATCATGATATCACAACATGTGTGAATACAGCATAAATATGAATGAACGATCAGAATTTTTTTAAAAATAGTGGATTAATTTGCGCAAAGATTTATATATATATTTGTATATTTATATATTACATGTATGTGCATACATGCAGTATTTATTTACTACGATGTCCAAGCTGAACCTCATTTCTACCACTGGTTGTAAATTTTCAGTGGCCTTATACTTCAAGACCTGACATTTATCAACATTGGTAACCAGGACTGCCTGTCTGATGGGAATATCAACTTTGCCAAGCGCTGGCAGCAGTTCCATATCCTGGACAGCATGCGCAGATTCAGAGACAAAAAAAGGTTTCCAAATTTATCAAGCAAAACATCATTTTTAGCTTGTCTTATTTTCGACAAAAATATGTCAAGGCATTGTCATGTGTTGTTTAACCTGGCCATAATGCTTAAACTGTTGTAAGATATTCAGCTAAGTCAAAGAACTAACACCAAATAAAGGTCCTAAGCACAGGTTCTTAAGACTGGAGTAGATGGATGTGAGGTTCTGAAATAAAATATTTTGGCAGACTAAAAAGTCTGCTATGAGTTCTGATGTCATGATAGATTTAATAATTATCACTTTATTTGCTATAGTTTTTCTTGCATTATCTAGCAGACCAAAACACTATGCCAATGTGTTGAAATTATCCCTAGCTGAGATGCCCTGATAGATATAAACTATTTTAAAACAGTGTCATGCAGTCTATTTTGTATTGTAGTTTAAATCCCCTACAATTTTGTCCATAATCAATGCTCCAACTGTTCTTGTCCTTTTGGATTGGACTATGTTGGAAAGCCTGTGTATACAAATGAACAGCAAAAACAAACAGTTTTTGTGTTGTTTTTTCAGTAATTATGAAATCAAGAAGAATGAGCGTATTGTGACGATGTTTGACAGCTTTAATAACTACCTGGGCGAGGAAACCCTGTGGCAGATATCGGAGGAAATCAAACCCAGGGGTGGCAAGAAGAAAGACGCTGATTGAGGGGGGGGGGAATGGATAGATGTACCAAAGTTTCTGTTTTTGTGAAAAAATAAGTTGAGGTATTATTATACTGCTGATGTTGTGTTCATTATTGGGGAAGTCATGCTCACCATTAGGAACTCTAAAACTGTTCATCGCTTGAGATCGAGGGCAACAAGTTACCAGTGTCAACAAGTTACCAGT
Organism: Mya arenaria; assembly: GCF_026914265.1. Lineage (NCBI taxonomy): Eukaryota > Metazoa > Mollusca > Bivalvia > Myida > Myidae > Mya > Mya arenaria. The sequence goes on along the minus strand of NC_069138.1, from coordinate 16,258,555 downwards.
GTCAACAAGTTACAAGTGACAATATGCTGAATGTGGCAAAGCTCATAACTTGTCATCAATAATGGTGATGTTTGCCCCTTGAACAACTAAGAACAAAGTCTAGCAAGCACTGGAACCCACTTACAGTGCCCATGTTGTACGGTTTACACGGTGTAAATGTATAGGATTTTAATCTATAGTTTATTTATATTTAAAAGCCTCAAGTTGATGAATTTTATGTTTCTAAATTACCTAAATGATTGTGTTATAATGCATATTTTCATCTGATAATAATGAAATGGACCATGATGTACAAAAACATGATATTGATTACACTATTGTAAAATACAGTTGACTTCCATTGGCTCTTACTCACAGGGATGGATCAGAAAACCTCAATCGCATTTTACCTTCCAGCCCTACCTTTAGGAAAGAAAAATCTGTATCATTCTGTACTAATTCCTTACAAATTCTGTACTAAGATGAGTATACTGAGAAATATCATATCCAGTTATATTTCTTAACTAAAAAAAACGCTTCATATTGGTAGTATGAAACAATAAATGACAGTCTATCTATTACAAAAAAGCATTATGAAAAGTACACTTTTTTGTCTTAGTTTCACTTGTAACAACCTTAAATACATGTCAAGGTAGCGTTTCAAATAAAGCTTCCCTATTGGTCCCAAAAGACAGCCACCATAGGAGTTGCTAATCTAGATATTTCCCCAGATTTCATAAGAGGTCCTTCTCTAGGTTGCTCAGCATTTGATAATTAGAGAAATTCTTCCATGCGGAGTTGAACAAGGGAGAAGGGCTTTGGTTTAGCGATTAGGGATCATGCCAAACATTCAGGACACGGCGTAAATATTGAACCTGAGATTGTGAAAGTCACTTAGAGACAGAATAAACATTGAAGAGGGGAAGTCCATATATAAGGACCTCATTTTATATAAACAAAGGTCTTTTGTACAAAAGTGAAGCCAACAAGAAAAATGAGCAAATGGACTTCCAGCCTTGGGAATTGACTGTATATATATATAATAGTTGTTAAATTTTCATCAGGAAAACATAGCTTAATCTTGACAAATTATGAGAGAGAACAAATCTGCTTGAAAATTAAATGATATAAAAAGTTGAAAGCGATTGTTTGACAACTGTGTTATTGTTATTATTATTGAAAATAAGGCTGTTGTTATATGAAACCTGTTCATCTTATATGGTTCACATTAATATGTTATTTGTTATTTATTTATTTGTAAACATGATGTTTTGATTTTCATCATTATTTTAATCTCAACAAACAACAAATGACTTCAATCCCCATTACCATCCCATCTGCTAGACACTGTCATGCAATTCAGTGACTTCAATCCCCATTACCATCCCATCTGCTAGACACTGTCATGCAATTCAATGACTTCAATCCCCATTACCATCCCATCTGCTAGACACTGTCATGCAATTCAGTGACTTCAATCCCCATTACCATCCCATCTGCTAGACACTGTCATGCAATTCAATGACTTCAATCCCCATTACCATCCCATCTGCTAGACACTGTCATGCAATTCAATGACTTCAATCCCCATTACCATCCCATCTGCTAGACACTGTCAAGCAATCCAATGACTTCAATCCCCATTACCATAACATCTGCTAGACATTGTCATGCAATCCAATGATTTCAATCCCCATTACCATCACATTTGCAAGACACTGTCATGCAATTCAATGATTTCAATCCCCATTACTATCCCATCTGCTAGACACTGTCAAGCAATCCAATGACTTCAATCCCCATTACCATCACATCTGCCAGACACTGTCAAGCAATTCAATGACTTCAATCCCCATTACCATCACATCTGCTTGACACTGTCATGTAATCCAATGACTTCAATCCCCATTACCATCACATCTGCCAGACACTGTCATGCAATTCAATGACTTTAATCCCCATTACCATCACATCTGCCAGACACTGTCATGCAATTCAATGACTTTAATCCTCATTACCATCACATATGCCAGACACCGTCATGTATATTAATTAATTCAATACTCATAACCATCCCATGCAATTTGAAATAGTTTTGTGCCATTTTCTTCTTTCTTTAAGCACAACCAGAGCAGTGAAAGGTGTAAAAAATGTTCACGTCACTTTTTCCATTAAAATTTATGCATCATGTCTGTTAATATTATGGAGTGGAAAGAATGTATGAATACAAAACCAATAGCCAGTCATACTCTGGTGCTATCATTGTTTCAGGGTTATTATTTTTATCAGCCACTAGTAAAAACCCACAGATGCATCACATTTAATCATCTTTTTTGTTTTCTGGTTTGCTATGCCTGAATTAACCATTTTGTTGAACATTGGAATAGTATATCCTCCTAACATAGAAAGTTCTAATGCCAAGTTGAAATGTTGATTTAGATCATTGTATATGCGATTTTAAAGCAAGATTGGTGATATTAAAACTAATCCCAACATTGATTTTATTTACCTGAAAAATGATGAATAAAAATGGTCTTTAACATGGAATATTTCACCAGTCTGTACTGAATCTGATAATTGACTGTTACATGAAACCATTGACCAGTCTGTACTGAATCTGATAATTACCTAGCATGAAACCATTGACCAGTCTGTACTGAATCTGATAATTGACTGTTACATGAAACCATTGACCAGTCTGTACTGAATCTGATAGTTGACTGTTACATGAAACCATTGACCAGTCTGTACTGAATCTGATAATTGACTGTTACATGAAACAATTGACCAGTCTGTACTGAATCTGATAGTTGACTGTTACATGAAACCATTGACCAGTCTGTACTGAATCTGATAGTTGACTGTTACATGAAACCATTGACCAGTCTGTACTGAATCTGATAATTGACTGTTACATGAAACAATTGACCAGTCTGTACTGAATCTGATAGTTGACTGTTACATGAAACCATTGACCAGTCTGTACTGAATCTGATATTTGACTGTTACATGAAACCATTGACCAGTCTGTACTGAATCTGATAATTGACTGTTACATGAAACCATTGACCAGTCTGTACTGAATCTGATAATTGACTGTTATATGAAACAATTGACCAGTCTGTACTGAATCTGATAATTGACTGTTACATGAAACCATTGACCAGTCTGTACTGAATCTGATAATTGACTGTTACATGAAACCATTGACCAGTCTGTACTGAATCTGATAATTGACTGTTACATGAAACAATTGACCAGTTTGTACTGAATCTGATAATTGACTTGCATGAAACCAATGACCAGTCTGTACTGAATCTGATAGTTGACTGTGACATGAAAACCATTGACCAGTCTGTACTGAATCTGATAATTGACTGTTACATGAAACAATTGACCAGTCTGTACTGAATCTGATAATTGACTAGCATGAAACCAATGACCAGTCTGTACTGAATCTGATAATTGACTGTTACATGAAACCATTGACCAGTCTGTACTGAATCTGTAACATGAAACCAATGACCAGTCTGTACTGAATCTGATAATTGACTGTTACATGAAAACCAATGACCAGTCTGTACTGAATCTGATAATTGACTGTTACATGAAACAATTGACCAGTCTGTACTGAATCTGTAACATGAAACCATTGACCAGTCTGTACTGAATCTGATAGTTGACTGTTACATGAAAACCAATGACCAGTCTGTACTGAATCTGATAATTGACTGTTACATGAAACCATTTACCAGTCTGTACTGAATCTGTAGCATGAAACCAATGACCAGTCTGTACTGAATCTGATAATTGACTGTTACATGAAACCAATGACCAGTCTGTACTGAATCTGATAATTGACTGTGACATGAAACCAATGACCAGTCTGTACTGAATCTGATAATTGACTGTGACATGAAACCAATGACCAGTCTGTACTGAATATGATAATTGACTGTTACATGAAACCAATGACCAGTCTGTACTGAATCTGATAATTGACTGTTACATGAAACCAATGACCAGTCTGTACTGAATCTGATAATTGACTGTGACATGAAACCAATGACCAGTCTGTACTGAATATGATAATTGACTGTTACATGAAACCAATGACCAGTCTGTACTGAATCTGATAATTGACTGTTACATGAAACCAATGACCAGTCTGTACTGAATCTGATAATTGACTGTGACATGAAACCAATGACCAGTCTGTACTGAATATGATAATTGACTATCATGAAACCAATTGATCAGTCTGTACTGAATCTGATAATTGACTAACATGAAACAATTGACCAGTCTGTACTGAATCTGATAATTGACTAACATGAAACCATTGACTAGTCTGTACTGAATCTGATAATTGACTAACATGAAATTATTGACCAGTCTGTACTGAATCTGATAATTGACTTACATGAAATTATTGACCAGTCTGTACTGAATCTGATAATTGACTAACATGAAATTATTAACCAGTCTGTACTGAATCTGATAATTAACTAGCATGAAACCATTGACCAGTCTACTGAATATGATAATTGACTAACATGAAATTATTGACCAGTCTGTACTGAATCTGATAATTGACAAACATGAACCCAATGACTAGTCTGTACTGAATCTGATAATTGACTAACATGAAACCAATGACCAGTCTGTACTGAATCTGATAATTGACTAACATGAAACCATTGACCAGTCTGTACTGAATTTGATAATTGACTAACATGAAACCATTGACCAGTCTGTACTGAATCTGATAATTGACTAACATGAAACCATTTACCAGTCTGTACTGAATCTGATAATTGACTTACATGAAACCATTGACCAGTCTGTACTGAATCTGATAATTGACTAACATGAAACCATTGACCAGTCTGTACTGCATCTGATATTCAACTGTAACATTAAGCAATTGACATGTCGCCAGGTGTCAATAAAATAATCATTTTATCAATAAAAGGATTATGTTTTGAAAATAAATCATGACGCATTGAAGCGATATCCATTTTCGATAATCTGAGAAACTGCACACGACAAGTTGCAATAATGGCTTTTCTGACTGGTCAATTACATACGTGATCTAAAAAGTATGCTGTACAAATGTTTTTTCTCATGATAAACCATTTTGTCTTCTTGTATTTGCTGTCTGTATTTAATCATGGACAGTGAATTCTGTTGCACTTACAATAAAACGTAAACCATTTTATATTATGCACCATTGAAGGCATTTATCATTCAATTATCATTTGCCAATCAATTATCATTTGTCATTCAATTGTCATTTGCCAATCAATTATCATTTGTCATTCAATTATCATTTGTCATTCAATTATCATTTGTCATACACCATTTTACAGTTAACATGCAATTGTACATAGGCTAAAACTGAAATAATGTAAATATAATGTATATAAAGATTTTGCTATGATGAAAACTTTGCATCAACAAAGTAAGAAGTGTTTGTGTTGACTGTAAAATATTATTAAATAGCCATGATTATTTCACGGGCAGGACTGCAATATATTTTAGATGAAAGACTTGCATGATAAAAGTGTTTATGATTTTTGAGTGATTATGTGAAGTGAAGTATTTAAGTGGCTTTGTTAATGATTTAGGATCAGATCTTGACTATTATATTATTAAAAGATGTTATGCATATTTATGTCTAAAAGCTTAAATGGAGACTCATTTTAATTATAATTCATAGATTTTAAATACAGGTAGTAATTGTACCCATGCTATATAGTAATATACCCTGTTGAATGTTAAATGATCCATTGATTTCAAATTTAGACATATTTGGCTTTACACAGCTTCTTATGTTTGAATAGGTTACCAATACTTGAAAATGTTATAAAAGAAATAGAACAGTATTTTTAGATGTAAGTAAGACATAAAAAATAAAAACCAATATTTGTATATTAAGAAAGCATGAGGCTATATGACTGTGTTCGAATGTGTAGTCTAGTTGAATAAATGGAAGTGGCTTTCTGGTAAAGTTGATAGTGTTCTATATCTTAAAAGTGAACCAAGCTTGAAAAATGTTTCATGGAATTCGGAATGTATTATCATTTAAAATCTTACTTGCTAAATGTATACAAATGCTATTCTTGCAAATAAAGAGTGAAATAGAAACACATGGGGCCATTGCAACCTGCTGTTTTTTATTTGGTTTCATTAAGGAAGTAATTAAATTATCATAATTCAAATATCATGTCCCAAATTCCATGACATAGTTTTATCATCAGCAGTGTTTATGGTCGGTTTTGAAAATGCTTCAAGTGGGATATTTCATTCCACTATTAAATGTATGAATTATGTTGTAGATGAGTTATTTATATAATATATAAGTGCTTTTGTTTGTTAAATGAATTAGTAACTTGTGAAATAATAAATATATAAATACAAATCTTGAGTGATTTCCACAATATTTTGTTCCTGATCAGACCCTATTTTTAGCTCTACTGCCAAAGGCCAGAAGAGCTTTTGCAATGGTAATGTGTACGTAGTATGTGCCTCCGTGCGTCCATGTGTCTGTTAACAATTGCTTGTGAACACTATACAGTCTTCAGTATTTAGATATCCATTAGAGCTCGGTTCCCTTCAGAAAACAGCCAGATCCGCCCATGCATGACTAGATTATGGGCCTTGAATGTTTAAAAAAATCAGTGTGTCTGTAAACACTTGCTTGTGAACACGATACAGTGTTCAGTTTGATTGTATCTCGATGAAACTTGTACAGTATTAAGATATCCATTATAGCTTGGTTCCTTCTGAAAAAAGCCAGATCCGCCCATGCATGCCTAGATTATGGGTCTTGAAAGTATAGAAAAATGCTATTTTTAGCCAGGACTTCATGAGCAAGTCTATTTTTAAAGCGACAGTCCGCAAATCGGGCAAATTAGCCATGAAAAAATAATAAAATTCATCTATGTGTTGATAAGCATTCCTGACTGACGAATCCAAAAAAAATTTGGTTCAAATCGACCTAGAAATGAGTTTTTCGTGTCATTTTCAATATCTCTTCTTAACTATCGGCCCCCGAGAGTTAACGGTTATATAAATAGAAAAAACAGTGGGATTCCAAAGTTCTTGCGCATGCGCAGGGCGATACTATTTCCCGGTCTCTCCTCGTAAAATCCGGTCTCATCCGGTCTCATAATTCCCGGTTCATAACTTATGGCCCCAGGCAACGGATTGTGTTGCTGATGTTTATAACACGATTTTGACAATCTTATTTGTTTTTATATGTAACAAAATGGTATTAAATATATGAACATTATGTCTTAATTTATGCAATTTGTTATAGGTATACACTATTTATGCAATTCGTGTTAAAGGTGTAGAGAAAGATGCGATGCAGTACAAATGCTCATGTTTTTTGCATAAAAGATTGAGGACGGCTAGAGTATGAAGTAACTTAGAATTGCACCTTTTAAATTATGTTATGTTATGTTATTGTTCTTCCTTTTATGTTTACCCCCCCCCCCCGGACATAAATTTTTTTAAGCATAAATGATTACAATTGAAAAATTCCATGTTTGCATATCCGACTCATATCGATACGATACGATATGTTTATTGCGTAAAACATTATACAATGTTCATCGCATGTAAACAAGTAAATCAATGAATGGAGAAAAAGTACACAAACCCATTTTCTGGAGCTAAAAGTTGCAATGTTATAACATCCTATTATAGTAATTATGCGTGTGCTTAGACATTAAAGCTACTAGATGAAGAGTGTTTCTTTGAAGTTGCGCCATTCTGAAGTAATCAACACATTATGTCTCCATTTTTCGCTTATAATTTTGTGCTATTCGTATTATTTCTAATTAAGATTATTAGAGCCTTTGCATAACAATCATTTATTCTATAAAATTGCCTTTATAATAAACAACAATATTTTTAGGGTATGAACCGAACAGTAGCCGTGCGTGTGTTATAAAAACACTAATCCGTTTATCATGCCCTTATCGAGGGACATTCGCTAATCTCTGACACGCGTTGCATAACGCATTTACACCTTTCATGATATGACATTATTGTGTATTGTCATAAACCTGTTATGAAGAGTTCCTTGACAAAATAAAATGATAATAAATAAACTTCTGAAATATTCGGAAGGCTATTTTACAAATGAAATATAACTTACAACATACAAGAATCTTTATTTAAAGTCGTCATGATCGGTGGAACTACGATGCTCCTAATTTATAAAAAGTAACAAATCTCAGCTTATAAAAGTTCCACGACTTCTATAACAACCAAATGTACATGCCTGTGGTGTCTTTGCAACTGCTAATGCTGTGGATTTTTGTTTTAAGAATGGCTATGTAAATACAAACGTCAATTTCGTTGTAAGTGAAATGAGGGAACATCTAGTCAGCTGTCTAGAAAATAAAAAAAAATCCGTTCTATAGAGAAAATGAAAAGTCGCGATCCCTATGAATTTCAAATTAAAAACATTCTGTTCATGTGAAATGCCAGAATTCGTCGATAATTTAGTTATTTGCGAAAATAGAACATGCAGGAAAATATTCCACATGAAATGCGTCGGCATAAAAATTAAAATTAGACGATCAGTTGGCAGAAATACATAAGGCAACTTGTCGTGGAAGCGCATCTGCTGCAACAAAATCAATAGTTAAACAAAAGAAGGATAATAGAATTCCTGAAGTACTGAGATAACTTACAAATTTGATTTACATGTAGTCAAGCATTGTTATTTTTTGTATTACTATTATCAATAGTATACTTATAACTGAATTTAATATGAAAAAAACACACACTCAATGTGTTTGTTATTCATGACATTAATTTCAGTACATGTGCATATTTCATGTTTTTATCTTTGCCTAAATTTATTTTATGTTTTATTGATATAAAATTTGAAATAAATAGTGACATAATTATCATCAAATATCTAATGTTTTAATCAACTGTAATCTTTTGTAATCCTATTACCCCCCGCGGTCATTAACACCTTTTTGATCACGCCCGATAGCTACTATAAAACAGAGACCGGAGGAGACCGGGACCGGATGAGACCGGGACCGGGAAATAGTATCGCCCCCAAGAGTAGTCGGAAAAACCGTAGACCTACTTTCTCTTTTGCCGTCTAAAAATAGCAACTTTCGGCAATTTTCAATTTGTTAAATCTAAGTTATTATTTAAAGCGATTTTTTAAAAAATAATTGCGGTTCAGTCGGTCTGAAACAATGTGGAACTTATTAAAAACTTTTGAAATACGGTTACTTTTGCGGACTGTCGCTTTAATCAAGTTTACATGTAAGGTTACAATTGCTTGTGAATGTTTGCCTCTGGGGTCATTACTGGCCATGCCCCTGGGTTTATAGGTTTGGTATACTTTAATTGGGAAATGTTAAAAACCTTTTTGTCTGAAACAGCTATGCAAATCCTTGCTATTTTGAACAAGGCTTAGTTTAGTGGTCCACTACCATGGTTGTTCAAATTATGCCCCTTGGGTCAAAACTGACACTGCCCTGAGGGTCGCAAGTTTCCTAGAGACTTATTTTAGAAATATTTTCAACATCTTCTTGTTTCAAACCACAAGTCCCATTCCTTTGATATTTGTTGTGGAGCATCATATGTTGCCCGTCTAGCATAACATTTCAAAGTATGACCCTTGGGCAAAAGCTGGCCCCACCCCTTTTGACTTACTTTTTATTTTTTAAAGCTACAGCAGTGAAATTTTGACCATGTGTACAGTTTTGCAAACGAGGATCAATAATGTCCTCGGATGTCCTTGACTTGAACCTTTTGACCAACTTTTTCATTTTTAAAGCTACAGAAATGAAATTTTGACCATGAGTACAGTTTTGAAAGCAAATAGTTTTTACCCTCAGATTACCTTTACTTGGCACATATTAGAATAGTTCATGCAACGAACCTGCTTACAACACTTTCTGTCCCCTGTCCTCCACCTGTTTTCAGCTAACTCAAACACAAAAAGTGAACGATATTTTTGTTGCTTATTACTCAAACATACATGCTCTGGATTGAAAATGACCACAAGAGCCACGCCAGTAGAGCATAGGCCCTCTTGGGCCTCTTGTTAAAAAAAATCTTTACTGTATCATGTTTAAGTATTTTATTTTATTTAGGTAAAAATACCAATACAAATGTTTATAGTGACAATCCTTCAAATAATTTAACACTTAAAGTCTTAAAACTCCTTGAACGATTATAACGCAATGTAAAACAAAACTCAATGCAAGACGTTCAAACTCAGAACCCGAATGAAACGAGCAATCTAATCAAATATGCAAAGCACAAATATAGTCACTCCTTTGTCAATAAACTTACAACTGAAAATAATTCCCGATACTTCTCTCAAGTGTTTTGTCAAGTCCAATGCCGTCCCTGTCAATACCCCCATTAAAATTAGACTCATCGGTTATAAATGACACAGAGGCGAAAGCTGATCTTTTTATAAACAAGACCAAACACTTGTCCCCGAATCTTCAGCTCCAGTATTAAATGTTAATTATGGTATGCTGATTATCCAATTCTTTAACTATTTCACCCTTTGCAGTCTTCTCTGTTCTTTTGTTTCACCCCTTGCAGTCTCCTCCGTACTTTTGTTTCACCGCTTTCAGTCTCCTTGGTACTTTTGTTTCACCGCTTTCAGTCTCCTTGGTACTTTTGTTTCACCCCTTTCAGTCTCCGCTGTACTTTTGGTTCACCCCTTTCAGTCTCCTCTGTACTTTTGTTTCACCCCTTTCAGTCTCCTTGGTACTTTTGTTTCACCGCTTTCAGTCTCGTTGATACTTTTGTTTCACCCCTTTCAGTCTCATCTGTACTTTTGGTTCACCTCTTTCAGTCTCGTTGGTACTTTTGTTTCACCCCTTTCAGTCTCATCTGTACTTTTGTTTCACCCCTTTCAGTCTCCTCTGTACTTTTGTCTCACCCCTTTCAGTCTCCTCTGTACTTTTGTCTCACCCCTTTCAGTCTCATCTGTACTTTTGTTTCACCCCTTTCAGTCTCCTCTGTACTTTTGTTTCACCCCTTTCAGTCTCCTCTGTACTTTTGTCTCACCCCTTTCAGTCTCTTCTGTACTTTTGGTTCACCCCTTTCAGTCTCCTTGGTACTTTTGTTTCACCCCATTCAGTCTCCTCTGTACTTTTGGTTCACTCCTTTCAGTCTCCTCTGTACTTTTGTCTCACCCCTTTCAGTCTCCTCTGTACTTTTGGTTCACCCCTTTCAGTCTCCTCTGTACTTTTGTCTCACCCCTTTCAGTCTCCTCTGTACTTTTGTTTCACCCTTTCAATGTCCCCTTTACTTTTGTTTTACCCCTTTTAGTCTCCTCTGTACCTTTGTTTCACCTCTTGCAGTCTCCTCTTTACTTGAGTGTTTTACCGCTAGACATGTTGCCCAGATGGCATAAACAGTCCAATTCTACTGGAACTCTCAAATGAACGATCTGAACCATTGTCTTCATTATTAAAAACATATCCTTCTCAAAAGGTATATTTTCGTCGTTTTGGAAAGAGGCTCTCGCAACAATTATCTTAAAATCAGGTGGCTCTTTCCTAGTCAACAACTGTCGTCCTGGTTCACTTAAAAGTCCTCTCAGTAAAGTGTTTGAAAGAGTTCTTTCAAATATACTTACAAAAACATTCATGATAATAATATTCAGAGGTCTTATATATTAGGATTAACCCGAGACGACTCGACGATCAACCAACTAACCCACCTCTACATTCTCTGAAGCGGTTGACCTGGGAAAAAAAATAATGGCAGCACTCTGTGACGTAAGCAATGCGTTTGACCGAGTATGGCATTCTGGACATATTCATAAACTTAAATCTTTCGGTGTATCCAGAAATCTGATCACTTGATTGGAGTCTTACCTTTCTGATCGTAATAGAAGCGTTTTTCTCTCCGGGGTACACTCGCGATGTAATTATATAAGTGCGGTGTCCCAAAGGTGTCTCAGATCTTTGATATTTATATTCATATTTTATAATATTGGTATTAAATGATATCAATGCACACATTCGGTTTTTGCCGATGATACAAGTTTTTTTTTTATAATTGTTGACTGAGCCAGCAACAAAACGGAATAGTGACTCGAAAAAAATAATAATATAGGCATCCCATTGACTTGTGAATTTAACTTTAAGAAAACAGAAACATTACCTATATCAAGAAATATTTACACCTCAACTTCCGTTCCTTAAATGAACTGCCTTTCGGCAATTGCGTTCATCAATCGATGAACGCAACATATTCGGATATGTTCGGATCGTAATTCATTGCATAACAATATACATGAAAGCTATTGATCTTGTTATTGGTTGTATTGTGTCTGCAGGTCCCGTAAAATATAGATCAACATCACTTTTCACAAGTGTAAGTTTATTATATTTTAAATATATTGGTACCAGAATTGTTTTAATTTTACGTTTTAAAGTGATTTCAAGTGGTTGATCTTTTCCCGCGTTATTGTGACGTCATTTGAAAGAAATGTTTCCGGTTATAGTCGGGTCATTCTATTTACAGAATGGGTAAGAACGTATTACTGAAAAGTTTTCTTAAATGAAATGAAGTATTTTTTTTAACAATTATTGAATGAAATAATGAACTATTGGTGTAAATATAAGGAATGAATTGCGGGGTTGTTGTCATTATCGGGGTATGAACGCAATTGGGTTGGTCAATGTGTGTGGAGTCCAACCCCGCAATTCATTCCTTAAATATAACGTCAAATTAAGCATCCATCAATATGTATGCAAGACGAACAGGTCACTAAAGTAGATCATCATCAACATTTGGGCATTTTTATTACAAACGACATTCGTTAGGGTCTCAAAATAATTACATTAAAACCAACTGTTGGAAGAGAATGAACTTGTATGCGCAGATCATAAATCTCTTGAAACTATTTAGTATTATGTATTTTTTATTCGACCTATTTTGGAATATGGCGATATCCTCTTTAAAAGTTTACACAAGAAAAACAAGAGCTTGAGAAGCCCCAAGAATCACGACTGGTGCAACCAAACTTGAACCTATGGCTACGTTAATGAAATTATTGGATTGGAAACTCTCGAAACTTTCAATTTGAAAAATTATCTTGCATCGAATATATCTCTGTGATCAGTAAGTTCCAACCCGAACATCCTATCATTGTATCCTTTTCTCCAGTCGGTTATTCGAAACATCAATGCCTTTTTATTCAGTTTTCAAAGTGCAGACTCTATTTCTTCATTGAAATATATGTAAATAGCAGCATCCCGCAAGTACTATGTAACTTCTTACTTGATCACGGAGATATATCACTTCAAGTACGTTTTCCGTCATACGGTTGCAGCTTCTAGCTGAAATATCAAATCTTTCACGTAACAGTTAAAATAGTTCCTTGTTATATTTCTAAAATTGTTTTTCATCTAAAACATAGTATTCTATGACTTAACTCAATGCCATCAAAATAGCTTACCTTCTTTTATCACAATAGTATTTCATCACTAATGTACAAAAACGGCGATAGAGACCTGCTTCAAAATTGTCGGCCTATAACACTGCTTTACGTTGATACCTTGGCGAAGCCAATGTATTTATACAATATGTAATAAAATTTATCCATGAATCAAATTAAGAAAGTACTTTAGTTTTCCTCGATCAACCGAACCCCCACCCCCACCCGGACTAACTATATCCTACAAGCGGAAGCAATGACAACCAACCGCAGTCAAACACTATTGCGCCCAATCCCCTCCCCCTACAAAACAACTTTTCCAAATGTCACAAAACAGTATTGCGAGTCAGCAAATTAGTCTATGATACTTTTCGGAAAAAAATCACTCTTTATGGGACTATGAAAAGGCCTATCCTTTATAAATAAAAATCAACCACTTTGCTTATAGATAAGTCACCGACATTAAAGGAATAAAAACCAGGATCTAAAAATCATATTAAACCCGTTTGAATACACCATAGCTATAAATTAACCTCCATATAATTTACGATTCTTTCATTTCGATATTTTATTGTATCAACACTGGGAAATCATGCAATTAAACTCTGCAAGGGAGTAAAAATACTTTAGATAGAATTGAAATAAGCGGTTTATCATACAAGTACCCAGAAATGATCGATTAAATGGTCGCAGATTGGGACAATATACATCCCTTAATAAACAAATTTACTTGTCATTTACAACTTGATTTAGAGGGACATTTAAATACTCGACAGACATCATGCATGTTCAGATATTTGAAGGGCATCTTGTATCTAGTGTTAAAGAACTCGGTTATGTAGTATGACCAACGGCTTCAAATTAGGTTTCTAGACGCTAAACTACGAACACTGTAGGAATCAAGACTGTTCGCGTTGTACCACAGTATGTATTTATCATACGAACTTCACACCTAACAATATCTTATCGGTTAAGTTATAAAAGGCTACACATATGAATTATCGACAAACATTGATAATGTTTATATATAAATGCCATTTTATCTTAAGTGTTGGCAGAAGAATGCACGGCTTTTAAGAACAGCGGGAGATTAGGCCGCAACTTGACCATACATGTTATCCTTTCACGGATGTTCACAACGTAACGAAAGCTCACAAAGTAACGAATGTTCACAAGGTACACAAACGATCACAAAGTCTCAAAGATATTGTAACTTAGAATCTCCGTCTGTATTGGACCCTGGTAATCAGCGGTACCAGACTGAGTATGGCTGTTTCCTAATTCAGTGTGTTATTAAGGCCTTGTCTTGTCCCCAACTTCCATAACGATACGAGTCTCCGTATGGCGGGTTGGCGCATGGCGCTGTACTGAGATTCCGTTTTGAGACCTAATTAACTTAGTCGTAGGCATCTGCTTATGTATCTGCGGACGACATGTGAGCGCCATCTCCCGGCGGCCGCACCAATCATAAAATCCAAAGCTAAGATAAATGAAACGCGTATAGGCAAGATGTGACAATAAAATAAATGCCCTTTTTAGCACCGATGTGAACTGATGCCTAGTGACCGGGGCCTGAGGAAGCCATCAAAATCATAAAAAGGGGCCCCGCACGTAATGTATTGTTAAGCAGACCTTTCTCCAAAACTATGGCATTTATCGAAATAATGAAATCGACCGTATTGCTTTGGAAAGGGTGAGCTCCCCTAAACAAAAGTAGCCAAAAAATGCAATGATATAGACGGTAGGGATGATTCGTATCTATTTGTGCAAACATTCGATAACTTTGAAAGGCAATTCTTGAAATTGGTTATGTGTTACGCAGGCGTGTGTCCTTTACCGCGCGTTGACGATGAAACCCTTTTAGGAGTTGGGTCACTTTAAACTGAGTCGACGGAACTGGCGCTCCAATCATTTTGCAGTTATAACCGTTAACTGTACCATATAACCGTGCAGTGGCCGGGGCGCATGACTAAAGTGACACAAATGAGATGAAGAGTACTGTAACTATCTATCATGTGTTTCCGGTACGGATAGAAAAATCCAACCCGAGGGCACGCGCGTAAGCCGGTAACGAGGCTTGCCGATAAAAACATGATTGATACTTTTTCTTGCATACCTAAAATTATGGAGTTCTGGAAAAATTGACGTAGAAAACGCACTTTTGTACATTTCACCAAAAAGCGCGTGCGACGTTGTGTACTGACGTCATAAAGCGCAGTAGTTTTAAATCACTATCGACGTCAAATAGTTCCGTTAAAAATCGCGCTTATACGATTATTTATTTTCAATTTTAATTAAAAGTATTGTATACTTATATTTTTATTGCGCTTTATTGAAATTGCATAATATACTTTTCATAAACCATACAATAAAAGAAATAAAAAGTGGCGCGTTGTTGCGCGTGACTCATCTTACATGGGGGGTGTAAGACGAGTTTTTCCAGCACCGGTCACATGACCGGAAACACACTTCCGGTATGCAAGAATATGCTATCGACAAGTGGGGCATGATTCTAGGTTGTAAGTATTACGATACTCGGAAAAGTTGGCCAGACCCTGTGCATACGACGACATAGTGCTTTAGGCTATAACTTAGTTTGAGAGTCTTTCACCTTCTGCAAGTAAATGAGGGTTAGGAATTTCGTCGATAGATCCCCGAAAATGTAACCAGAGGGTTCTGACATATCATGTATTTGTGGGGGTAAGCGCGCGTGTAGTTGCTGTAGTTGTTATCGGTTTGTGAATTGCTTGTCGTATGTTTTCTAATTTGTGTTTGCTGCGCTCAAAAGTCGTTCTACTGATGTCCAAATATTTGAATAAATCTTGTGTTTTTAGCATGTGCAGACAAACAAATGCTCGAGAATTTGACAAAAAGCGTCGGTCCATGCATCGATAGAATACATTTTGCCTTGAAACACAGGTTTAAGAATTAGGACGTCCTGATTAATAAGTGCTGTGCTATTTCTGGCGTCATATCAGGGGATCAAGCAGGACACATAATTTCCCAAAACTGCCAAGCGATATGTTTGGCTTTGACAGGAGCTAAGCTATTTGGACAGTGTCACCAAGGGAGGCAGAGTGGTTGAATGTATCTGAAAATCTAGCACCTGAATACTTGTTATTGCGGCACACTGAATTACTGAATTGGGAAATCCTGGTCCCGGCGAAGTACTCTTGATCAAGTCCTTAACCCTCACGTTTATTTACCTTTTACATATAGCCTATAAATTGACATTACGTCCCAACGAGGGACTATGTGCAAACTCAAAGGATTGCCGTTTCCAGGCAATGCAATTTATATAACAATTGTTGTTTGAAATATACAGATAACATTTCGTTAGCCAACACACAAGTAATGTGTAGTAGAGTGAATTATGCTTCCAGAAATGGCTTAACGGAATCGATTTTTGATTGGAGGAAAAAAATGGCACCCTTTGTCAAAGGCTTTAAGAGAATTTCAGAAAGGGAAAAGGAATAGACGTCATCATTTTTTTCGGTATATTAAGCGACGTTCACACACAACTTATTGTTGACTTGTGACAAGAAGGTGATACAGCGATATAACAGGTTACGAATAGCCGTAAACCTAAATATAGGCATTAAAACTGTTGAGATATTAATACAAACACTTTTTTTTTAAATTTATCAACAGGCATATAATTCCAAACATACATGTAAAACATCAACAGGCATACAATTCCAAACATTCATGTACATACATAAGTAAGCGTATATTTCTAAGCATTCATGTACAAACATTAGTAATCGTACATTTACAAACTTTAATCGGCGTATATTTCAAAACATAACAAACACTAACGGGCGTATATTTACAAACTTACATGTATAAACACTAACGGGCGTATATTTACAAACTTACATGTATAAACACTAACGGGCGTATATTTACAAACTTACATGTATAAACATTAATGGGCGTATATTTACAAAAATACATGAACATACAAAAATAAGTGTATATTTCCAAACAAGCATGTACGTACATTAAAAAGCCTATATTTCTAAACATACATGTACATACATTAATCGGCGTATATTTCCAAATAAACATGTACGTACATCAATAAGCGTATATTTCTAAACACACATGTACAAACATTAATAGGTGCATATTTCTAAACATACATGTACATACATTAATAAGTGAATATTTCCACACATACGTATACATACATTAAAAACGTATATTTTTTAACAGACAGGTGAAACATTAATAGGCGTATATTTATAGATATCAAGGGGGAGGACTCAATTTCGTTTCATGCAAACATTAAGTGAGAAAAATGTTTCATGGCAAACAAAATGGCGGATTTGGAATGAAAAGTAACGGTTTAGGTACCAACTTTTGCCCAGGATAAGTTGACTTTTTCTTTAAATTTTTGCTTTGAAAAATGTATGCGTCCAGTGAGTGGCGAAAAACATATTCTTCGATCGACATCTTAGTTCGGTATCATAACTTTAAAGATAAAAAAGTTATTGAACAGATTGTGGCTTAGGAAGCGATGTTTACAAATAAACGTGTTGATTTTATCCACATAATTTTCGTATTTTCTCAGCAAATATGGCATATCTGAAAACATTGTAACAGTGCTTCTGTGCTTGCATGTATACATTCCTATTTTCTAAACTTCACGGTTATTACTTGACTAGACACGTTTCCTGGCCGATTTTATGTTCCTTAACCCCCCCCCCCCCCCCCATTTGGTTTATTGCAAGCACATTACCCACATTTTGGAGAAATGCAAACAAATTTCTGCACAGTAATTAAGTCTTGAGAGGATACTTTTTTAGTTCTAAGAATCACTAATGATCACAAAAGTTTGTTTCTAAAGTTTGTACCTGAATCGGTACTTTTCATTCTAAATCCGCCACTTTGTTTGCCATGAAACAATTTTATCACTTAATGTTTGCATGAAACGAAATTACCTCCTCCCCCTTGAGATATGTACATACATTTAGAGGAGCATATTTCCAAACATAAATGATTAGCATATATACATGCACATTCAATAAAAGTCGAATATTTCCAATTATACATGTACATGCATTTATAGACACATATTGTCAAAGATACAAGATTTACATACAGTTATAGGTGTATATTTCTAAACATACATGTACTTACATTGAAACGCGTTAACTTTTAAACATTCATGTGCTTAAATTATTAAGCGATTAATTCCAAACATACATGTATATACATTCATAGGCGTATATTTACAAACATTCAAGACGTATAAATATTTATTTAAAAAAGGATGTTTCATGTCAAACACTAATGAACAATTGCTACAGACAGTCAATTACAGCTTTTGAAACAAAACAAAACTCGTGCTATTCTTATGCAAGATTAGCGTCACGCACTTAACTTTTGGAATCTTGTGGACAATTAGAAACATACCTGAAATTTTGGTATGGTTTGTAATGTTCACATTGGTTGATATGATAAATGTCTATGCTTCGTGTTGGTTTCTGCAACCTGCGTAGATTGTTTTCTCTCTCATCAATGATATCCTTGCTGTCTAAATCGATTATGGAACGTATCTCCAGATATCGCCTCATCTGTTTGGTCTCCTTTTTGACCTTCTTTATTGCCGTTTTCGAACGCCTATATTTCTTCCCTACCCTCTCGATCCAATTCCTAGGAAGGATGCTTTCCAAATACAAAATAACGGACAGACGTTCTAGTTTCCAATAGCGATCATGAGAGTGAACGTTTTCAACGTTTTCAAGCAGTTCCGTGCATGTCGTTCCCATCATAGCGATCAGAGCGTTCAGAATGACTATAGCTGTCATGGCGATGTAGATTAAAAAGATGGTGACGCATATTCCCGGGTGTCTTGTCTCGTAGAAACTTGGTGTATTAATACAAATATGGAAACAAATGGAAACACATATACTCCAGCAGCCTCTTCTCAAGGTGACACTGTGTTCATGTTTGATAAGAAGGGTGTTCGGTGTGCACACTTAAACGTATGTCATTTGCTTCCGAAACTTGAGGAAATTAAATACCACCTTTGTCAATCGTATTCGCCAAATATATTAGGTTTATGTTAAACTTTTTTACACGCAGATATCAATGACAATATGCTGCAAGTTAAGAATTACACGTTTGAAAGGAAAGACCGAGAACATAAAAAGGGAGGGGGTATTCTTGTTTACGTGAACAATAATATACAGTACCGTAGACGTCTAGATCTCGAGGTAAATGACATTGAATCGATTTGGCTTGAAATTAATGGTCTATATTGCAAATCGTTCTTAATCAATTTCATTTATCGACCTCCGAACTCCCAACAAAAATGGATTGACTTATATGATAAGCAGTTAGAAATAGCTGATAGTTCTAATATTGGGTTTCATTTAATTGGAGATTTTAATATCAATTATTCGCCGGAAAGTGGCAAATATAACAACACTAAATGGGCAGATCTTACCACGAAGTATGGCTTGGAACAATTAATCAAATCACCAACAAGAATTTCAAAAAATAACTCTACTATAATAGATCATTTATATACGAATATGAGTAATCATGTAACTGAATGGTGTGTGTCTCACTTATCACTAAGTGACCACTTTCCCGTTTGTTTCACACATTCTATTACAGACAAATTACCAAAATTGGCCCCTAATAGCCATATATATATTCTCTTTTATTCCACTTTTCAGTGATTTAACATATGATATGAGTGACATGGCATACAATGTAGTTAATAATATAAATAATACATGTTCAAAAAGTACATTACTTATACATATTATATAGTTGTATGATTATTTACAAATGATTGGTTATAATGATTGAACCAACCTTTCAAATTTTGCATTCAATATGTACACGCATGCATACTGTATATTTACCCGTCAAATAACTAAGAGCTTATCGAAAACGAAAAATAAGCATTTAGTGGCAGGTTTAAGATATGTATGTTAGGGTACTTATGCAACAAAATGCAAGCAATATTTTATCACACTTACACACTATTATTTTTATTGTACAGACTGATAGTGTCGTGAACAAATTTGCATGCTTTTTAAGAAACATCTTAAAAGTTTTCTCCGGGAGACTGAAAGCAGTGATGAAGTTTGGCTGGAAGAGTGAGCGCATTAGATATTCATTATCCGAACTTACGAGCAACGTATATATATGCTGACCGCATAATGTTTTAGTTTCGTGTAGAAAAGTTTTTCTGAGGCTGCCAGTTTTTGAGCAGATGATAATGGTATGCATTATAATATCACTTGTTTCAGTTTTGCAGAGTTTACACGTGTATTCGGGTTGAAATTGTCTGTAAACTAAGGCCTTGGTTGCACTTATGGCGTGAATGATTTCCGTGCGTGACTGTGCATTCAACCAAAGAATGGATGGGGCAATAGACTCATGGACGCTTTGGAATCTTCGGAAATCCTCGTCAGAGTTGGTTCTTCTTCGCCACTGAGTTTTGTGATACAGTGATAATGTTCGATTGACTATTTGTTTCCACTTACTTTTACTTGGGAATATGGATGTTTTAAGGTACACATTCAAAGACCCAATCAGTTCGTATTTTTGCAAAAGTGAAATTATGTCCGGAATGTAGCCTGTCTGATGTTGAAATCCCTTTGCTATGTATAGGTTCAGTCTATAGTTAAATATTTGACGAGTTAGCAATGAGGTGGGCATAGTACAAAGTTTTTGCAGGAACATGAGTTTACGTTTATGGATGTCGTATTCCATTGTGTACCAGCCTAGCATGCTTAGGGCCATATCCGTGCGTGTCGATGTCGGTAAATGTTGACTTCGTTTAGCTGCTAGGCGCTTGAATCTTTCTAATCGCAGCATTGATGTAGCGGAAACGTTGGACCATAATTCTGCGCCGTACAGTGCTGTGGGTATGCTTACTTTTGTCACGAGAGAGGCTATTGTCAAAGGGTTAACATCGCCCTCTGATTTTTCAATTGAAAGTACACTGAAAAGGGAGGAGTATCCTTTTCGTAGACGATTGTAAATAGTTTCACTGCAACTTAAATTATACCTCAAGTTCACACCGAGGTGTTTAGCAGAGTGTACGCTGACCAGTGTTTGCTGCCCAAATGGTACTGTTGTTTCACGAGGAATGTTTTTCTGGAATATAACTAGTTGGCATTTACTGAAATTAAATTCATAGCCCCATTTGTTGGCGTATTCAAGGATAACAGCGAGTTGATTTTCAAGAGACATTTTGTTCGGGCAAAGTAGAGTTAGATCATCGGCGAGAGTGGGGTTCCCACAGGGGATATCATGCAGTGTTAAACCATGGCCATTATTTTCAAGGATGTTCAGTATTTCATCAATGAAGAGGAGATAACTCCATGTTGATAATATTCCGCCTTGTCGTACACTTTGAAGAACAGGAAAGGTTTCGGATAGGACTCCATTTGCAAGAACACATCCTTTAAGAGATGAATATATATTAACCATCAGCCTCAGGAAAATGCCTTTTAGACCAAGTGATTTCATTTTCATAATTATGGCACTGTGTCGAACGGAATCAAATGCACCCTTGGTGTCCAGTAGGGCACAGTAAACGCTTGATCCGGCCTCCAGTCTATTCGCAACTGCTTCTTGTACGTTGAACGATGTTGTTACGGGCCCGATATGCTTTTGGTATGCATTTTGTTGTTTATTAGGGAAGTCGATTCCACTGTCAGCACACCATGTATTCAAACGGCTGTGGATGACATTTTCAAATAGCTTGTATAGCACCGGCAATAAAGAAATAGGTCTGTAGCTACTTGGGGAGGACCTTGGTTTTCCCTCTTTGTGAACTGGGATGATGATACCAAGTTTGCATTCTTCCGGAACGTAAGCACATTTGATCATTAGCGTGAATAGTCGTGCAATATATGCCCGCAGAGTTTTACCGCCGTATTTTATGTGCTCCGGCGTTACTTTGTCATATCCGGGGGCTTTTCTCATCTTCATTTTTCTAATAGGCATTATTTAACTCTTCGATCTGTACGTTTTCTGTTAAATTTGGGTCGAACTCATAGTCATTCGATTGTATGAATGCATTAACATCAGAATCTAATTTGTTCAGAAATTCGTTGTCGAAATGTGGTGCACTCTTAGGTTTGAAAGTTTGTGAGTAGTAGTCACGAAAAGCATTTGATATTTGGTGTGGGTGCCTCAATGAGATACCATTTATAGCTAGCTCATTTATTGGATTCGATCTAGAAGTACGTTTCGTCTTTACTAAATACCAAAATAGACGCATGTCACACTCCGCAGCCTCGTTTAAGTCATTATAAAACTTTTCATTGCAATTGTATATAGCAGCCTTTTGGGTGTTGATGAACGCTCGTTTTGCCGATTTGTAACTGACATATAGTGGATTATCACGCTCTCTGGGTTTTCCTGCAGAACACCATTTTTTTCGTTCATCTTTTTGGATCATATGCGCGCATTTTTACATCACTAGTCCAATAAGGCTTAGCATGCATGTTATATTTTGACATGGGCAAGTTTGATTCAGCACATTCTAACATTGATCTAATTATATGATCATAGAGTGAGTGTATATCAGTATTACACAACCGTATACTATCAAGACTAAGTTTGCACAGTTTGTTATCAAGAGCGACTGCGTATGAATTAAAATGTTGATCTGTACATTTGTTCCATGCAATTAATAGTTTATCAGGCAAAGTGAAGTGATATAACGGAAAACAGACAGTGGTTACAATGGGTAGATGATCGGATACAACACAACAATCATCGTTAACAATACAGCTATCTAACACAATATCTAACTGCGATTTACATAATACAACATAGTCTAGAATTCTTTTACTCGGCTTAAATGTGAAATTTACTCCTCTGTTTATACACGACGAAAGTTCGTTGTCAGATAAAAAGTTATTAAATGCAGTTGACCTTCTGTCATTAATATCAGTCAGTTGCACATTAGCATCTCCACATAATATTATAAAACCGTCATTAGAATACATGTCATAAATACTTTGTAGTTCGGTTAAGCATTCTATATAATCATCAAATGTATAATTTGCCGATGGTAGATACATGCATAATACATAGATAGGTGTAACAATAGTGGACTCTACACTTGTTAATTTAATGCCAGTCAAGCGAGTGGATTTAATGTTTCTAAGTTCTTGCACAGCAAAAGAGAGAGATTTCTTAAACATTATGCTCACACCTCCTTTACCACATTTAGCGTTTAAGTCAACTTGTTTCACAGACACAGATAGATCTATATGCTGAGTGTAGTGTATCTAAGAATGTAGCACTGGGTGACTTAAGTTTGTGCTCTGAGATGCATGCGATGTCGATGTCGTAAGTGTCTAGAAGATTACTTATAGAGCCAGCTGACGACATGGCACCTCTTACGTTCCATGTAAGAATATTGCACTTAGTCGGAGTTACATTACTCATATTTACTAGATTGGAAATGACTAAAGTGAGAAAAAATAACATTGTACTATTCATTATTACTTTCATTGTAGTTGTTAGCGTTAAACTTATCTTGCCATGCCCTTTCCGAGTACCATCGGCGACAATACATCTTCTTTGGCCAGAACCAGGGGCTTTCTATCGTATCACAGTCACTTTTGTACACAGTGAGCTTTAGTGCTAGGCTTCCTCGTTTAGTGTTTATCAATTTAGCGGTTTCTGGAAATATCTTGTGACCTTGTAGAAACTTTAAAAGTCCTGATTTATTGGAGTCCATTGATATACCTCCGATATAATAGCGTTGGGTGCGACGGGAGCGAACGCTTTCAAATATCGCATCCTCTTCCGTTGTTTCCTGGATTGGCTGCGCATATGTGACGTCATCTGTTGATGGAGCATATGTGATTTCGTGTCTAGGTGGAGCAGTTCCGGAGGTCTGGCTTGGCGGTGCATGTGTGACGCCATGTTGTGTCGATGTAAGAATGACGCCTTGGACGTCATTGCTTGGCGGTGCATTTATGACCTCGGTTCTTGGAAAGTCGCCCGGGACATTTCGGACTGGTGTTGTCGGATTGGCGTCATGGTTAGGATGCGCTCGTGTGACGTCATTACCAGACTGAGTGAGGATGACGTCATGGTTTGACGGCGAAAATGTACCGCCCTGCTCATGCGGTGCCTGTGTGCCGGTGTTATTCTGGCGGATTACAGGCGGTGTATGAGGTTCACTTGGTTTGGTATAAGAGGCGCTTTTGGCATTTTTCTGCGAATGTTTAATATTCCCGTCGGTTTTCCCAAAGTTTCTGGTGACGCGGACGGGTATAATATTTTCACTACCGAGTCCTCGGTTGCTAGCGAGTTCGTTTGCTACATTGGTGTTGGCACATGATTGACTGTCTCTCTGTATTGTCGATGAGGTAGAGTTTAGTTGCACCATGTTGTCAACGCCGTTTCGTTGCATGCTTGTCTTTGTTATTTGTTCCTGGTTGTTTGCGGGGGGAGCAGCGTTGTTTCCAGGGGCAGGTGTTTGGCCTTGGTTGCTATGGTGATAGGTGGTCAACGTAGCAGGATCGGTCATATGAGCGCTTGTTGAGGTTTTTGTCAGATGCTGCTCATTTTGTCCTATTACGGCCGCGGCATATGAGCGCGGAAAATAAACTGATTCAAGTATGGTCAGGCTATTTTTCATAGAGGTCATATAGTCAATATCTATTTTCCGTAGACGTACACTTTCATTGTTGCTTTCAGTGAGTGTTTTTCTGCATTCTGCTAAATTGTCGGTTAGTTTATCAATTGTTTTCTTCTGAATCTCGTTTTCCCTGCTTGAGTATTGTAACGTCTTGCTGTAGAAGCTGAATGGAGGATTTCATAAATGCAAGTTCTTGTTGAACGGTACTCGATAGTTGGGACGTTTCAGCATGAACGCTGTTAGAAGCGTTTTCAAATTTGACTGTTGTGCGTTTTTTTTGTGAATATTTCAGCTATTGCTTTCTCGTCTTTATTGTCAATAAATTCCTGTAGAGTGAAGCAGTCTTTGGCATATCGCACACAGCTCTCTTCCACCTTCGTTGAGCGTCGTTGGACAAGGGATCCTTTTGGGCATGTTTCGATTTCTCGGGCTCTTTTCAAAAGAATTGACCTGTACAATACTATGTCACAGTCATTTCTTTTAGTCAGGCAGAGTAACTTTTCCACATACAGTTTTTGAGCCAGGTTACTCAAGCAGTCGTCTAAAGTATAGAAGAACTGCTGATCGCTATGGGGCTGACTATTCATATCAATTGTCTCATTTGCTAGTGTAATATCAATGGGTTCATGGCAATCATATGTGTCATCATATTCGTCTACGTATTCATTGGCATCATATTCACATGGCGTATGTTGTTTATCTTCGATACGTACAGCGGTAAGGGGCGTAAGTTGATCAGGATCGTGATCGTGATGTTCCGGGAGGTCCACGATTTCGGTTCCGCTATAGGCGAGCAATGCCGAGGGCGCTATCGGAAATCCCGGGATGTAATCCGGGATGTGCCGAAGATCTTCTATTGTTCCGCTTGCCATAATAGCCAGGTAATATAATGGATAATAACCAGGTGTTAGATAATCCGCGAATGTACGAATCCGCTTGACAAGTGTTCACCTCTCAAACAGAAACCATATTCCTTTGTTCTAACAAAAATCGTCCGAGACTCACAAGTTCACATTTTTAGATCCAAAGTTATAAGCGCACTACAATCCTTGTAGCAAGACGCACATTTTGGTATAAAAATCCATGTAAACTGATAGGTATAATCCAGCTTTTTTTTGGAATATTTCTAGCAACACAAAAAACACGTCCGATCTGTTAAGTTCACACATTCATACATGCCCCAGTCAAAGATAAACGTGTGAAACGCGAGAATCAGCCTGATTGGTTTACTGAGGAAATTATATCTATAATAAATCACAGGGATAAATGCCGAAAAACTGGCAACATAGACCAGTATAAAATACTTAGAAATAAAGTAACTTCTATGATAAAGAAAAGTAAAAAGAATTTTTTCAACAATGCAATAAAAGACAATAAAAATCCGACATATTTATGGAAAAATCTAAAAGATATTTCACATTTGAATCAATCAACTGTGACAGCATTACCTCATAAAATGACATTTAATGAATTTCCGGTTGAAGATCCGTCAAATATTGTAAACGAATTAAACAGTCATTTTGTAAGCATTTCAAACATTATAAATAAAACAAAGTTTTTGAATACAAATTTTAGAAACTTAAAACATATTCTAGATACAAAACTAGGTACAAATAGGTTTGAGATTAAACATATTACCCCTTATGAAGTCCATACTATTATTGATAAATTAAATGTTGGAAAGGCCACAGGCATAGATGGAGTAGGCCCCAAAATTTTGAAGCAATGTGGTGATACTATTACACCTTGTATAGCATCAATTATCAACAGTAGTATAGCGCATGGAGTTTTCCCTGATAAACTGAAAGAAGCACGAGTAATACCAATTTTCAAGTCGGGCAACAAAGAGGACCCCAATAATTACCGCCCCATTTCAATACTCCCAACTATATCAAAAATCTTTGAAAGGCATATAGCGACACAGGTACAGTTGTACTTTGAGAAAACCGATGTCATACACAAAACACAATCTGGATTTAGAAAACACCATTCATGTAACACTGCTCTAATAAGACTTATAGATACTTGGCTTAAAGATGTTGACAGTGGTAAACTAGTTGGTGCGATATTTTTGGATTTGAGAAAAGCTTTCGATTTAGTTGATCATGAAATTCTTCTTTATAAATTGAAACTGTATCATTTTTCTGAAATAGCATTGAATTTGTTTAAATCATATCTTGAAAATAGAAACCAAATTGTAAAGATTGGCAAAATTAAATCGCAAAAACTCACTGTTACATCTGGGGTACCCCAGGGTTCCATACTGGGACCCTTGCTTTTTATTTTATACATAAATGATATTGCAGTTATGCATCCAACATTAAATATAGATCTATATGCAGATGACTCAACACTTTATGAATCTGGATATCAGTTGACGGATATTCAAAATAAATTACAACATCATTTAAATTATGTTAATAAGTGGTGTCAACTAAATAATATGTCATTGCATCCTTCCAAGACTAAATGCATGTTAATAGGGTCTGCAAATAAATTAAAAAACACTGGGAATCTTGAACTTTGTATTAATGATGTTCAAATAGTTAATGTTGTTGTGCAAAAGTTATTAGGGTTGTATATAGATAATACACTAAACTGGCATGTGCAAATCGATTATGTTTGTAAAAATCTGAATAAGAAAATTGCACTTCTAAAAAATATAATATATTTCCTCACACCTGATACAAAACGAATGTTTTACAATGCATATATTCTGCCAAATTTTGATTACGGCTGCTTGGTCTGGGGCAAGGGAACCAATTCATATGTGAATAAAATAAATAACTTACAAAAACGAATTGCAAAAATCATACTTGGTAAATCTAAACGAGATTCATCAACAAATCTATTTAAAGAACTAAAATGGCTAAACTTCTCGGATAGATGTAAATACCACGCAGCAGTATTAGTTTACAAGACGTTGAATAGCATGGCTCCATCATATATGTCAGAATTAGTAACAGTTTCAGACAATAATGTATATATGCTAAGATCAATGGCACACAAAGATATTGTTTTACAAACTAGACCTCGTACTAATTATATGAAAGCATCGTTTACATATTACAGCAGAATTGTTTGGAATAATATACCTTTGGAAATACGAGAATCAAAAAACTTTAATACGTATAAAATAAAGGTCAAACAGTACCTCATAGGAAACTTGTGATTATACAAATTGTGATGTTTTATTCATAATTATATTTAACTGAGAGTATCTGTCTAATATTGATTCAACATCATCATCATGTCATCATATGCATCATTATCGTCAGCATCAACAGCATACTTATAATCATCATCATCATCGTCATCGTTGTTAGCATCGTCTTCATGTTTGTCTTATGATTATTTGCCATATTTTCATTCTGTTTCAGAGGGCCATATCGAAAATAAGATTCTGTAGTTTTGTACATGATCTTAATATGTCACCTTCTTAAAATAAAGATATTATTATTATTATTATTATTATTATTATTATTATTATTATTATTATTATTATTATTATTATTATTCTCCTACTCCGCCTATCAGTTTTATCATTGACAACAAGGTTCTGCCATAGGTGGAGTACTCTGGATCATCTGTAGCAGGCGAGCCCTGAATGGCCATAAACATCGCCGTCCCGAACCCAAAGATAATTAGGAGAAAAAATAGTATAAACCGAATGATATCGCCGAAAATCACCTTTTGAAGAAGAATGCCGAAGAAACTGAAATGCTTGAAAATTCTCAGAAAGAATATAACGAACAGCCATCCAATAATAACTGAAATGTACAAACAGTACTGTTCGTATTCGAAATCTTGATGCACCCCGACCACCAATGCAAAACAACTACCCAAAATTAAACTGACCGAAAAAAGCACCATAAGGATTCTGTAAGCTCCATTACTGTAGGGATTCAGTTGTGGGTTCTTCGCCCAATTCCATATTGTACTCAGCGTTCCGGCATCTGACCTGCACCCTTTTCCTTTCTTCTTGCAAGGAATGTCAGCTTTAAGCAGTATTCCGACTTCCGGCAAAGTGTACAGAAGACCCCCAAAAGGATAATACATGGGGAAACTATAACAGTAACGCTATTAAGGTTCCTGTAGGAAGGAGCTGCATCAACATTGAATTGCGTCTCGTCATTGAAGTTCTGTTCCGAACTTGCGACTGCATACCACGTGAGGAAGCTCATGAATACCAAGTGCAGAATGAACCAAATATAGACACGTAGCCGGTAGTGTGACCATTTCTCCTCAATAATTTTGCTGATCTGAGGCGTACGAATGAAGGGCATTGCTTTCGAAGGGTGGATTTCGAAAAGGAAATTCAGGATGGATCGGCCATCCCTGTTATCGCGCTCATCAGGATCTAAGTCCGTTATATCGAACTTCTTAATGTCGTTCAGCCCATCGTTTGAGTGTCCAATGAAGTACAGCTGAAAAATGCGTACGTAATTGGATCGACTATACTTTTATAGAAGAAATATAGATGGTTTCAACCCTAACTTATTCTATAAAAATACTTTTGTCTATGGAATATAGACTTGATGTAAGTAGTCAACATTATACAGCTCAATCTGCAATATAATATTACTTAAAATGCACAAAACGAATAAAAACCAAGAAAAAACCTTCCAGGTAAAAGCCTTCTGAAAATACGCAATTCATGATGAAAAGGAAACTGAAAACGCCAAAAAAAACCAAAATGGTTCGGTCTTTATATAACATATAGTTTATTCGACATAAGTTATATACAACGATATATTTTTGTAACAATCTACAACATGTGATAGGGGTAACATGTGGTAAACACATAATTACATAAGACATATTATCGGTTAAAATGTATATACATGTACAATAAATGTCGTTAGTCCAGAAGTAAATTTTACCGAACATAAGTCGATAATGGTAAATGCTTACCTCTGAGTTGTATATCATCACAAATATGTCGCAAAGACCAAACTTCGTCGTTAGCTCTAAAGGATTCAAACCCGATTCGTTTCTCCAAGTCCAGAGTGTTCCAGGCTCTGACGTGGCATTGATTGAATATCCATGGTCAGCTTTGGATTCCTTCTGCTTTGCTTCAATAGCCATGATAGTTCTAAGCATGGTAATGACTTCGTCCACTTTGTTTTGATAGTAGTGAGCATACCTGGTAAAATAGCATGAGTTGCCTGTATCAATGCACGAATCGTACGATCGTCATCGTATTAACGTACGTATTGTACGATCGCAATCTGATCAAAGCACGTATTGTACGATCGCAATCTGATCAAAGCACGTATTGCACGATCGCCATTATATCAAGGCACGTATCGTACTATCGACATCACATCAAGGCACGTATCGTACTATCGACATCTCATCAAGGCACGTATCGTACTATCGACATCTCATCAAGGCACGTATCGTACTATCCTCATTGTATCAAGGCACGAATTGTACGCTCGCCATCTGAGCAAGGCACGTATTGTACGATCGTAATCTTATGAGTACACGTATTGTACGATCGTAATCTTATTAGGGCACGTATTATACAATCGCAATCTGATCAAGGCACATATTGAACGATCGCCATCTGATCAAAGCACGTATTGCACGATCGCCATTATATCAAAGCACGTATCATACTATCGCCATCTGATCAAGACATGTATTGTACGATCGCTATCTGACCAAGGCACGTATTGTAAGATCGTAATCTGATCAAGGCAAGTATTGTTTGATTGCCATCTGATCAAGGCACGTAGTGTACGATCGTCATCTGATCAAGGCACGTTTTGTACGATCGCCATCTTATAAAGGCACATATATTGTACGATCGCCATCTTATTAAGGCACAAAGTGTATGATCGCCATCTTATCAATGCACGTCATGTACGATCGCCATCCTATCAACGAACGTCATGTACGATCGCCATCTTATCAATGCACGTCATGTACGATCGCCATCTTATCAAGGCACGTATTGTACGATCGCCATGTCATCAATACACGTATTGTATTATTGCAATCTTATGAAAAATGCACATATCGCACGATTGCCATGTCATCAACGCAAGTATCGAACGATCGCCATGTTATCAACACATATATCGCACACTTGCCATGTTATCAGCACATATATCGCACGATCGCCATTTCATCAGCGCATATATGGAACAATCGCCAATTTATCAGGTCATATACCGCACGATCGCCATTTTATCAGCGCATATATCGCACGATCGCCATGTTATCAAGGCATATATCGCAAAATCGCCATGTTATCGGCGCATATACCGCACGATCGCCGTGTTATCAACACATAAATCGCACGATCGCCATGTTATCAACACATATATTGCTCGACCGCCATTTTATCAGCGCAGTTATAGCACGATCGCCATGTTATCAACACATATATCGCACGATCGCCATTTTTTCAGCGCATTTATCGCACGATCGCCATTTTATCAGCGCATATATTGCACGATCGCCATGTTATCAGGGCATATATCGCAAAATCGCCATGTTATCGGCGCATATATCGCACGATCGCCATGCTATCAGCGAACATACCGCGCGCATATCAGTGCATATATCGCACAATCGCCATTTTATCAGCACATATATCGCATGATCGCCATTTTATCGGCGCATATATCGCACAATCGCCATGTTATCAACACATAAATCGCACGATCGCCATGTTATCAACACATATATCGCTCGATCGCCATTTTATCAGCGCAGTTATCGCACGATCGCCATGTTATCAACACATATATCGCACGATCGCCATTTTTTCAGCGCATTTATCGCACGATCGCCATGTTATCAGCGCATATATCGTACGATCGCCGTAATCAGCGCATATATCGTACAAACACAATGTTATCATCACATATATCGCACGATCGTCATGTTCTCAGCGCATATATCGCACAATCGCCATGTTATCAGCGAATATATCGCACGAACGCCGTAATCAGCGCATATATCGCACACTCGCCATGTTTTCAGCGCATATATTACACGATCGCCGTGTTATCAGCGAATATATCGCACGATCGCCGTGTTATCAGCGAATATATCGCACGATCGCCGTTATCAGCGCATATATTACACGATCGCCATGTTATCAGTGAATATATCGCCCGATCGCCATGTTATCAGCACATATATCACACGATCGCCATGTTATCAGCACATATATCGCACGATCGCCGTTATCAGCACACATATTGCACAATCACCATGTTATCAGCACATATATCGCACAATCGTCATGTTATCAACGCATATTTATCGCAAAATCGCATGTTATCGGCGCATAAATCGCACGATCGCCATGTTATCAGCGAATATATCGAACACTCGTCATGTTATCAGCGCATATATCGTACAAACACAATGTAATCAGCACATTTTTCGCACGATCGCCATTTTATCAGCGCATATATCGCACAATCGCCATGTTATCATCACATATTCGCACGATCGCCATTTTATCGGCGCATATACCGCACGATCGCTATGTTATCAGCGCATATATTGCACAGTCGCCATGTTATCGGCGCATAAATCACACAATCGTCATGTTATCAACGCATATTTCGAACAAACACCATGTTATCAGCACATATATCGCAAGATCGCCATTTTATCAGCGCATATATCGCACAATCGCCATGTTATAAGCACATATTCGCACGACCGCCATTTTATCGCCGCATTCATCGCACAATTGCCATGTTATCAGCACATATATCGCACGATCGCCATGACCAGCTCATAAATCGGACGATCGCCATTTTATCGGCGCATAAATCGCCCGATCGCCATGTTATCGAAGCAAATATCGCACTATCGTCATGTTCTCAGCGCATATATCGCACAATCGCCATGTTATCAGCGAATATATCGCATGATCGCCGTAATCAGCGCATATATCGCACACTCGCCATGTTTTCAGCGCATATATTACACGATCGCCATGTTATCAGCGAATATATCGCACGATCGCCGTGTTATCAGCGAATATATCGCACGATCGCCGTAATCAGCGGATATTTCGCACACTCGCCATGTTATCAGCGCATATATTACACGATCGCCATGTTATCAGTGAATATATCGCACGATCGCCATGTTATCAGCACATATATCGCACGATCGCCATGTTATCAGCACATATATCGCACGATCGCCGTTATCAGCACACATATCGCACAATCACCATGTTATCAGCACATATATCGCACAATCGTCATGTTATCAACGCATATTTATCGCAAAATCGCCATGTTATCGGCGCATAAATCGCACAATCGCCATGTTATCAGCGAATATATCGAACACTCGTCATGTTATCAGCTCATATATCGTACAAACACAATGTAATCAGCACATTTTTCGCACGATCGCCATTTTATCAGCGCATATATCGCACAATCGCCAATTTATCAGCACATATATCGCATGATCGCCATTTTATCGGCGCATATATCGCACAATCGCCATGTTATCAACACATAAATCGCACGATCGCCATGTTATCAACACATATATCGCTCGATCGCCATTTTATCAGCGCAGTTATCGCACGATCGCCATGTTATCAACACATATATCGCACGATCGCCATTTTTTCAGCGCATTTATCGCACGATCGCCATGTTATCAGCGCATATATCGCACGATCGCCGTAATCAGCGCATATATCGTACAAACACAATGTTATCAACACATATATCGCACGATCGTCATGTTCTCAGCGCATATATCGCATGATCGCCATGTTATCAGCGAATATATCGCACGATCGCCGTAATCAGCGCATATATCGCACACTCGCCATGTTTTCAGCGCATATATTACACGATCGCCGTGTTATCAGCGAATATATCGCACGATCGCCGTGTTATCAGCGAATATATCGCACGATCGCCGTTATCAGCGCATATATTACACGATCGCCATGTTATCAGTGAATATATCGCCCGATCGCCATGTTATCAGCACATATATCACACGATCGCCATGTTATCAGCACATATATCGCACGATCGCCGTTATCAGCACACATATTGCACAATCACCATGTTATCAGCACATATATCGCACAATCGTCATGTTATCAACGCATATTTATCGCAAAATCGCCATGTTATCGGCGCATAAATCGCACGATCGCCATGTTATCAGCGAATATATCGAACACTCGTCATGTTATCAGCGCATATATCGTACAAAACACAATGTTATCAGCACATTTTTCGCACGATCGCCATTTTATCAGCGCATATATCGCACAATCGCCATGTTATCATCACATATTCGCACGATCGCCATTTTATCGGCGCATATACCGCACGATCGCTATGTTATCAGCGCATATATTGCACAGTCGCCATGTTATCGGCGCATAAATCACACAATCGTCATGTTATCAACGCATATTTCGAACAAACACCATGTTATCAGCACATATATCGCAAGATCGCCATTTTATCAGCGCATATATCGCACAATCGCCATGTTATAAGCACATATTCGCACGACCGCCATTTTATCGCCGCATTCATCGCACAATTGCCATGTTATCAGCACATATATCGCACGATCGCCATGACCAGCTCATAAATCGGACGATCGCCATTTTATCGGCGCATAAATCGCCCGATCGCCATGTTATCGAAGCATATATCGCACTATCGTCATGTTCTCAGCGCATATATCGCACAATCGCCATGTTATCAGCGAATATATCGCATGATCGCCGTAATCAGCGCATATATCGCACACTCGCCATGTTTTCAGCGCATATATTACACGATCGCCATGTTATCAGCGAATATATCGCACGATCGCCGTGTTATCAGCGAATATATCGCACGATCGCCGTAATCAGCGGATATATCGCACACTCGCCATGTTATCAGCGCATATATTACACGATCGCCATGTTATCAGTGAATATATCGCACGATCACCATGTTATCAGCACATATATCGCACGATCGCCATGTTATCAGCACATATATCGCACGATCGCCGTTATCAGCACACATATCGCACAATCACCATGTTATCAGCACATATATCGCACAATCGTCATGTTATCAACGCATATTTATCGCAAAATCGCCATGTTATCGGCGCATAAATCGCACGATCGCCATGTTATCAGCGAATATATCGAACACTCGTCATGTTATCAGCTCATATATCGTACAAACACAATGTAATCAGCACATTTTTTGCACGATCGCCATTTTATCAGCGCATATATCGCACAATCGCCATGTTATCATCACATATTCGCACGATCGCCATTTTATCGGCGCATATACCGCACGATCCTATGTTATCAGCGCATATATCGCACAGTCGCCATGTTATCGGCGCATAAATCCAACAATCGCCATGTTATCAACGCATATTTCGAACAAACACCATGTTATCAGCACATATATCGCAAGATCGCCATTTTATCAGCGCATATATCGCACAATCGCCATGTTATGAGCACATATTCGCACGACCACCACTTTATCGCCGCATTCATCGCACAATTGCCATGTTATCAGCACATATATCGCACGATCGCCATGACCAGCTCATAAATCGGACGATCGCCATTTTATCGGCGCATTAATCGCCCGATCGCCATGTTATCGAAGCACATATCGCACGATCGCCATGTTATCGAAGCACATATCGCACGATCGCCATGATATCGAAGCACATATCGCACGATCACCATCTCATCAACGCACATATCGTACGTTCGGCATGTCCTAAATTAACGTATCATACGATGGCAATGTTATAAACGCACGAATGAACAATCGTCATGCTATCAGCGCGCGTATCGTACGACAATTATGTCATAAACTCACAAATCGTACGATCGTCATCTTATCAACGCAAGTGTCGTACGATCTCCATCTTATCAACGCACGTGTCGTACAATCGCAATCTTATCAACGCACTTGTCGTATGATCGTCATGTTATCGAAGCACGTGTCCAACAATCGCCATGTTATCAACGCATATTTCGAACAAACACCATGTTATCAGCACATATATCGCAAGATCGCCATTTTATCAGCGCATATATCGCACAATCGCCATGTTATGAGCACATATTCGCACGACCACCACTTTATCGCCGCATTCATCGCACAATTGCCATGTTATCAGCACATATATCGCACGATCGCCATGACCAGCTCATAAATCGGACGATCGCCATTTTATCGGCGCATTAATCGCCCGATCGCCATGTTATCGAAGCACATATCGCACGATCGCCATGTTATCGAAGCACATATCGCACGATCGCCATGATATCGAAGCACATATCGCACGATCACCATCTCATCAACGCACATATCGTACGTTCGGCATGTCCTAAATTAACGTATCATACGATGGCAATGTTATAAACGCACGAATGAACAATCGTCATGCTATCAGCGCGCGTATCGTACGACAATTATGTCATAAACTCACAAATCGTACGATCGTCATCTTATCAACGCAAGTGTCGTACGATCTCCATCTTATCAACGCACGTGTCGTACAATCGCAATCTTATCAACGCACTTGTCGTATGATCGTCATGTTATCGAAGCACGTGTCGTACGATCGCCATCTTATCAACGCACGTGTCGTACGATCGCCATTTTATCAACGCACGTGTCGTACGATCGCCATCTTATCAACGCACGTGTCGTACGATCGTCATGTTATCGAAGCACGTGTCGTACGATCGCCATCTTATCAACGCACGTGTCGTACGATCGCCATCTTATCAACGCACTTGTCGTACGATCGCCATCTTATCAACGCACGTGTCGTACGATCACCATCTTATCAACGCACGTGTCGTACGATCGCCATATTATCAACGCACGTGTCGTGCGATCGCCATCTTATCAACGCACGTGTCGTATGATCGCCATCTTATCAACGCACGTGTCGTATGATCGCCATCTTATTTATACACGTATCGTACGCTGGCCACGTTATTAATTCACGTTTCTTTCGATCCCCATCTTATCAACGCAATTATCGTACGATTGCCATCTTATTTATACACGTATCGTACGATAGCCATGTTCTCAATTCACGTGTAGTACGATCACCATTTTATCAATACATGCGTCCTACGATCGCAATGTAATTAATATACGTTTTGTACGATCGCCGTTTCATGAACGGACGTATCTTGCGATCACAATTTTATTAACGCACGTATCCTACGATTGCCATGCTATCAATGCATTCATCTTACGATTGACATGCAATCAATGCATCCATTGTACAATCGCCTTGTTGGAAATGCATTCATCGTACGATCGACATGTTGTCAATGCATTCATCGTACGATTGCTATACTATCAATGCATTCATCGTACGATCGCCATGTTGCCAATGCAGGGTCCACACACGTTTTGAGGCGAGTGTTTTAATGTTTTAAAATTTACATATGAAAGTCTTAAACGTTCTGTTTGGGTAACGTTCTGTTTGGGTAAATGGCACATGTTGTGTTTGTGTCAGACAATTATAAATCTTATATCTGATTCATTTATTTTAGGGATGCACACGAATATTCGAATATTCGATCAAACGTTTGGAATTCGAGTGTCAAAATCTGTTTTCGAATATTCGAAAAAAAAGTTCAATGAAGAGAATAAAAAACCTTTTGCCTACAGCACTGTTGTTGTTTATAAAGTTCGTTTGTCTGGTTTTACAACAATCGGCCCCTCATGCCAGAGGTGTGAATGTGATGACAATACACTAACCACGCGTCATATGTCATTTAGGGACATATCGCCGGGTACTTTAAAAATTTCCCCTCCTTTTACAAGAACTGACTGTCCGCCCGGTTAGCTCAATCGGTAGAGCGTTGGACTGTGAATCGGACAACCGGGTTCGATTCCCGGGCAGACCAGGTCGCTTCTGTTGTGATTGGTTATGAAATCCCTTCTACGACCATTCGCACTGTTCCACTGCTCTGACATGTACAGAAGTTGA
This sequence comes from Mya arenaria, assembly GCF_026914265.1. Classification (NCBI taxonomy): domain Eukaryota; kingdom Metazoa; phylum Mollusca; class Bivalvia; order Myida; family Myidae; genus Mya; species Mya arenaria. The sequence goes on along the minus strand of NC_069138.1, from coordinate 16,220,453 downwards.
CATGTACAGAAGTTGACAGTTCTTGCAGAGGTGAAGGCACTTAGTACTGGTAAACTGCCAGATAGTCTGCCCAGGATAGGTGTGCGGTGGTTGAACTGTCACTCTGGGTCCCTTCAATGTGCTCACGCAGGGACCCGTAGTATAAACTACTAACACCACGGCTTTAACACCAATGTGTTGTCTTAGCCGCAAATAAAGCTGTGCAACATAGCTCAAATCGTGATGATATGAATGCCCTGTGCTACAATAATATATGTGCTTTAAACTGTTTTCCCTGTTTCGATACAATTTGGCTTTGTTATGTAAATGCATAGTATAGCGTTTGAGGAAATATTTCCTCTATTGTTGTACAATAGATGAGTCAAATCCACTTATGTTTTTGTTTTATTATTTTACTAGTTCCCGAGTTGGGTTGGGTTTTCCATAGTTACATTTAGTCAATTAAGAGGTCAATGTCAAAACGAGGCTGCTCGTCCTACGGAAAGACCCTCCAAAACACTATTTGACTATAATAGGAATCCATCTTATTTCACAATGTTACAAATATAAAGGCACGGAATTATGCTATTATTTTGTTTGTCTGATCATAATGTATTGCTTTTTTTATACCTAAAATTGGAAAATTTCAAAAGTTCATCATGGGTCAATCGGGGTCCGCTGCGACAAAGAAGGGTAAAAATGCCCCGGCTATTACTTAGCGAATAACAGTAGTAAGTTACTAAATTTTCTAAAATATGTATTTCGCAAAAGAATAATCGAATATTCGAATATCAATTTTGCCATTCGTTTGCATCCCTAATTTATCTAAATGATGGCTATTATAACAAAAGATATCAATTTATAATGGCAAGATAAGAAACTCACAGTTACATGTATTACCTCTAAAACCAATTTTCCTATATTAGAAACGATGATTATCGATTGAGCTACTGTACAAATCGATCTTTTAAAAAAGTAATGAAAAACCAATTTTGTTGAACAGGTTATAGAATTGTGATATTGGAGAAAAGGCACTCTTTTAAACAAATACTTTTTATAAAGAGGAGGAGGCCAAATTGTTTGGTTTATGGAAAACCGGTATCCAATTATTGCCGATAGATACCGATACACAAATGATCAGTTATTGGTGAAAGCTTATAGTCCCCACTTGTATAATACTTCAAGTATCCGTGTATTTTGTGATGCTCAGTGCATATATTCATGCTAGTACAATTAAAAACAATGAACAACAGTGGATAAAATACATCGGACCTATATGTTACATGAGTTACATACGAGTTACATACGAGACATCATTACGATATCTAATAATTCAATACATCAATTACGAGCGTCTTCGAGACAGGATATCGCTCATATTGGCATAAAACATAATACAAGAAATACTCGTTTGTATTCTGCAGTAGACACTTCTCGAACGTTTTACCGAAGATATACGTGAATCTAAAATATTTGTACGTCATGCCGATGGCTTTATTTAGCATTTACATAATTTTACAGGCATCATTTTCATTTCAAAAAAAATGTTAAGTGGAAAACACGACGATGTTATTTACAATTATTACCTTATCAAGGCGTGATATATATTGTCTTCAATTCCGTTTGTAGCATACATGTCCGCATTTTCCGTCAACAAAAACAGAAACATGACTGGAAAAAAGAAGCGTCCTTTTATCAAAAGACAGTCAATACAACGCATTATTTGACATGCACGTCTTTAGGCACATGTATATAGGTTTTAACTGCATATAGAAAATGTTATGTATTTATTCAAACACGTTGACATTTTTCAAAAAGTGCACACTTAGAGCACTCACTTATCAAAAGTTAATTTAATTGTTCTTCTTCAATTCTTACAGAACATTTGACTAATGCTAACGAGAAGACATAGACCTTCAAGAGGCTTTTTGCTATAAACATATCAATTTAAAAGAAATTGGTCGATGCTTGATTTCTCTCCTGTTACCGTCTATTTCTATTTCTGATGTTATGGCTTTTTGCATTTCATATGCATGTTGTGCAACATATTTTAGCATCTACTTTTATATGTATTGATATATCAATCGTATATTATGTAGGAAATGTCCGGTAACAGGGAGGCTCTCTAGTTACCAAGGCTCTCCGGTAAAAGGATTGAACCATACATTGTAGTCATGTACGAAAACTAGGTGCTCAAAACAAAAACAAAAAGCATGCATTTGAATTATATCAGAAGAAGGATGGCAATTCTTTAAACATTTCTTTCATATCAATATAGGTATATCATTCCCAGTCCAGTTCCTTCCTGTAACCAAATATTTCTTTCCTTTTATGTACCAAAAAATCAGAGGTTCCGTAACAGGACCAAAAATATACCAAGAAACAATCTGGAAAAAGTGCACATAAACACCTCTATGCACTAGAATTTATCGCCAAATTAGTTTTACCTTATAAAGCAGTACGCAATTGTTTTTAAACAACGTAACTTTAAACATTTAAATGATGCTTATTCTAATTACCTTTGTTAAACGACAAGGCAGCAGTGAACAGAGGCAATTCCCCGAGCATCACAGTTTCCCTAAAGTTTCTCCCTGTCGCACGTCTTTCGAATAATTTCTTCTTTGCATCCTCCCCAACCCCGTCAAGCAATAATTTGGCAAGATCTTGGTTATTTTTGCAGACTGCCAAATGAAAGGCAGTGTGGCCTTCGTATTTTCTGTCCGTACGCGAATAGGAATTCAATTTCGGATATTTTTCAATCATCTTTCTCACTACTGTCTCCAGCGGTGGAACGTAATTCTCTACGGCAGTGAAAAGAATATTTCGTTCTAAATCAGTTGTTTCTTCCACAAAATGTTTATCTAATATGTCAACAGTCAGGTCTACCTCCTTCAATAACTTGTTTACCTCCAGGCATTCTACGGTAGGTTCGTATAGTTTGCATATCCTTTTAATTGCCTTTTTAGCTTTTTTAAGTATTTCATTTTTTGTTTCTTTATCTACAATCTCATTCATTCTGTCTTTTGTATTTTCATCTATAATGTCATGTATGATTTCATCTTCAATCACATCCGCGTCCATTTTAGATAAAAACAATTCTTGAACGACTGGTATAAATTTATCACCTTGGAATGTTTCGATTGATCAAACTTTTTCTATCTCAAAGACTTGAAACATGATTGAATGTTTAATAAGATAACGATAGCAAAAACTACAAGCTTTAACAAATTACAATGTTTGTGGTTAAAGTATTCATGGATAGGATAATGATATTAAAGCTTATCCACGAACAGCCAGGGCTCCCGTACGTATCTACTGTCTGATAACGTTATAATATCTGCACTGGCATTGTCAAATGTTTGTCATTTGTTTCATAATTGATAACCAGATAAAATGCGCTGCGAACTCGGAACACTATCCAACTCATCCAATCAATAGTCGAGATCAATATGTGCAGATTTTGTTTTGATCGATTGTGAGATATTTGTATTTAGATTGAAGTTCACAACACTCTCACTCATGTAGAAATATTCAGTGTATACACAAATAAAACGTATAGCACGAGAGGTAAAACATGTTCTAAGTTTAATACAAGCCATTAATATAGATTATTTCACCTCACTAATCATTTCTACATTATTGAAACATAGATTCGCCTAGGTGTTGAAACATGCGTATTTTCACCAAAGGTCCCGAACTAGTAGTTGATTGCAATCAGGTGTAGCTTTGAGATTGCCGTTAAACATAATGGAGCCGGTTCTTCTAAAATAATCGTATTGATGTGTGCGTGCGTGCGTGTGTGTTTTGGTGTTACAGCCCTTAATAAACATGAACCAATTGGAATAATTTGCTGTCACCTTTCTGTTGGTTTTAGAGGGATATTGATAGAAGTAATTTCTTAAAACGAACTTTTGAAATAGGTTATACAATAATGTTTTTTTTTCGGTTATTAACTACTAACGTTTTATCTCTTCTGATTTGATCTGTCGCTGCACTAGGAGATTGGACAACCCTTTATTTATTTTTTACTAATATTATATTAATACATGTATGTCAGATACATTAGAAATGCAAGTCATTTTGCAATATTATGGACAAGAGAAAAACTTGTTATCAGTATTGCATATGAGCAAATTTATACATATGAACGAAAACCTGGTTATCAGCAAGGCATTTTTATATGATCTTGAAAAATTGACACTCACAGATAGCAGGTTAAACTAGCAAGGCTTTTTTGAACAATACTAAACTAGCTGATAACGAAACCTATTTGCAAAAATGATGGCTTTCTACAAAAATACGCTCAGTTCGCCGAAAACAAACAAACAAAAACACATTTAACTGTTGACAAATTCCACGAGTTTTGAAATTTGTTGGCATGCTATAGAAACCAAATATACTGCAGTGGATATATTTACTGACCATATACCAAGATATGTGCCCAGTGACTCAGTGGATATGATCACTGGCCACACACCATGATCTGTGCCCAGTAGTGCAGTGGATATGACCATTGACCACACACCCAGATATGTGCCCAGTAGTGCAGTGGATATGATCATTGGCCACACACCTAGATATGTGCCCAGTAGTGCAGTGGATATGACCATTGACCACGTACCCAGATATGTGCCCAGTAGTGCAGTGGATATGATCATTGGCCACACACCCAAATATGTGCCCAGTAGTGCAGTGGATATGACAACTGACCACCTACCCAGATATGTGCCCAGTAGTGCAGTGGATATGATCATTGGCCACACACCCAGATATGTGCCCAGTAGTGCAGTGGATATGATCATTGGCCAACACACCCAGATATGTGCCCAGTAGTGCAGTGGATATGATCACTGGCCACACACTTAGATATGTGCCCAGTAGTGCAGTGGATATGATCAATGGCCATACACCCAGATATGTGCCCAGTAGTGCAGTGGATATGATCACTACCCAGATATGTGCCCAGTATTGTAGTGGATATGGTCATTGGCCAACACACACAGATATGTGCCCAGTAGTGCAGTGGATATGATGATTGGCCAACACACCAAGATATGTGCCCAGTAGTGCAGTGGATATGACAATTGACAACATACCCAGATATGTGCCCAGTAGTGCAGTGGATATGACAATTGACAACATACCCAGATATGTGCCCAGTAGTGCAGTGGATATGACAATTGACAACATACCCAGATATGTGCCCAGTAGTGCAGTGGATATGATCATTGGCCACACACCCAGATGTGTGCCCAGTAGTGCAGTGGATATGATCATTGGCCAACACACCCAGATATGTGCCCAGTAGTGCAGTGGATATGATCACTGGCCACACACCTAGATATGTGCCCAGTAGTGCAGTGGATATGATCATTGACCAACACACCCAGATATGTACCCAGTAGTGCAGTGGATATGATCAATGGCCACACACCAAGATATGTGCCCAGTAGTGCAGTGGATATGATCACTACCCAGATATTTGCCCAGTATTGCAGTTGATCTGGTCATTGGCCAACACACACAGATATGTGCCCAATAGTGCAGTGGATATGATGATTGGCCACGTACCCTAAAGATACAATAAATGCACGAGAATACACAATGCTAACTCAAGATATAATACATGCAAGATATAATAAATGCAAGAGAATACACAATGATTACTCAAGATACAATACATGCACGAGAATACCCAATTACATCTCAAGAAACATTAGATGGACGATAATACACAATGATAACTCAATATACAATACATGCACGAGAATACACAATGATTACTCGAGATACAATACATGCATAGAATACACGATGATTACTCGAGATACAATACATGCACGAGAATACACAATGATTACTCGAGATACAATACATGCACGGGAATACACAATAGTTACTCAAGATATAAAACATAGACGAGACTACATAATGATTACTCAAGATACAATACATGCACGAGAATACACAATTATAACTCAAGAAACATTAGATGCACCAGAATACAGAATGATGACATAAGATGCAATACATACATGAGAATACTCAATGATTACTCAAGATACAATACATGCATGAGAATATTCAATGATTACTTAAGATACAAGATATGCATGAGAATACTCAATGATTACTCAAGATACAGTACATGCAATATAGTATACAATCATTACTCAAGATACAATACATGCACGAAAATGCACAATAATTACTTAAAATTGAATACATGCACGAGAATACACAATGATTACTCAAGATACCATACTTGCACAAGAATACACAATGATTACTCAAGATACCATTCTTGCTCGATAATACACAACGATTACTTAATATAGAATTAATGCACGAGAATGCACAATGCTAACACAAGTTACAATACATTCAAGAAAGTACACAATGATTACTTAAGATACAACACATGCACGAGAATACACAATTATAACTCAAAATACAATACATGCACGAGAATTTACAATTATAACTCAAGATACAATACATGCACGAGAATACACAATGATTACTTTAGATACAATACATGCACGAAAATACACAATGATTACTTTAGATACAATACATGCACGAAAATACACAATGATTACTTTAGATACAATACATGCACGAGGATTCGCAATAATTACTCAAGATAAAATACATGCACGATAATTAGCAATGATTACTCAAGATACAATACATGCTTTATATTACACAACTATTACTCAAGATACAATACATGCACGAGAATACTAGCTCATCTATCATGAACCCTGGCATCACTGGCCTAACTATGAATGAGCCTTATATGACCTGCCTAATATGCAATACGTATAATTTGATGATAACTGAGAGCCCAATTATAATTTAATATAGTTACCTGTAGATAAATTTCATTAGTTTTAGAATAAACAAAATACCATAATTTGATGTGCTTTAAGTGATGTGCACTAAAGTTAGAAAACGGTAGGGCATAAGTTTTAGGCTCTGGTAGATATGAAAAATCTGGCAAACATAAACAACACGCTTTTAAAGAATATTTTACACGTAAAATCATTCATAAGGAAGGGTTTAATTTGGCATTAATTAAAATGACTAATTGGTGTTGTTTCAAGTAGAACTGAAGTTTATTTAACACATGCATTCTCATTCTTTTTCAAATGAAGTTTTCTGACAGTTCTACTGTTATGGTCCACAATTGGAGCTTATTTTTTACCGGAAGTGTCGCAAAAAAGAAGAGAGTTTTAGCTATTTTCGGGGGGGGGGGCGGTCGAAAAAAGGTTGTGTTCGAAAATGGGTTGTGTCGGATGCATAAAAAAATAAAAATGATTACTCAAGATACAATACATGCACGATAATACACAATGACTACTCAAGATACAATACATGCACGAGAATACACAATGTTTACTCAAGATACCATTCCTGCACGAGAATACACAATAATTACTCATGATACCATACTTGCACGAGAATACAAAATGATCACTCAAGATACAATACATGCACGAGAAAACACAATGATAACTCAAAATAGAATATATACACGAGAATGCACAACAAAAACGCAAGATACAATACATGCACGAGAATACACATTGATTACTCAAAATACCATACTTGCACGAGAATACACAATTATTACTCAAGATACCATACTTACACGAGTATACATAATGATCACTTTAGATACAATAAAAGCACGACGATACACAATGATAACTCAAGATGCAAGTCTATGACATGCCATACTTCAAAAAGTGTATTAAATATATAAATGTATCTATATTCTAAATACAATCTATTCAAGCGGAGTTATGAAACGTTCGTTTTGATAAGGACACTGCATCCGTGGCACACAATGGCAATGCTCACAACGCTTTATATGATAAACATCTATTTTAGGACGATCTGTATTGGCTCTGTTTGTGTATCCGTCTGGTTTGCCAGGTTCAACTTCTTTCGTAGCTTCGTTTGTATTATTCTCAACTTTATTTTCTTCCGAATCTTTATCTTCGACTTTCGTTTCCGAATCGCTATCTTCGGCTTTCGTTTCCGAATCGCTATCTTCGACTTCCGTTTTATCTTTGTTATATATGTCCATTTCCTGTTCAAAACGGCTTACCAACGATCTGATAGTCAGATATCTTCTACCAGTTTTTACTTCTCCTACCCTTCTGATGAGACGTTCGGGAAGGAAGCCCTCAAGATAGAGGATTAGTGCCAAAAGATCAAGCTGCCAATAACGGTCGTGCGGATGTTCGTTTCTAACATTTCCTACTAGTTCTGTGCAAGTTGTACTCATCAATGCTATAAGGGCGTTCAATATGACAACAACTGTCATGATTTCATAGACGAAAAAGATAACAAAGCATATTTCTGGATACCTAGTTTCATAAAAGTTTGGAACGTCTCCTAAACCACCAATGAGTTTAACCATCGATAATAACGTGCGGATATAGGTGCTGTAGTTTTCGTCGTCAATAGCACCGGAGCCTTGAAGGGCCATAAACATCGCAGTGCCGAATCCAAACACATTCAATGTGAAAATGACTACAAATCGGATAACATCGCCCAACATAACTTTATGCAGAATAACTCCAAAAAAACTGAAGTACTTGAATGCTCTCATTAGGAAGATGAGAAACAGCCAACCAATTATCACAGATACATACAAGCAGAAGTTATCATACTGAAAAGTCGGCTCGTAGTGGTTTATTAGAGTTAACCAGAAATCAAGAATCAGACTGAAAGACAACAGGGAGAGCAACAATCTAAGTGATACGTTACTGTACGGATTTAAATGGATAATTTTGTTCCATTCGAACGTGTTTCGGCAACAAGGACAACCAAGTTGTATCCATCTAGCTACTTCTGGAACCAAAAACACAATTCCCCATATGAGGCTAAAAACTGCAAAACCTGTCAACATCTTGTCCTCAAATACCCGCCTCATGTACGTAGGAGGAACTGATACATCAAACATACCAGTAGAAGTGTTGCTTTGTTGGACCGCCCTTGATTTTGCATACCATGTCAAGAAACAAACAAATATGGTATGAAGACAGCACCACAGCCAGATAAACCGTTTGTAACGTTCCCATTTTACCTTTATTAAGCGCTTAACCATCGGTGCCAACAAAAACGGCAGCGCCTTGGAAGGAGGGATGTCGAACAGTAGGTACAGGAGAGACTGAGGAGCCACTTTGTCTTTTCCCTTGTCTGCTGTGGTATTTTGTTTATTGGTGGTATTATTTTCGCTTCTCGTCTGGGCATTGTTTTGCTGAGCCTCTTCATTGCCAATCGTTCTTCCTTCATGAATACAGACCTGGGCTTTGCGAAGAGGAACAACGGGATCTAGGACAGTTATGTCGTACCTTTTGATGTCAATAAGACCAGACTCGATCTGGTGTTTGTAAGACTAAAATGAAAAAAGAAATGGCAGTGTGGTTGTTTTCGTACACAACACGTTAGCAAACTGCATATAACATTTCAACGGTAGAGCAGACATTGTTTAAAAATGGTTTCATATCAATGTATTGTTTTATAATTATATCACTCACCTTTGTGTTGTATATCGCTAGAAATGATTTGCCAAGTCCATATCGAATGGAAAGCTCGAGGGGAGTGAACTGTTCTTTATTTTTCATTTTGCACAGCGGGATATCGCTAGTTGCATTTTCTTTTTCGTTGACATAATCAAGCATATCAATTACATCAGTTTCTTTATCTGGGTACATGCCCGCGTACCTGAAAAGGATTTTGCTATCAGCACAAAACGTCATTCAAATTCATACATTATTTGAAAGTTTCGTTGCATTATTTTAATTTCATGATCCTTTTTCTTTTCGTTAGTTCACATGCTTTTGGGAAGTCACTGCTGCATTTTAACAACCATCGAAGTATCGACGAAGTCGAATACTAGATTACATTTTTGTTGCCCTGGTTATTTGCAAATCTTGATGATATCCCTGCTAAATTGATTGCAAGGTTTGTTTGCCTACAGTGCAACCTACCGTACTTCTGCAGTGCCAATTACCGTATACCTGTAGTGCCACCTACCGTATACCTGCAGTACCACCTACCGTAACTCTGCAGTGCCACCTACCGTATACCTGCAGTACCACCTACAGTAACTCTGCAGTGCCACCTACCGTAATTCTGCAGTGCCACCTACCGTATACCTGTAGTGCCACCTACCGTAATTCTGCAGTGCCACCTACCGTATACCTACAGTGCCACCTACCGTAACTTTGCAGTGCCACCTACCGTTATTCTGCAGTGCCACCTACAGTAACTCTGCAGTGCCACCTACCGTAATTCTGCAGTGCCACCTACCGTATACCTGCAGTACCACCTACCGTAGTTCTGCAGTGTTAACTACCATATATCTCTAGTGCCACCTACCGTATACCTTCAGTGCCACTTACCGTAATTATGCAGTGTAAACTATAGTATACCTACAGTGCCACCTACCATATAACTCTAGTGCCACTTACCGTAATTTTGCAGTGTAAATTACCTTCAGAGCCACCTACCGCATACCTGTAGAAACCAACCACCGTATACATGCAGTTACACATACTGTATACCTTCAGTGCCACCTACCCTATACCTGCAGTACCACCTACCGTATAATTGTAATGCCACCTACCGTATATCTGCAGTGCCACCTACTGTATGCCTGTAGTGCCACCTACCGTTTACTTGCAGTACAACAAACCGTATTCCTGCAGTACCACCTACCGTATACCTATTATGCCAGCTACCGTATACCTGCAGTGCCACCTCTGTATACCTGTAGTACCACCTACCGTTTACCTGTAGTGCCACCTACCGTATACCTACAGTACCCCCTACAGTATACCTGCAGTACCACCTACCGTTTACCTGTAGTGCCACCTACCGTATACCTGCATTACCCCCTACTGAATACCTGCAGTACCACCTACCGTTTACCTGTAGTGCCACCTACCGTATGCCGACAGTACCCCCTACATTATACCTGCAGTACCACCTACCGTATACCTGCATTACCCCCTACTGAATACCTGCAGTACAACCAACTGTATACCTGCAGTACCACTTACCGTATACCTGCAGTTCACTACTGTCTTATCCAGTACCTCCTACCGTATATCTGCAGTACCCCGTACTGTATACCTGAAGTACAACCTACTGTATACAATGTACCTGCAGAACCCCCTACTCTATAAATGCAGTACAACCTACCGTATACCTGCAATACCACATACCTTATACATGAAGTAACCCGACCGTATACCTGCAGTACAATTTACCATTTACTCCAGTTTCACCTACAATATACTCCATTACCACCTACCCTGTACTTCATTGCCACCAACCGTATACTCCATTACCACCTACCGTATACTCCATTACCACCTACCGTATACTCCAGTACCACCTACAATATACTCCAGTACCACCCTTCCTATACTTAATTACCATCTACCCTATACTTCATTACCACCTACCGTAGACTCCATTTCCACCTACCATATACTCCAGTACCACTTACCGTCTATCTGCTGTACCCCCTATCGTATAACTGCAGTACCACCTACCGTATACCTGCAGTTCCACCTACCGAACATCTGCAGTACCACCTACCGTAACTCTGCAGTACCACCTACCGTACATCTGCAGTACCACCTACCGTTCATCTGCAGTAATACCTACCGTATACCTTCAGTCCCCCCTACTGTATACCTGCAGTACCACCTACCGTATACCCGCAGTACCATCTACCGTATACTCCATTACCACCTACCGTATACTCCAGTACCACCTACCGTCTATCTGCTGTACCCCCATTCGTATAACTGCAGTACCACCTACCGTATACCTGCAGTTCCACCTACCGTAATCTGCAGTACCACCTACCATTTATATCTAGTGCCACCTACCGTATATCTCTAGTGCCACTAACCGTAATTATGCAGTGTAAACTATAGTATACCTACAGTGCCACCTACCGTATATCTTTAGTGCCACTTACCGTAATTATGCAGTACCACCTACCATATATATCTAGTGCCACCTACCGTATATCTCTAGTGCCACTAACCGTAATTATGCAGTGTAAACTATAGTATACCTACAGTGCCACCTACCATATAACTCTAGTGCCACTTACCGTAATTTTGCAGTGTAAATTACCTGCAGAGCCACCTACCGCATAACTGTAGAAACCAACCACCGTATACATGCAGTTACACATACTGTATACCTTCAGTGCCACCTACCCTATACCTGCAGTACCACCTACCGTATACTTGTAGTGCCACCTACCGTATATCTGCAGTGCCACCTACTGTATACCTGTAGTGCCATCTACCGTTTACTTGCAGTACAACAAACCGTATACCTGCAGTACCACCTACCGTATATCTGCAGTACAACCTACCGTATACCGGTGGTACCACCTATAGTATGTCTGCAGTACCACCTACCGTATATCTGCAGTACCATATACCGTATACCTGCAGTACCACCTACCATATATCTGCAGTACCATCTACCGTATACCTGCAGTACGACCTACCGTATATCTGCAGTACCATCTACCGTATACCTGCAGTACCACCTACCATATATCTGCAGTACCATCTACCGTATACCTGCAGTACCACCTACCGTATACCTGCAGTACAACCTACCGTATACCTGCAGTACCACCTACCGTATACCTGCAGTACAACCTACCGTATACCTGCAGTACCACCTACCGTATACCTGCAGTACAACCTACCGTATACCTGCAGTACAACCTACCGGATACCTGCATTACCACTTACCGTACATCTGCAATACAACCTACCGTACATCTGTAGTACAACATACCGAACATCTGCGGTACAATCTACCGTTCATCTGCAGTACCACCTACCGTATACCTGCAGTACTACCTTCTGAACACCTGCAGTACAACCTGCAATGCCATCTTCTGTATTCCTAGTGCCACCTTAATATCTACCATGCTATCTTCCGTATTCCTGTCGTGTCATGTATTGTATATCTGTAAGGCATCCTTCCATATACTTGTAGTTCCATCTACCGTATTTCTGCAGAGCCATTTATCGTATACCTGCACTGCTACCTACCGTATACTTGAATTGTTAAATACCGTACACACTCAGTCCTACTCTCGTATTCGTGCAGTATCACCTACTGTTATATGCATGCAGTACCACCTAACGTATATATGCAGTGCTAACTGCCATATTACTGCAGTACCACCTAACGTATATATGCAGTTCTAACTATCATATTCCTGCAGTACCACCTAACGTATATATATATGCAGTGCTAACTGCCATATTACTGCAGTACCACCTAACGTATACATGCAGTGCTAACTACCATATTCCTGCAGTACCACCTAACGTATACAAGTAGTACTAACTGCCATATTCCTGCAGTACCACCTAACGTATATATGCAGTGTTAACTTATTCCTGCAGTACCACCTAACGTTTACATGCAGTGCTAACTGCCATATTCCTGCAGTACCACCTAACGTATACATGCAGTGCTAACAACCATATTCCTGCAGTACCACCTAACGTATATATATATATATATATGCAGTGCTAACTGCCATATTACTGCAGTACCACCTAACGTATACATGCAGTGCTAACTGCCATATTCCTGCAGTACCACCTAACGTATACAAGTAGTACTAACTGCCATATTCCTGCAGTACCACCTAACGTATATATGCAGTGTTAACTTATTCCTGCAGTACCACCTAACGTTTACATGCAGTGCTAACTGCCATATTCCTGCAGTACCACCTAACGTATACATGCAGTGCTAACTGCCATATTTCTGCAGTACCACCTAACGTATACATGCAGTTCTAACTGCCATATTCCTGCAGTACCACCTAACATATACATGTAGTGCTATCTGCCATATTCCTGCAGTACCACCTAACGTATACAGGCAGTGCCAACTGCCATATTCATGCAGTACCACCTAACGTATGTATGCAGGTCTAACTGCCATATTCCTGCAGTACCACCTAACTTATACATGCAGTGCTAACTGCCATATTCCTGCAGTACCACCTAACGTTTACAAGTAGTGCTTTCTGCCATATTCCTGCAGTACCACCTAACGTATACATGCAGTGCTAACTGCCATATTCCTGCAGTACCACCTAACGTATAGATGCAGTGATAACTGCCATATTCCTGTAGTACCACCTAACGTATATATGCAGTGCTAACTGCCATATTCCTGCAGTACCACCTAACGTATATATGCAGTGCTAACTGCCATATTCCTGCAGTACCACCTAACGTATATATGCAGTGCTAACTACCATATTCCTGCAGTACCACCTAACGTATACAAGTAGTACTAACTGCCATATTCCTGCAGTACCACCTTATGTATATATACAGTGCTAAATTATTCCTGCAGTACCACCTAACGTATACATGTAGTGCTAACTTATTCCTGCAGTACCACCTAACGTATACATGCAGTGATAACTGCCACATTTCTGCAGTACCAGCTAACGTGTGTATGCAGTTCTAACTGCCATATTACTGCAGTACAACCTAACTTATACATGCAGTGCTAACTGCCATATTCCTGCAGTATCACCTAACGTATACATGCAATGCTAACTGCCATATTCCTGCAGTACCACCGAACGTATACATGTAGTGCTAACTTATTCATGCAGTACCACCTAACGTATATATGCAGTGTTAACTTATACCTGCAGTACCACCTAACGTATACATGCAGTGCTATCTGCCTTATTCCTGCAGTACCACATAACGTATATATGCAGTTCTAATTGCAATATTCCTGCAGTACTACCTAACGTATATATTCAGTGTTAACTTATTCCTGCAGTACCACCTAACGTATAAATGCAGTGCTAACTGCCATATTCCTGCAGTACAACCTAACGTGTACATGCAGTTCTAACTGCCATATTCCTGCAGTACCACCTAACGTATACATGAAGTGTTAACTCCCATATTCCGGCAGTACCACCTAACGTATACATGTAGAGCTAACTTATTCCTGCTGTACCACCTAACTTTTATATGCAGTGCTTATTATTCCTGTAGTAACACCTAACTTATATATGCAGTGCTAACTGCCATATTGCTGCAGTACAACCAAACGTAGACATGTAGTGCTATCTGCCATATCCCTTCAGTACCACCTAACGTTTACATACAATGCTAACTGCCATATTCCTGCAGTACCACCTAACGTATACATGCAATGCTAACTGTCATATTCCAGCAGTTCCACCTAACGTATACATGCAGTGCTAACTGTCATATTCCTGCAGTACCACCTAACGTTTACCTGCAATGCTAACTGCCATATTCCTGCAGTACCACCTAACGTATACATGCAGTGCTAACTGTCATATTCCTGCAGTACCACCTAACGTATACATGCAATGCTAACTGTCATATTCCAGCAGTTCCACCTAACGTATACATGCAGTGCTAACTGTCATATTCCTGCAGTACCACCTAACGTTTACATGCAGTGCTAACTGCCATATTCCTGCAGTACCACCTAACGATTACTTGCAATGCTTACAGCCATATTCCTGCAGTACCACCTAACGTATACATGCAGTGCTTACTGCCATATTCCTGCAGTACCACCTAACGTGTGTATGCAGTGCTAACTGCCATATTCTTGCAGTACCACCTAACGTATACATGCAGTGTTAACTGCCTTATTCCTGCAGTACCACCTAACGTATACATGCAGTGCTAACTGCCATATTCCTGCAGAACCACCTAACGTATACATGCAGTGCTAACTGCCATATTCCTGCAGTACCACCTAATGTATATATGGAGTGCTAACTGCCATATTCCTGCAGTACAACCTAACTTATACATGCAGTGCTATACACCTAATGTATAAATGCAGTGCTAACTGCCATATTCCTGCAGTACCACCTAATGTATAAATGCAGTGCTAACTGCCATATTCTTGCAGTACCACCTAATGTATAAATGCAGTGCTAACTGCCATATTCCTGCAGTACCACCTAATGTATAAATGCAGTGCTTACTGCCATATTCCTGCAGCACAACCTAACGTATATATGCAGTGCTAACTGCCATATTCCTGCAGTAAAACCTAATGTATAATTGCTGTGCTAACTGCCATATTCCTGCAGTACCACCTAACGTATATATGCAGTGCTAACTGCCATATTCCTGCAGTACCACCTAACGTATATATGCAGTGCTAACTGCCATATTCCTGCAGTACCACCTAACGTATATATGCAGTGCTAACTGCCATATTCCTGCAGTACCACATAACGTATAAATGCAGTGCTAACTGCCATATTCTTGCAGTACCACCTAATGTATCAATGCAGTGCTAACTGCCATATTCTTGCAGTACCACCTAATGTATAAATGCAGTGCTAACTGCCATATTCCTGCAGTACCACCTAATGTATAAATGCAGTGCTAACTGCCATATTCTTGCAGTACCACCTAATGTATAAATGCAGTGCTAACTGCCATATTCTTGAAGTACCACCTAATGTATCAATGCAGTTCTAACTGCCATATTCTTGAAGTACCACCTAATGTATAAATGCAGTGCTAACTGCCATATTCCTGCAGTACCACCTAATGTATTAATGCAGTGCTAACTGCCATATTCCTGCAGTACAACCTAACGTATACATGCAGTGCTAACTGCCATATTCCTGCAGTACCACCTAATGTATAAATGCAGTGCTAACTGCCATATTCCTGCAGTACCACCTAACGTATATATGCAGTGCTAACTGCCATATTCCTGCAGTACAACCTAACGTATACATGCAGTGCTAACTGCCATATTCCAGCAGTACCACCTAACGTATACATGCAGTGCTAACTGCCATATTCCTGCAGTACCACCTAACGTATATATGCAGTGCTAACTGCCATATTACTGCAGTACCACCTAACGTATTTATGCAGTTCTAACTGCCATATTGCTGCAGTACAACCAAACGTAGACATGTAGTGCTATCTGCCATAGCCCTTCAGTACCACCTAACGTTTACATGCAATGCTAACTGCCATATTCCTGCAGTACCACCTAACGTATACATGCAGTGCTAACTGCCATATTCCAGCAGTTCCACCTAACGTATACATGCAGTGCTAACTGTCATATTCCTGCAGTACCACCTAACGTTTACATGCAATGCTAACTGCCATATTCCTGCAGTACCACCTAACGTTTACCTGCAGTACTAACTGCCATATTCCTGCAGTACCACCTAACGTATACATGCAGTGCTAACTGCCATATTCCTGCAGTACCACCTAACGTTTACATGCAATGCTAACTGCCATATTCCTGCAGTACAACCTAACGTTTACATGCAATGCTAACTGCCATATTCCTGCAGTACCACCTAACGTATACATGCAGTGCTAACTGTCATATTCCTGCAGTACCACCTAACGTTTACATGCAATGCTTACAGCCATATTCCTGCAGTACCACCTAACGTATACATGCAGTGCTAACTGCCATATTCCTGCAGTACCACCTAACGTGTGTATGCAGAGCTAACTGCCATATTCCTGCAGTACCACCTAACGTATACATGCAGTGCTAACTGCCATATTCCTGCAGTACCACCTAACGTATACATGCAGTGCTAACTGCCATATTCCTGCAGTACCACCTAATGTATATATGGAGTGCTTACTGCCATATTCTTGCAGTACAACCTAACTTATACATGCAGTGCTATACACCTAATGTATAAATGCAGTGCTAACTGCCATATTCCTGCAGTACCACCTAATGTATAAATGCAGTGCTAACTGCCATATTCTTGCAGTACCACCTAATGTATAAATGCAGTGCTAACTGCCATATTCCTGCAGTACCACCTAATGTATAAATGCAGTGCTTACTGCCATATTCATGCAGTACAATCTAACGTATATATGCAGTGCTAACTGCCATATTCCTGCAGTACAATCTAATGTATAATTGCAGTGCTAACTGCCATATTCCTGCAGTACCACCTAACGTATATATGCAGTGCTAACTGCCACATTCCTGCAGTACCACCTAACGTATATATGCAGTGCTAACTGCCATATTCCTGCAGTACCACCTAACGTATATATGCAGTGCTAACTGACATATTCCTGCAGTACCACATAACGTATAAATGCAGTGCTAGCTGCCATATTCTTGCAGTACCACCTAATGTATAAATGCAGTGCTAACTGCCATATTCTTGCAGTACCACATAATGTATAAATGCAGTGCTAACTGCCATATTCCTGCAGTACCACCTAATGTATAAATGCAGTGCTAACTGCCATATTCCTGCAGTACCACCTAATGTATAAATGCAGTGCTAACTGCCATATTCTTGCAGTACCACCTAATGTATCAATGCAGTTCTAACTGCCATATTCTTGCAGTACCACCTAATGTATAAATGCAGTGCTAACTGCCATATTCCTGCAGTACCACCTAATGTATAAATGCAGTGCTAACTGCCATATTCCTGCAGTACAACCTAACGTATATATGCAGTGCTAACTGCCATATTCCTGCAGTACCACCTAATGTATAAATGCAGTGCTAACTGCCATATTCCTGCAGTACCACCTAACGTATATATGCAGTGCTAACTGCCATATTCCTGCAGTACAACCTAACGTATACATGCAGTGCTAACTGCCATATTCCTGCAGTACCACCTAACGTATACATGCAGTGCTAACTGCCATATTCCTGCAGTACCACCTAACGTATATATGCAGTGCTAACTGCCATATTACTGCAGTACCACCTAACGTATTTATGCAGTTCTAACTGCCATATTCCTGCAGTACCACCTAACGTATATATGCTGTGCTAACTGCCACATTCCTGCATTACCACCTAGTGTATATTTTCAGTTCTAATTGCCATATTCCTGCAGTACTACCTAACGTATATATGCAGTGTTAACTTATTCCTGCAGTACAACCTAACGTATACATGCAGTGCTATCTGCCATATTCCTGCAGTACCACCTAACGTATAGATGCAGTGCTAAATTATTTCTGCAGTACCACCTAACGTATATATGCAGTGCTAACTACCATATTCCTGCAGTACCACCTAACGTATACAAGTAGTACTAACTGCCATATTCCTGCAGTACCACCTAATGTACATATACAGTGCTATATTATTCCTGCAGTACCACCTAACGTATATATGTAGTGCTAACTTATTCCTGCAGTACCACCTAACGTATACATGCAGTGATAACTGCCATATTTCTGCAGTACCAGCTAACGTGTGTATGCAGTTCAAACTGCCATATTACTGCAGTACAACCTAACTTATACATGCAGTGCTAACTGCCATATTCCTGCAGTACCACCTAACGTATACATGCAGTATTAACTGCCATATTCCTGCAGTACAACCTAACGTATACATGTAGTGCTATCTACCATATTCCTGCAGTACCACCTAACGTATATATGCAGTTCTAATTGCCATATTCCTGCAGTACCACCTAACGTATATATGCAGTGCTAACTGCCTTATTCCTGCAGTACCACCTAACGTATACATGCAGTGCTTACTGCCATATTCCTGCAGAACCACCTAACGTATATATGCAGTGCTAACTGACTTATTCCTGCAGTACCACCTAACGTATACATGCAGTGCTTACTGCCATATTCCTGCAGAACCACCTAACGTATACATGCAGTGCTAACTGCCATATTCCTGCAGTACCACCTAATGTATATATGGAGTGCTAACTGCCATATTCCTGCAGTACAACCTAACTTATACATGCAGTGCTATACACCTAATGTATAAATGCAGTGCTAACTGCCATATTCCTGCAGTACCACCTAATGTATAAATGCAGTGCTAACTGCCATATTCTTGCAGTACCACCTAATGTATAAATGCAGTGCTAACTGCCATATTACTGCAGTACCACCTAATGTATAAATGCAGTGCTTGCTGCCTTATTCCTGCAGCACAACCTAACGTATATATGCAGTGCTAACTGCCATATTCCTGCAGTACAACCTAATGTATAATTGCAGTGCTTACTGCCATATTCCTGCAGTACCACCTAACGTATATATGCAGTGCTAACTGCCATATTCCTGCAGTACCACCTAACGTATATATGCAGTGCTAACTGCCATATTCCTGCAGTACCACCTAACGTATATATGCAGTGCTAACTGCCATATTCCTGCAGTACCACATAACGTATAAATGCAGTGCTAACTGCCATATTCTTGCAGTACCACCTAATGTATCAATGCAGTGCTAACTGCCATATTCTTGCAGTACCACCTAATGTATAAATGCAGTGCTAACTGCCATATTCCTGCAGTACCACCTAATGTATAAATGCAGTGCTAACTGCCATATTCTTGCAGTACCACCTAATGTATAAATGCAGTGCTAACTGCCATATTCTTGCAGTACCACCTAATGTATCAATGCAGTTTTAACTGCCATATTCTTGCAGTACCACCTAATGTATAAATGCAGTGCTAACTGCCATATTCCTGCAGTACCACCTAATGTATAAATGCAGTGCTAACTGCCATATTCCTGCCGTACAACCTAACGTATACATGCAGTGCTAACTGCCATATTCCTGCAGTACCACCTAATGTATAAATGCAGTGCTAACTGCCATATTCCTGCAGTACCACCTAACGTATATATGCAGTGCTAACTGCCATATTCCTGCAGTACAACCTAACGTATACATGCAGTGCTAATTGCAATATTCCTGCAGTACCACCTAACGTATACATGCAGTGCTAACTGCCATATTCCTGCAGTACCACCTAACGTATATATGCAGTGCTAGCTGCCATATTACTGCAGTACCACCTAACGTATTTATGCAGTTCTAACTGCCATATTGCTGCAGTACAACCAAACGTAGACATGTAGTGCTATCTGTCATATCCCTTCAGTACCACCTAACGTTTACATGCAATGCTAACTGCCATATTCCTGCAGTACCACCTAACGTATACATTCAGTGCTAACTGCCATATTCCAGCAGTTCCACCTAACGTATACATGCAGTGCTAACTGCCATATTCCTGCAGTACCACCTAACGTATACATGCAGTGCTAACTGCCATATTCCTGCAGTACCACCTAACGTTTACATGCAATGCTAACTGCCATATTCCTGCAGTACCACCTAACGTATAAATGCAGTGCTAACTGCCATATTCCTGCAGTACCACCTAACGTTTACATGCAATGCTAACTGTCATATTCCTGCAGTACCACCTAACGTTTACCTGCAATGCTAACTACCATATTCCTGCAGTACCACCTAACGTTTACCTGCAATGCTAACTGCCATATTCCTGCAGTACCACCTAACGTTTACATGCAATGCTAACTGCCATATTCCTGCAGTACCACCTAACGTATACATGCAGTGCTAACTGCCATATTCCAGCAGTTCCACCTAACGTATACATGCAGTGCTAACTGTCATATTCCTGCAGTACCACCTAACGTTTACATGCAGTGCTAACTGCCATATTCCTGCAGTACCACCTAACGTTTACCTGCAATGCTAACTACCATATTCCTGCAGTACCACCTAACGTTTACATGCAGTGCTAACTACCATATTCCTGCAGTACCACCTAACGTTTACATGCAGTGCTATCTGCCATATTCCTGCAGTACCACCTAACGTATACATGCAGTGCTAACTGCCATATTCCTGCAGTACCACCTAACGTTTACATGCAGTGCTATCTGCCATATTCCTGCAGTACCACCTAACGTATACATGCAGTGCTAACTGCCATATTCATGCAGTACCACCTAACGTTTACATGCAGTGCTATCTGCCATATTCCTGCAGTACCACCTAACGTATAAATGCAGTGCTAACTGCCATATTCCTGCACTACCACCTAACGTTTACATGCAATGCTTACAGCCATATTCCTGCAGTACCACCTAACGAATACATGCAGTGCTAACTGCCATATTCCTGCAGTACCACCTAACGTGTGTATGCAGTGCTAACTGCCATATTCCTGCAGTACCACCTAACGTATACATGCAGTGCTAACTGCCATATTCCTGCAGTACCACCTAACGTATACATGCAGTGCTAACTGCCATATTCCTGCAGTACCACCTAATGTATATATGGAGTGCTAACTGCCATATTCTTGCAGTACAACCTAACTTATACATGCAGTGCTATACACCTAATGTATAAATGCAGTGCTAACTGCCATATTCCTGCAGTACCACCTAATGTATAAATGCAGTGCTAACTGCCATATTCTTGCAGTACCACCTAATGTATAAATGCAGTGCTAACTGCCATATTCCTGCAGTAACACCTAAGGTATATATGCAGTGCTAACTGCCACATTCCTGCAGTACCACCTAACGTATATATGCAGTGCTAACTGCCATATTCCTGCAGTACCACCTAACGTATATTTGCATTGCTAACTGCCATATTCCTGCAGTACCACATAACGTATAAATGCAGTGCTAACTGCCATATTCTTGCAGTACTACCTAATGTATAAATACAGTGCTAACTGCCATATTCTTGCAGTACCACATAATGTATAAATGCAGTGCTAACTGCCATATTCCTGCAGTACCACCTAATGTATAAATGCAGTGCTAACTGCCATATTCCAGCAGTACCACCTAATGTATAAATGCAGTGCTAACTGCCATATTCTTGCAGTACCACCTAATGTATCAATGCAGTTCTAACTGCCATATTCTTGCAGTACCACCTAATGTATAAATGCAGTGCTAACTGCCATATTCCTGCAGTACCATCTAATGTATAAATGCAGTGCTAACTGCCATATTCCTGCAGTACAACCTAACGTATATATGCAGTGCTAACTGCCATATTCCTGCAGTACCACCTAATGTATAAATGCAGTGCTAACTGCCATATTCCTGCAGTACCACCTAACGTATATATGCAGTGCTAACTGCCATATTCCTGCAGTACAACCTAACGTATACATGCAGTGCTAACTGCCATATTCCTGCAGTACCACCTAACGTATACATGCAGTGCTAACTGCCATATTCCTGCAGAACCACCTAACGTATATATGCAGTGCTAACTGCCATATTACTGCAGTACCACCTAACGTATTTATGCAGTTCTAACTGCCATATTCCTGCAGTACCACCTAACGTATATATGCTGTGCTAACTGCCACATTCCTGCAGTACCACCTAATGTATATATTCAGTTCTAATTGCCATATTCCTGCAGTACTACCTAACATATATATGCAGTGTTAACTTATTCCTGCAGTACAACCTAACGTATACATGCAGTGCTATCTGCCATATTCCTGCAGTACCACCTAACGTATAGATGCAGTGCTAAATTATTTCCGCAGTACCACCTAACGTATATATGCAGTGCTAACTACCATATTCCTGCAGTACCACCTAACGTATACAAGTAGTACTAACTGCCATATTCCTGCAGTACCACCTAATGTATATATACAGTGCTAAATTATTCCTGCAGTACCACCTAACGTATACATGTAGTGCTAACTTATTCCTGCAGTACCACCTAACGTATACATGCAGTGATAACTGCCATATTTCTGCAGTACCAGCTAACGTGTGTATGCAGTTCTAACTGCCATATTACTGCAGTACAACCTAACTTATACATGCAGTGCTAACTGCCATATTCCTGCAGTACCACCTAACGTATACATGCAGTATTAACTGCCATATTCCTGCAGTACAACCTAACGTATACATGTAGTGCTATCTACCATATTCCTGCAGTACCACCTAACGTATATATGCAGTTCTAATTGCCATATTCCTGCAGTACCACCTAACGTATATATGCAGTGCTAACTGCCATATTCCGCAGTACCACCTAACGTATACATGCAGGGCTAACTACCATATTTCTGCAGTACCGCCTAACGTATATATGCAGTTCTAACTGTCATATTCCGGCAGTACAACCTAACGTATACATGTAGTGCTAACTGCCATATTCCTGCAGTACCACCTAACGTATATATGCAGTGCTAACTGCCATATTCCTGCAGTACAACCTAACGTACACATGCAGTGCTAACTGCCATATTCCTGCAGTACCACCTAACGTATACATGCAGTGCTAACTGCCATATTCCTGCAGTACCACCTAACGTATATATGCAGTGCTAACTGCCATATTACTGCAGTACCACCTAACGTATTTATGCAGTTCTAACTGCCATATTCCTGCAGTACCACCTAACGTATATATGCTGTGCTTACTGCCACATTCCTGCAGTACCACTTAAAGTATATATTCAGTTCTAATTGCCATATTCCTGCAGTACCACCTAACGTATATATGCAGTGTTAACTTATTCCTGCAGTACAACCTAACGTATACATGCAGTGCTATCTGCCATATTCCTGCAGTACCACCTAACGTATAGATGCAGTGCTAAATTATTTCTGCAGTACCACCTAACGTATATATGCAGTGCTAACTACCATATTCCTGCAGTACCACCTAACGTATACAAGTAGTACTAACTGCCATATTCCTGCAGTACCACCTAATGTATATATACAGTGCTAAATTATTCCTGCAGTACCACCTAACGTATACATGTAGTGCTAACTTATTCCTGCAGTACCACCTAACGTATACATGCAGTGATAACTGCCATATTTCTGCAGTACCAGCTAACGTGTGTATGCAGTTCTAACTGCCATATTACTGCAGTACAACCTAACGTATACATGCAGTGCTAACTGCCATATTCCTGCAGTACCACTTAACGTATACATGCAGTGCTATCTACTATATTCCTGCAGTACCACCTAACGTATATATGCAGTTCTAATTGCCATATTCCTGCAGTACCACCTAACGTATACATGCAGGGCTAACTGCCATATTTCTGCAGTACCGCCTAACGTATATATGCAGTTCTAACTGTCATATTCCAGCAGTACAACCTAACGTATACATGTAGTGCTAACTGCCATATTCCTGCAGTACCACCTAACGTTTACATGCAGTGCTAACTGCCATATTCCTGCAGTACCACCTAACGTTTACCTGCAATGCTCTCTGCCATATTCCTGCAGTACCACCTAACGTATACATGCAGTGCTAACTGCCATATTCCTGCAGTACCACTTAACGTATACATGCAGTGCTATCTACTATATTCCTGCAGTACCACCTAACGTATATATGCAGTTCTAATTGCCATATTCCTGCAGTACCACCTAACGTATACATGCAGGGCTAACTGCCATATTTCTGCAGTACCGCCTAACGTATATATGCAGTTCTAACTGTCATATTCCAGCAGTACAACCTAACGTATACATGCAGTGCTAACTGCCATATTCCTGCAGTACCACCTAACGTTTACATGCAGTGCTAACTGCCATATTCCTGCAGTACCACCTAACGTTTACCTGCAATGCTCTCTGCCATATTCCTGCAGTACCACCTAACGTTTACATGCAATGCTAACTGCCATATTCCTGCAGTACCACCTAACGTTTACATGCAGTGCTAACTGCCATATTCCTGCAGTACCACCTAACGTTTACCTGCAGTGCTAACTGTCATATTCCTGCATTACCACCTAACGTTTACATGCAATGCTAACTGCCATATTCCTGCAGTACCACCTAACGTATATATATATATATGCAGTGCTAACTGTCATATTCCTTCAGTACCACCTAACGTATACATGCAATGCTAACTGCCATATTCCTGCAGTACCACCTAACGTTTACATGCAATGCTAACTGCCATATTCCTGCAGTACCACCTAACGTTTACATGCAATGCTAACTGCAATATTCCTGCAGTACAACCTAACGTTTACCTGCAGTGCTAACTGCCATATTCCTGCAGTACCACCTAACGTTTACCTGCAGTGCTAACTGCCATATTCCTGCAGTACCACCTAACGTTTACATGCAATGCTAACTGCCATATTCCTGCAGTACCACTTAACGTTTACATGCAGTGCTAACTGCCATATTCCTGCAGTACCACCTAACGTTTACATGCAGTGCTATCTGCCATATTCCTGCAGTACCACCTAACGTTTACATGCAGTGCTAACTGCCATATTCCTGCAGTACCACCTAACGTTTACATGCAGTGCTATCTGCCATATTCCTGCAGTACCACCTAACGTTTACATGCAATGCTAACTGCCATATTCCTGCAGTACCACTTAACGTATACATGTAGTGCTAACTGCCATATTCCTGCAGTACAACCTAACGTTTACATGCAATGCTAACTGCCATATTCCTGCAGTACCACCTAACGTTTACATGCAGTGCTAACTGCCATATTCCTGCAGTACCACCTAACGTTTACATGCAATGCTAACTGCCATATTCCTGCAGTACCACCTAACGTATACATGCAGTGCTGACAGTTATATTTCTGCAGTACCACCTAACGTTTACATGCAATGCTAACTGCCATATTCCTGCAGTACCACTTAACGTATACATGTAGTGCTAACTGCCATATTCCTGCAGTACCACCTAACGTATACATGCAATGCTGACTGTTATATTTCTGCAGTACCACCTAACGTTTACATGCAGTGCTAACTGCCATATTCCTGCAGTACCACCTAACGTTTACATGCAATGCTAACTGCCATATTCCTGCAGTACCACCTAACGTATACATGCAGTGCTGACTGTTATATTTCTGCAGTACCACCTAACGTTTACATGCAATGCTAACTGCCATATTCCTGCAGTACCACCTAACGTATACATGCAGTGCTGACTGTTATATTTCTGCAGTACCACCTAACGTTTACATGCAATGCTAACTGCCATATTCCTGCAGTACCACCTAACGTTTACCTGCAATGCTAACTGCCATATTCCTGCAGTACCACCTAACGTTTACATGCAATGCTAACTGCCATATTCCTGCAGTACCACCTAACGTTTACCTGCAATGCTATCTGCCATATTTCTGCAGTACCACCTAACGTTTACATGCAATGCTAACTGCCATATTCCTGCAGTACCACCTAACGTATACATGCAGTGCTAACTGTCATATTCCTGCAGTACCACCTAACGTTTACATGCAATGCTAACTGCCATATTCCTGCAGTACCACCTAACGTATACATGCAGTGCTGACTGTTATATTTCTGCAGTACCACCTAACGTTTACATGCAATGCTAACTGCCATATTCCTGCAGTACCACCTAACGTTTACCTGCAATGCTAACTGCCATATTCCTGCAGTACCACTTAACGTATACATGTAGTGCTAACTGCCATATTCCTGCAGTACCACCTAAAGTATACATGCAGTGCTGACTGTTATATTTCTGCAGTACCACCTAACGTTTACATGCAGTGCTAACTGCCATATTCCTGCAGTACCACCTAACGTTTACATGCAATGCTAACTACCATATTCCTGCAGTACCACCTAACGTATACATGCAGTGCTGACTGTTATATTTCTGCAGTACCACCTAACGTTTACATGCAATGCTAACTGCCATATTCCTGCAGTACCACTTAACGTATACATGTAGTGCTAACTGCCATATTCCTGCAGTACAACCTAACGTATACATGCAGTGCTAACTGCCATATTCCTGCAGTACCACCTAACGTATACATACAGTGCTAACTGCCATATTCCTGCAGTACCACCTAACGTGTGTATGCAATGCTAACTGCCATATTCCTGCAGTACCACCTAACGTATACATCCAGTGCTAACTGCCATATTCCTGCAGTACCACCTAACGTATACATGCAGTGCTAACTGCCATATTCCTGCAGTACCACCTAACGTATACATGCAGTGCTAACTGCCATATTCCTGCAGTACCACCTAATGTATATATGGAGTGCTAACTGCCATATTCCTGCAGTACAACCTAACTTATACATGCAGTGCTATACCATCTAATGTATAAATGCAGTGCTAACTGCCATATTCCTGCAGTACCAACTTATGTATAAATGCAGTGCTAACTGCCATATTCTTGCAGTACCACCTAATGTATAAATGCAGTGCTAACTGCCATATTCCTGCAGTACCACCTAATGTATAAATGCAGTGCTTACCGCCATATTCCTGCAGTACAACCTAACGTATATATGCAGTGCTAACTGCCATATTCCTGCAGTACCACCTAATGTATAATTGCAGTGCTAACTGCCATATTACTGCAGTACCACCTAACGTATATATGCAGTGCTAACTGCCATATTCCTGCAGTACCACCTAACGTATATATGCAGTGCTAACTGCCATATTCCTGCAGTACCACCTAACTCATATATGCAGTGCTAACTGCCATATTCCTGCAGTACCACATAACGTATAAATGCAGTGCTAACTGCCATATTCTTGCAGTACCACCTAATGTATAAATGCAGTGCTAACTGCCATATTTTTGCAGTACCACCTAATGTATAAATGCAGTGCTATTTGCCATATTCCTGCAGTACCACCTAATGTATAAATGCAGTGCTAACTGCCATATTCTTGCAGTACCACCTAATGTATAAATGCAGTGCTAACTGCTATATTCCTGCAGTACCACCTAATGTATAAATGCAGTGCTAACTGCCATATTCCTGCAGTACAACCTAACGTATATATGCAGTGCTAACTGCCATATTCCTGCAGTACCACCTAATGTATAAATGCAGTGCTAACTGCCATATTCCTGCATAACCACCTAACGTATATATGCAGTGCTAACTGCCATATTCCTGCAGTACAACCTAACGTATATATGCAGTGCTAACTGCCATATTCCTGCAGTACCACCTAACGTATATATGCAGTGCTAACTGCCATATTCCTGCAGTACCACCTAATGTATAAATGCAGTGCTAACTGCCATATTCCTGCAGTACCACCTAACGTATATATGCAGTGCTAACTGCCATATTCCTGCAGTACCACCTAACGTATACATGCAGTGCTAACTGCTATATTCCTGCAGTACCACCTTACGTATACATGCAGTGCTAACTGCCATATTCCTGCAGTACCACCTTACGTATACCCGTAGTGATACCTACTGTATTAGTGCATGGCATATATTGTCGCCTTTGGTATTAATTTCATTCAATTTAGCTTCGTTGTCCAGCAGCGTATCGAATATATCTGAAATATGCACACAAAAAGACATTTTAATCAAACTATTAGTTTATACATTTTAAAGTACATAGGCAAACCAAGCAACGAAAACATAACACAAAGCTTGTAAACAGGCACCATAGTGAGACACCAAACAGGAACACAAAACACAATACAAAAATGACAGTTAACATTTGCATAACCATATCTTTAATAACGAATGTTTAGAGTTCATTTCTAGGGGTTTAAACAAGTTAATTGGATCCTAACCTCACACTTGGCCAACATTCATCAATGGTAGCAAACTTAGGAATATTTAATCACTCATATAAATTATTATCTGATTACAACTAACAAGTAAATAACATTATATGAATGTCCTTAATTTTCCAACAATACTTCTTAACAAAAGGAGAAAATAAAGTGTGCATGAAGTTTAAAGCTTTAACAATCACTCAGCTCTGCAAGATATGCATTGCAAGATCTTTCTGCACACGTGAGCTTTATGCGTTACGTGCGAGTACTGTGCGCTACGTTTTAGCTATATGCGTTACATAGGAATGATTTGCGTCACGTGTGAGTAATATACATTACATAAGAACTACCTGCGTTAGGTATGAGTTTTATGCGTAACGTGCGAGGAAATTGCGTTACGCGCGAGCTGTTTGCGTTACGCGCTAGCTATATGAGTTAAATGTGAGCTTTATGCGTTACATGCGCGCTATATGCGTTGCATGTGAGCTCTTGACGTTACATGTGAGCTATCAACGTTACATGTGAGCTATCAACGTTACATGTGAGCTATTAACGTTACATGTGACCTCAATGCGTTACATGCGAGCTATATGCGTTACATGTGAGCTATCAACGTTATATGTGAGCTATATGCGCTACATGTGAGCTATAAGCGCTACGTGAGAGCTATATGCGCTACGTCTTAGCTGTATGTGCTAATAACGAGCTTTATGCGCTATGTGTGAGCTATAAGCGCTACGTGAGAGCTATATGCGCTACGTGTTAGCTGTATGTGCTAATAACGAGCTTTATGCGCTATGTGTGAGCTATGTGCATTACGTGCAAGCTGTTGGCACAACGTAAAGCTGCGTAAGATGTGTTATTTACTAATTACGTGCGAGCTGTTGGCATTACGTGTGAGCTATAAGCATTACGTGCGAGCTGCTGGCACTATTTGTGAGCTAAATGCATAACGTGCGAGCTGTTGGCACTGCGTATGAGCTGTATGCATTACGTGCGAGCTGTTGGCACTACGTGTGAGCAATATGCATTACGTGCGAGCTGTTGGCACTACGTGTGAGCTATATGCATTAAGTGCGAGCTGCTGGCAGTACGTGTGAGCTATATGCATAACGTATGAGATGCTGGTGCTACGTGTGAGCTATATGCATTACGTGCGAGCTGTTGGCATTACGTGTGAGCTATATGCAGTACGTGCGAGCTGTTGGCACTACGTGATAGCTATATTCATAACGTACGAGCTGTTGGCACCACGTGTGAGCTATATGCATACTGTGTGAGCTGCTGGCACTACGTGTGAGCTATATGCATAACGTGCGAGTTGCTGGCACTACGTGTGAGCTATATGCATAACGTGCGAGGTGCTGGCACTACGTGTGAGCTATATGCATAACGTGCGAGTTGCTGGCACTACGTGTGAGCTATATGCATTACATGCGAGCTGTTTGCACTACGTGTGAGCTATGTGCATTACGTGAGAGCTGTTGGCACTACGTGTGAGCTATATGCATAACCTGCGAGTTGCTGACACTACGTGTGAGCTATATGCAGAACATACGAGCTGTTGGCACTACTACGTTTGAGCTATATGCATAAAGTGCGAGCTGTTGGCACTACTACGTTTGAGCTTTATGTATTACGTGCGAGCTGCTGGCACTACATGTGAGCTATATGCATAACGTACGAGCTGCTGGCACTATATGTGAGCTATATGCATAACGTGCGAGCTACTGGCACTACATGTGAGCTATATGCATAACGTGTGAGCTGCTGGCACTACATGTGAGCTATATGCATAACGTGTGAGCTGCTGGCACTACATGTGAGCTATATGCAGAACGTACGAGCTGCTGGGACTACATGTGAACTATATGCATAACTTGTGAGCTGCTGGCACTACATGTGAGCTATATGCATAACGTGCGAGCTGCTGGCACTACCTGTGAGTTATATGCATAACGTACGAGCTGCTGGCACTACATGTGAGCTATATGCATAACGTGTGAGCTGTTGGCACTACATGTGAGCTATGTACATTACGTGAGAGTTGTTGGCTATATGCATAACGTGCAACCTGTTGTCACTACGTGTGTGCTATGTTGCGTAACGTGTGAGCTTTATGCGCTTCTAACGTGCTTCATGGGTAACATGCGAGCGATTTGCCTAATATGCGTTACTAGCAAGATTTTTACGTATCATGCTCGTTATTTGCGTTTCGTGTAAGCAATTTACGTAACGTTAGAGCTATAAGCTATTTGCGTTACGCGTGAGCTTTATACGTAACGTGTGAGCTTTATGCGTTGTGTGTGGGCTATGTACGTTGCGTGTGCGCTATATGCGTTGTGTGTGAGCTATGTACGTTGTGTATGAGATATGTACGTTGCGTGTGAGCTATGTACGTTACGTGTGAGCTATCTGTGTTGTGTGTGAGCTATCTGTGTTGTGTGTGAGCTATATACGTTGTGTGTGAGATATGTACGTTGCGGGTGAGATATATGCGTTTCGTGTGAGCTATATGCGTTACGTGTGAGCTATATCTGTTAAGTGTGAGCTATATGCGTTACGTTTGAGCTATATGCGTTACGTTTGAGCTATATGCGTTACGTATGAGCTATAAGCGTTACATGTAACCTGTATACGTGACCTGTGAGTTATATACGTTACGTGCTAGTTTTATATAAAATGCTTTACGTGCGAGCTATGTACCTAAATGTTATTTAACATTTTAGTAAAGGACCGTAATTATTTCCCTTGATCATAACAACTGCGTAGGGACAATTACAAATAATGCCTGACAATACATGTTTAACTCGTGCACATAACAACTGCGTAGGGACAATTACAAATAATGCCTGACTATACATGTTTAACTCGTGCACACAAGAAGAACCATATGATGATGATGATGATGATGATGATGATGATGATGATGATGATGATGATGATGATGATGATGATGATGATGATGATGATGATGATGATGATGAAGATGATGATTTATGCGGAGCGGGAGCTTTATGCGGTCTTAGACTATAACCTGCCACTCATTCGCTACACACTCCCTTCGTCAGATTTTGCGCTGTCAATGAGGTTGTACTCTAAGAAAGTTAGATGACCTAAAGTGATATTTCAATGATTAAGAAGGGCTCGTTTGTTACGTTCACTCCGCCCATTTTTAATCATTAAAATGTTGTAGAAATGTGAAATAGACTATAGGTAGATCTTACTTATGGTTTGAATTGTCTAAATGTATTCAGTTGTACTGTGATGTTTGTCGAGAATAAATGTGTGTAAAGCTTATGAAATTTTATTACAAATGTTTTTTCATATCATCTAACTATTACTTACAATTCATTATGTTATTAAGAAAATGTGCCACGTTTTTTTATCATTACCATGCGCGAATTGTTTAAGAATAATAAAAAAGGCTTTTAAAAGTCACATCATTTCAAACTGATCAACACACTTAATACAATGATCAAAATTTATTGAAAGATAACTAGAGGATGATTGTTGAATTTCGGTGGGAGATAAAAAATTTATTTCACCGAGTGAAAACAGGGTGCAGCTTACAAAGTAAAAATATAACTTTAAGAGTGAAAAAGTGAGATTTTGTTTTTAAAATACAGAGAAATTCAACAAATATTCCTTAAAGACTAAAATGTAAAAGACCAAATCAACTTGTGTTAATTGGAAATTCGCATGTGAAACATAACGTCCTGACGTCATCATAGTGACGTGTTTTAAAAATGTTCAACCCGGCAGAGTCCTTATCTTTATTAAAAAAAAAAAAAAATGAAAATGAAATATATGAGAGTTAAAATAGCAGCAGTAAAACATAATATTTCATCGAGAAGCAAAGGAGAAAAACAGTAAACCTTTGTTGAAGGACAAGGCCGAGGTGAAGAGCGGTAGTTCACCGAGCATAACAGTCTGTGCAAATTTACGTCCAAAGCGCGGGTTTCTAATACTTCACGTTTTTTCTTTTTATTGTATCCTTCAAGCATTTCCATCACTAGCTTCTTATCACCTTTACAAACTGCACGATGGAACGGTGTGTCACCTTCCCCACTTTCCCCACTTTCTGATTTATGTTCGTTTTTCTCCATAATCAATTTGTCTCCTCGTCTCGAAGTCGTATTTGTAAATGTTTGGATTGCAATGCGTCGTTTCTGAATATTTACAAAATTGCAAAACGATTATTTAAAATCGATAGCATGTCAAAGCAGACGACTTAAAGGGGCAACGTGCTTTCCATAATAAAATATGAGTTATTCTTTTTAAATGATCAAATATTTTAACTCTAAAATTTATTTTTCAAACTTTCCAATGTTAATTGACAAGAATGTTATTGGCCACAGATCCTTCCTGAAGACATTTTCCCACACAGAACCACAGATCTTTCGTCAATACATTCTCTAAAACAGAACCTCATATCTTTCTTCAATACATTTTCCCAAACAGAACTTCAGATCTTTCGTCAATATATGCTCACAAAGAGAACCACAGATTTTTCGTCAATATATGCTCACAAAGAGAACCACAGATCTTTCGTCAATATATGCTCACAAAGAGAACCACAGATCTTTCGTCAATACATGCTCCCAAAGAGAACCTCAGATTTTTCGTCAATACATGCTACCGTAGAGAACCACATATATTTCGTCAATGCATAATCTCAAAGAGAACCACAGATCTTTCGTCAATACATGCTCCCAAACAGAACCACTGATCTTTCGTCAATACATGCTCACGTAGAGAACCACAGATCTTTCATCAATACATGCTTCCAAAGAGTACCACAGATCTTTCGTCAAAACATGCTCCCAAACAGAACCACAGATCTTTCTTCAATACATTCTCCCAAACAGAACTTCAGATCTTTCGTCAATATATGCTCACAAAGAGAACCACAGATCTTTCGTCAATATATGCTCACAAAGAGACCCACAGATCTTTCGTCAATACATGCTCACGTAGAGAACCACAGATCTTTCATCAATACATGCTCCCAAAGAGAACCACTGATCTTTCGTCAATACATGCTCCCAAAGAGAACCACATATCTTTCTTCAATACATGCTCCCAAAGAGAACCACAGATCTTTCTTCAATATATGCTCCCAAAGAGAACCACAGATCTTTCTTTAATATATGCTCCCAAAGAGAACCACAAATCTTTCTTCAATACATGCTCTAAAAGAGAACCACAGATCTTTCGTCAAAACATGCTCCCAAACAGAACCACAGATCTTTCTTCAATACATGCTCCCAAAGAGAACCACAGATCTTTCGTCAAAACATGCTCCCAAACAGAACCACAGATCTTTCTTCAATACATGCTCCCAAAGAGAACCACAGATCTTTCGTCAAAACATGCTCCCAAACAGAACCACAGATCTTTCTTCAATACATGCTCCCAAAGAGAACCACAGATCTTTCGTCAAAACATGCTCCCAAACAGAACCACAGATCTTTCATCAATACATGCCCCCAAAGAGAACCACAGATCTTTCGTCAAAACATGCTCCCAAACAGAACCACATATCTTTCATCAATACATGCTCCCAAACAGAACCACAGATCTTTCATCAATACATGCTCTCAAAGAGAACCACTGATCTTTCGTCAATACATGCTCCCAAAGAGAACCACATATCTTTTGTCAATACATGCTCCCATAGAGAACCTCATATCTTTCGTCAATACATGCTCCCAAAGAGAACCTCATATCTTTCGTCAATACATGCTCCCATAGAGAACCTCATATCTTTCGTCAATACATGCTCCCAAAGAGAACACAGATCTTTCGTCAATACATTCTCCCAAAGAGATCTATAGATCTCTTGCCAAAACATGCTCACGTAGAGAACCTCAGATCTTTCGTCAAAACATGCTCCCAAAGAGAACCTCAGATCTTTTGTCAATACATGCTCCCAAAGAGAACCACATATCTTTCGTCAATACATTCTCCCAAAGAGATCCATAGATCTCTTGCCAAAACATGCTTACGTAGAGAACCTCAGATCTTTCGTCAAAACATGCTCCCAAAGAGAACCTCAGATCTTTTGTCAATACATGCTCCCAAAGAGAACCACAGATCTTTCTTCGATACATGCTCCCAAAGAGAACCGCCGATCTTTCGTCAACACATGCTCCCTAGCTAATACATGCTCCCTAAGAGAGCATTCGCTTAACATTATCCCTCTGTAAGATGTATGTGTTCAACCCTTAAGTCGAATAATTCCTTATACAGGGAATACCGTACAAATGAAAAATTGCCTAAAAAGGGTGTTATGTTGTATACATTGCCTTTAAAAAAATGGGGGCAGTGTCATGCAACAGCCTGTAAAAACGATTTACTAAACGTTATCAAATAGTATTGATACATTTATTGTAAAGGGCTGTGTACTTATCCTTTATACCCCCATTTCACCAAGGATTGTTTTATTCCAATCGGCCCGATCTGTACCAGATTATCCCCGATGATTTATTTTTTTGATCGGCCAGATTGTCGTCCTGAATCGCCTCAAATCGTCCCCATTTTTTATGCCGATTGAGTCCCGACCAATGAACCACGGCGAGGGACGATTCACGGACGTTCCTCGAGCGATCTGGTGATGGTCGGGTGCTTACACTCCGACGACACTACGCAAGACCCTCTGAAGAGAGCGGCAGGGGCTAAACGAATGCTCCAGAAGGTTCCAGAGGGCGGGCGAGACAAGTGGACCTTCAGAGGACCCTCGGGCGACCAATGCGACCAAGGGCCGACGGCTTTTGATCGGCTACTGTTTTCCAACTTGTTAAAAACAGTAGCCGATCACGTTGTCGGGGACTAATGCTAGATCTTACCCTGACGGTATAGGTTAGTTCACTTTATTGTACGCAGGTTTCCGACTTATTTTGCAAAAATAGGACTAAAAAGGGATGCGGTACTCCCGGGACTAAAACAATCCTTGGTGAAATGGCCCTATTAGGCACTGAGACAAAAATATAGCC
Source organism: Mya arenaria (assembly GCF_026914265.1). Lineage (NCBI taxonomy): Eukaryota > Metazoa > Mollusca > Bivalvia > Myida > Myidae > Mya > Mya arenaria. Next base: position 16,183,981 of record NC_069138.1, on the reverse strand, counting down.
CGATATGACCTCCTACTCAATAGCCAAATTACTAATAAATATTCCTTATTTGTATAGATTCTTATATTTTGGTACAGAAAGTATTGGGTAAAGAAATCGGTTTGTTTGTTCTTATTTTTTGTACAGTTGGATTTTTGTATATTTATGTATTTGTTGTTATCCTCGTATCACATGTTTTATATATGCCGAGTGTACAATAAACTTCGATTAAAAGGCTTTCAATGTCACTCTCTTCTATTCGTGTGTTTTCCCATTTCATATTTCAACCGCGGCCAATTAAGGAAAGGTATGGAGACATATTCTTCTCAAGAATAACTATGCATTGCACTTAAAATGACTTTTCTTTTGTTATCAGATTATACTATGAGAAATGTCCCTTTAAAGCGCTGTTTATTGACGTGTTTTTGTTTTATTCCAGGAAAGTAATGCTGTTTAAAGCCAGTATGATCCAATAGTTCCAACTTAAAAGCTTGACAAATACCACTCAGATTTTGCATAAGACCACCCGTTAAAGTGACACTCTTATTCAAAATCAATACATACACATGTATAACAAACATAAATTTTGACTGATAAACCTTTACCTACTTACTAAACAATGCATTTATGGAAAATATTAGTTACTGAAAACAAGATTGAAGCCGTGTAATTAATAGCAGAAAGCGCAAAAATATTAAATGATTGGTGAATGCTAAAATATTTACTGTGGTCTACTACAGTCTCATATGGTAAAAATACTGTGTTTTCTGCACCTTTCTTTCAAATTAAACTCGGTATCCTTCATAAGAACCATTGATTTCATTTATTCATCCTTTTTGGACTATTAAAACACTATTATTAATTGTGGTAAATCTTGATAGTAGGAGTGCGTCTTTAATATTACGGTTTCCTATTATATTGCTGTGAAAGCATATATAGGGACATGTTGGCAGTAAAGCAAGTCCTTGATTTCTCCGAAATTGAAGGCATATACGAGGACATGTTGGCTGTAAAGCCAGACCATGATTTATCCAAACATGAAGGCATATATGAGGCCGTGTTGGCAGTATAGCAATACCATGATTTATCCAAACATGAAGGCATATACGAGGACATGTTGGCTGTAAAGCCAGACCATGATTTATCCAAACATGAAGGCATATACGAGGACATGTTGACTTTAATGCCAGACCATGATTTATCCAAACATGAAGGCATATATGAGGCCATGGACTTGCAGTATAGCAATTCCATGAGTATAATTTACATATATAGACTAAGAGTAAATCACCACCAACCACACTACCACCATTACTTCCACCACCGCTAATGGTGTTGCTGCTGCTACTGCTACTGCTAAAGTCATCACACCTCACATGATATTTATGTTCATGAACAACTTGGTAAGATTTATAAGAAATTCCTATTTAGCTATTTTTAGGTTAAGATCACTTGTATGGCATATAATTTTTGTCTTCAAGCATTGTCATTTTTTATCTACATCATTGGTATATTGTTAATAAATTAATCACATTTTAATGTTTGAATACTGATTTGGACTACTATTTGTCCCCATTCCCTTTAAGAGAGAGAGAGAGAGAGAGAGAGAGAGAGAGAGAGAGAGAGAGAGAGGGCGAGAGAGAGAGAGAGAGCGAGAGCGAGAGCGAGAGAGAGAGAGAGAGAGAGAGAGAGAGAGAGAGAGAGAGAGAGAGAGAGAGAGAGAGAGAGAGGGCGAGAGAGAGAGAGAGAGAGAGAGAGAGAGAGAGAGAGAGAGAGATAGAGCGAGATAGAGAGAGCGAGAGAGAGAGAGAGCGAGAGCGAGAGAGAGAGAGAGAGAGAGAGAGAGAGTGAGAGAGTCTTTATTTCCTCCGATATGAAGAGACAGTGTTTAAAGTATGTATGAATTATTATATTTCAATGTTAGATTTATTTCCCACATTCGTCTCAACAATTTTTGTAAAGCTCAGCAGTTTTAATGACTGCACTTACAATTATTAAAATATATTTTTCTTTTTTCAATACTTAAATTCTATCTCCTTTGATCATCTCCGCTTTTGAATTCTATACCGCTTTTTATTGGAGAATCATTATCTTTTTTTGCATTAAAAACACCTTATAACAAAAATATGACTTAAGTGAATGATTGTCTGTGTAACGTGTGCGGAGTGTACCGAGCGGCTATACACTATTTTAAGTTATGGCAGAACACTTTAATAAAAGGCAATTATTAAACTATATAATTATTTTCCTCAAGGTTACTTTACCTTTTATTTGTGTACAAATGATTTTGATTGAGCTCCAAAATAAATAATCACGAACAATCATAAAAGAAGTTTTATATACATAATTATCCTTGTGGCTTCTTGTCTATGATCGATTTATTTGCAATGAATTTCAAACTTACTGCTATGTCAGTGATCTCTGTCAATAAATAGAAAGCTGGGCTTTCTTGCAAAAAACACAGAGTTGTAACTTTCAAAATTAAAACGCTTATCAATTATGAAATACCAGCTTTCTTGGTATATACGTACATAAAGTATGTTTAGCTGAGCTTTCCAGAAAGAGCATAGAAGTGTAGTGTAACTATCGTATATTTAAACAAAAACCCGGTCCACTCGTCAGCTATTAACTATACAACACGTCACAGCTGAGCTTTTCAGTAAAGACAGTTAATATTTTAGAAAAGCAACTACAAAGTTCAAGTTCAAGTTGATTTATATCAAATATTTCCTGATGTTTGCTGTATGGTAACTGCATCTTGAATGACGATATTAGGTGTGTAAGCTTATTTATACTCGCACTCAGGCCTTGCCCATTCGGCGAGTGCTCCGATAAGATTGTTGGTCATTTTATGTTTTTTTGGAGCATGGTGCACAAACAACGTGTAACCCCGGTTAGAGCTACCCTGGTTCATTAACATGCATCAACGTATAGCACTGTCACACGGGACCCAAATTGAATGTCCCTCCCGGAAAACGATTAGTATTTTAGTGATGCGACGGGGAATCGAACCTGCGACACCAGGATTGATAGTCAAGTAACACACCACTAGACCACGGATCCGCCACCGACGGTATTATCAAATGTTTGTTTATTTGAGTTTATCAAGGTCTGCCCGCGCCCAATGGCTGCATTATGGCTTGACCCCGCCGTGACGCCATCACGACTTAAATTGTGTTTAAATGCCATATGTGACATGGGATAAAAGTGACAGCAATTCGCAGTCAAATCCAGACATTGGAAGACTTGAAGAAACAGAGTGAGATACAAGAGATCCGGGTGCGATACCCTAGCTCTTTGCGAATAGACCTCTTGGTTCTTTAACGTGCTCAGTGTAAAGCACCGATACACGGGATACAACTTTCCTGGGTTGAACCAGTGATGAGTACACCACTTTTCCAAGCACTACCCTTTAAATGCCGAGCGCCAGGCAAGGGAGCTACTTGTACCAGCTGTTAACGTCTTTCGGTAAGACGCGGCCCGGATTCGAACCCACGACCTCCCGCTCCGTAGGCGGATATTATCAAATGGTGGTGGTGTTAGTAGTTTATACTCCGGGTCCCGGCGTGAGCACATTGAAGGGTCCCAGAGTGACAGTTCAACCACCGCACACCTATCCTGGGCAGAACCAGTACTGGGTGCCTTCACCTCTGCAAGGAACTGACAACTTCTGTACATGCCAGGGGCAGTGGTACAGTGCGAATGGTCGTAGAAAGGATTTCATAACCAATCACAACAGAAGTGACCTGGTCCGCCCGGGAATCGAACCCGGGTTGTCCGATTCAGAGTCCAACGCTCTACCGATTGAGCTAACCGGGCGGTGCGGATATTATCAAAAACCTGGTCCCAGCATTATATACGCCGCGAAAAGCGCTCGAGCAAAGCGATGTTTTCATTGGTTATTCAAACTGAGCGTCGATTGGTTGAAAACCAAGCACTTTGATCTTTCGTCGCAATCAGCATCCTTAGACAAAATTATTCTTATCTTAAAGCTGCACTCTCAGAGATTAAACCTTTTGACTACTTTTTCATTTTTCTGTCTTGAAACGAGCCATTTTTTGCGAAAATGCATGCATACCAGTTATATAAGACTGCTGACAAAAAAATAGATCGCAAACTTTTATATTGAAGTTCAAAAATTGATGTTTTGTGTATTTTTCTTAAACCGTTATAATATGATGAAAACGTGATAGTACGGTGATGAAAACACGACAGTACGATGCTGAAATCACGATATTACGTTGGCAGGGGCGTAGCTTCCTTTAGGCACTGTAGGCACGTGCCTACACATTTTTCTCAAAAATGAAAAAAAAAAAGTTGAAGGGTTAGGGGGGGGGGGGGGGGGGTCGGGGGGTAAGGGGTATAGTGTCGATCTGCAGCGAACCCATTAAATATGAAAATAAGTCCGTATTGAATAACACTATTTAAAAAAATCGAAGGTTTTCATAACTGGTTCGAAGTAGTGTGGTAACGAAACTTCCAAGCGACCAAGGAAGTCAGATCAAAGTTTTTTGAGCGCTTGATTTGAAATTGCAACAACTTGACATGGCCGACCAAGACCCTCCATATCCGGATATTGGCGGTTCTAGCTTCTGTGCCACTGATGAGAAAACGAAGCGACGTCTTCTGACTGAAACCTGGTCGTCTTGTCTGTCCTACCCATTCCCATTTCGGTATGTGCCTACTGCACTTCTGTCTCATAGCTTTTAAAATTAATGCGTCTGACCTTGCGACATGTGAACAGCGTATGACATAAAATAATTCAACAGACTCATAATAAATATGTATCATCTGCTTTTATTGCAGAATTTAATTTAAATTTGCCTTTGATCTTATTTATTTTTGAAAAATAAAATGTTTATTGTTTTACTTACGAAACAAATGCGTTAAATTAATATGTACTAGTTTAACAAAACTATTATTGGCTAATCGAATGTGGTGTAGTGGTATAATGTTTGTTACCATTCAAGCGTCCCCAGTTCGATTCCTCGATCCAGCATATAAATTTTAAAAACTATTTTTACCACTCATAATACTTTTGTTACCAGTTGGTGTTTTTTGTTTACTATCGTCTGTCTGTACGTCCATCCGTCCGTCCGAAACGATTTTTCTAGAATTATCTCAAAAATGTTTAACACTGAAATATTTTGCTTTACATGACATTTGGAGGCAAACAACGAAAACTGAATGGTAAATGGCTATTGGAGAACAAATGGATGTGGTATTCTAAGTCAAAGGATGCGATATATTATGTGAACTGTTGCCTGTTTGGAGGTACTGATGGCCGAGAGAAGACGTTAACATCTGGTATGACTGATTGGAAGAACTTGTCATCGTTGGTTAAACGTCATGAAAATGAAACTTGTCATAATAATGCTTCCGCTCGAGCTGAAAGTTATCAAGACATACAGTTTGGAAAAAAGTGAGTCTATTAACAAGAAACTGTCGGACTCCGCTAGGACAACAGTGGAGAACAACAGACATGTCTTGCATAAAATAATTGAAATAATAGTTCTCTGTGCAAAGCAAAACATACCACTACGAGGGCATACGGAGGAAACTAGTAATTTCTACGCAATACTTACTGCATTTGCACAAAATGATGAAATTCTGTCGGAGCACATAGCTAGCGCACAATATAATGCCAAGTACACTTCCCCTGACATCCAAAACGAACTTAATGACAGTTGCGCTGAACAAGTCAAGGAAAGGATTCTTAGCGACTGTCGGAACTGTCCATACTTTGCAATAATTGTCGACGAAGCTACCGATAAATCAACTAAAGAACAGTTGTCGTTCTGTGTCAGATTTGTTGACAATAAGGGTACAGTAAGGGAGGAATTTTTGGGCTTTGTTCTGTGTGCCTCTGTCAAAGAAATTGAACTTTGTACCAATATTATGTCATTTCTCCAGGAAGCCGACCTTGATGTCTTAAAAGTTCGAGCGCAGTGTTACGATGGGGCATCAAACATGTCGGGGAAATATCGAGGAGTTCAGGCTCTTGTTCGTGAAAGATCACCGCATGCTAACTACGCACACTGCAAAGCGCATTGCCTGAATCTCGCGTTGGTTCACAGCTCCAATATCCCTTGTGTTCGAACAATGATGTCAACTGTCCAGGACATAAGTTTTCTGTTCGATTACTCTGCGAAACGACTAGCAGCTTTCGTGGACGAGTTGTCTCGAGATGCCACCAATAAAGAGGAAATGGAGCAGCGAACGAAACTGCGTACTTTGTGCGAAACAAGGTGGTCGAGTCGCGCCGATGCCCTGGCGACTTTCAGGAACGCATTTCCCGTTGTAGTTCATTCGCTTGAAACACTAAATGACGACGGAGATAACAAAGCAGGGCAGTATCTAGCAGGGATACTTTGCTTTGAATTCATTATAGCATTGATAGTGGCTGAACATGTGCTTAGTTCCACGGTTGCATTAACAAACCTATTGCAAAAGGAAGATAACGATCTATTGCATGCAATTGGTGAGGCTAAGGTCGTCATTCAGCTGATGAACAATGAGCGAAACGACCCAAAAGTGTGGGGCGCCCTCTATGAAAAAGCTACAAATGCACCGCGGAATTTGATATAATCCCGTCGAGACCAAGAAGGGCTGGTAGGCAAAATCACCGCGCTAACCCGGATGTAGATACAGTTTCCGACTATTGGAGAATAACACTGTTCAATGTATTCCTTGACCATTTGATACAGGAAATGGAGACCCGCATTTTAAGCAATGAAGACCGCTTCACGGCACAGTATCTTCTGCCAAACCGATTGCCAGGTCTACAAGATGAAATGCTTCCGTCCATATATGCCGCATATGCTCCAGATCTCCAGCATTCGTTTGAAGCTTTCGGTAACGAAGTTGCGAGGTGGAGAGTTCGGTGGAATATCGCGGAAAGTAGACCACCTCGGCTCGAAGATACGCTCCGACAGACGAGCAAAGATTTGTACCCGTGTATTTATGACATTCTTGGAGTACTGTTGACAATGCCACCGACATCAGCATCATGCGAACGATCGTTTAGTGCTATGAAGCGAATCAAGAACTATTTGCGGTCGACCATGAGCACAGACAGGATGTCATCGTTGGCATTACTGCATATTCACAAGGACATGGACGTCGACATTAATAATGTTATAAATACATTCGCTTCAAGGAAGTGCAGGAAGCTTAACTTTTTCTGAAGCAAGTGTAGCCGGCCTTTGCTACAGAAAGTGTTTGATTTGTACGATTACTATCTAGTTCCGGTCTCTTAGTCTGATTACTTTTATTGACATGGTCGGTTATGAATACATGTAATAAATATATTCTGAATACAGTACGGAGAGTTTTTCAATACTCGTTAATTTATTTTTTGTTGAAAATTTTAACTGCTTTAGAACAAGTATGGAATATACTTTTCAGCTTGACAAAAACTGCAAAATTATAAAATTTATTTTTCTTTCAAAAAGTGCTCCAAAATACAGCTGCGGCGATATAGGATTTCAAAATTTTTCGGGGGGCATGCCCATAAACCCCACTAGAACAACGGGGCCTACACATTGATTTTTGCCAAGCTACGCCCCTGGTTGGTGATAACGCGAATGTACGATGGTGAAAACACGATCGCATTTTCTCCCACCTCAGATAATAAGAAGATCCAATAATTTAACCATGCTAGATATTCTTATCTTGCCCACGGGCGAAGATAAAATGCCCGTATGAAACTCATTTTAGCACATTGTAATTACCTCCCTTGTTGATGACTGTCGTCAGTAGCATCAAGGAAATATTGTCTTATGGTAATATTTAGAACGCTAATTAATTATTTCTCGCTTCAACTGCCACCATAAAACAGTTTTCATGCACCATTCAAGAAATAATGCTTCATTCTCCTTAGAACTATTTAAAAAGACCGATTTGACTATTAACATTAACTGGATCACTGCGCGTATATCCATGACAACACGTCACGTGCCATCGCATATCCATACGCAATTATTTTCCCTAAGCAAAAAAGAGTTCCAGCAAAAAATACATTTTTACTTAATTTTGTTTAACTGAGGTGGGAGAAAAAGCATCTACCATAGCCGCTCGTATAAGATAGGTTCATCCCGACCCTCGCGCAGGGTGTTTTGCGGAAACTCGGTAAACCTCGTTTCCGCAAAACACCCTACGCTCGGGTCGGAATGAACCTATCTTACACACTCGGCCATGGAAGATACTTAAAATCATCATCGTACTGTCGTATTATCGCGTTTTTTTTATCGTAGTTTCGTGATTTCGCGTTTGTAAACATCATCGTACTATCGAGTATCGCGTTTCAGATAAACACATGCCTAACGGCCTTCCGTATAAATGTGATTTATTTTTGTCTTTCATAATTTTGAACATTGTATATACAGTATAGTTGTGTTTGAATGTCGTCGTGTTTGTTATTGTTTGAATGAGAAATATATACTTATACGAGTGTAGAATCCATTGAAGACCACATTGTCAAGAATATACTTATAATAATAATAATAATAATTATTATTCATTTATTTATTTATTTATTAATTTATTTATTTATTTATTTATTTATTTATTTATTTATTTATTCATTCATTCATTCATTCATTCATTCATTCATTCATTCATTCATTCATTCATTCATTCATTATTTCATTTCATTTCATTTCATTTCATCCATCCATCCATCCATCCATCCATCCATCCATCCATTCATTCATTCATTCATTCATTCATCGTCTAGCTGTCAAGGGAGATCACTGCCTAGGAGATAAAAGAAAAAAAGTGTGTTGTAACCGTCAAAGCTCCTATCAAACCCTGATGATATTGCAGAAATTCAACATTTTACAAAGACAGGCTGGTAATTTAGTTATACGCAATGTTTTGTTTAAGTTGTCCTTATAGGTACAGTTCATATACAATCATGTTAATACTGCAACATGGTCATCTTATGACATTATTTACTTTTGCCAAAAACTTTTGAATAAATTATATACCTGGATTATGATCAGGGTACCATAGGCGCTTAAGAAAAGAATATGGTTATTGGAAACGCACAGAACCATCAAGGAGTGTATGTTCACTGTTACTCTTACACTTATCGACTACACTCGTAATAATTTTTTTGTCTACAATTACAACTTTGATTGAAAGTGTTATTTCACTAAAGTAATGGTACACATAGTTTTAATACTGCACGAGGAAAACTAACATTATTTTAGTTGTAAGGATACTGTGACACAATTAAAGGACATCTCATACTGGAATAAGGATTTCTTGAGAGTGTACCTCACACTTAATTGAAATTGATGAAAAGGATACTGAACATTTGAGCGATCCTGAAACACTATTTTACCCAACAATTTTGCTATTCAATTGGATTTGTTTATTTGTTAAACCTTTCAAATTCTTTTCAGCAAAGTATACTCTAAGGAAAATGGCAGTGTCACAAGCAGAAATAATGTCGGCAGGAGCTTTAAAGAATCCGAAACTTAAAGCGGTTGCAGATGTGGACATTGATAAACATGGAAAGTTCAAATATATCCTTATTAAAGTTCATGATCCAGAAAAAGAAAGAGAATTTAAACACATAGTGAGAGGATACAGCAGAGCTTCATTTCATGGTAAGTTATCTTTTGCTACATGTAGATATCTAAAGCCTGTTATTTGGTTACTTATTTCAATTTTGTCAAGGACTTCCATGACACAGAACATCTGAGTCCTTGATAAACAGTACCTGTTAAGCTGAGAATTAGTGTTGTTCCAATGATGGATTATAACTGTTTATGAACCAAAAAGGTCATTATTGGTAACTTTATATTTATACTAATTTTAAAGTGCTTTTTTAATATAATCATTAGGCTCCTTCTTTTCTCTTCTAAAACAGGTCTTAATGTTGCAACCTACACTAATACCGAAAACTTAATTTGTATTTAATTTAATAATAAATGAAAGATAAATAAAGTAATACAATAATCAAAAGGTGTTTGTATATGAACAAAAATGATTGATTATTAATTGATCATTGATCGATTTCAATCTTCGATTATTAATATTAGTAAAAAATTGGTCTGATTTCCACATCTTTTTGGACTCTGTAAACTTACATTAACCTCCCTTTTGTCAACTTGATGTCTTGATAGTCCCACAACCCCCAGTTGAAAATCTCTCAGGAATAACCCTGATTTTGTACACACACAATGCATGTATAATATTCTTTCCCAGGAAAAATGCCATATCATTGGTAAATTAGGGTTTCTTTTCATCATGAATAGCATTAATACAATGTATATTAAGTAATACTTCTTTCTCTTGCTTTAAATTACAAAAATATGTTGATCCTTTTTCTAACTTTCTGACATAGATTGCTTTATATTTATCAAATGTATACATGCACAAAAATATTATACAGAGCTTCTCAATTAATTTCTGTATATATGTCTAGAAATATTTGTACTAATGTTAACTAAGTATTTAACTAAGTGTTTCCTCCAGGATTGATAAAGGGCATTGATTTTATCTTTTCTAAAAATGCACATAGAAGCATGACAATGCTTATACTTTCCTGAAATTTTAATATTAGTTTTGCAGTTATATTAATATTTTTGACTAAATTATCTGACTTAAAAGCATTTGTATGAACCATTAGATTACAGGGGGTGAATCTTATTTTCCTAACATTCAGCTCAGTTGTTTTGAACTCATCTTTCTTAAATTTGTTTGAATATGGCATGGTAACATCTTAGAACTAAATGACATTTTTAAATCACTTTCCTTGATGTCACTTATTCTAAATAGAGCGATGAGCAAAAAATTCCAGAAAAGGTTCTGACAAAATACCAGTCTCCCCCAATTTGTCATTTTAGTACATTGTAGACGTAGGGAACATTCTGATTGAAAATGTTACAAAGAGCAAAAAAGTCTGAATACAAAACAAACTTCATCATGAAAATTTCACATAAAGATGAAGATCTTTTATCTTTTGATGAGCCTGTTCTCTACTGGTGATGTTCCAATAATTGACTGATATATGCTAATTAGGTGAATACAGATTATGAAAATACCTGCCATCTGCTCATTACACAAATGCACAAGACACTGCCAATTGACAATGTCAAGTCAGTTATTGACAACATTTCATTGTTTCCTATAGCTTATAATGTAGGGTAAATTCTATATGTCAGATCATCCATGATAGAATTGCTGCCATTTGTCCAAAATTGGTGAGATTTTAATTTCAGAGATATTTTTTTATAAGAAATGGATAACACAGTGATAAAACAATGCTGAACAGTAATTTAATTCATAATATCAATTATTTATATATATATATTTCTTTGGCTAGAATGAAACACTTTTATTGAAATAAACCGATGCTACAGAATTATTCAAACTACTTTTAATCACTTGCGGCAATGACATCAGTTTACATATAAAGGATTTTCCTGGTCTTTTTCTTATGTATAACATCTTGAAGAATAACGAAGATAGTGTAAATCTTAGGGTTTTTATACCAAATACAAATACCTTGGTGAAAGTTAATTGTAAAGATGAAAGAAAGATTCCGATGTTGTAGATCCTATGCTTATTAAATGCAGATTGTAACGTGAGTAAACAAAACTAATCCGGTTTGCAAAAACGCTTGAAAACAAATGCCTAGACGATATCCGTGAAAAAATTCAATAAGGCACAGGCAGACCATAGTCGACAGCCAGGCCATAGTTCCATAAACAACAAGAGAGACCATAGGCAATGATGACACTGTAATTCAATAAAAAACAATAGTGAAAAGGCACAAAATACACAAACTGCCAGCGAGCCCAAGAATAACTCACATTAATGTATTTTCAATGCGAGAAAAATCATGAAAATTGCTTCCTTGATTTATCCCTAATAATGTTGTCTGAAAATCAAGCGCTATAACTGATTTACTTAAAAAACAATCTTGGTACATGCAAAATAAAACTGCTTTAAGAATGACTTCGGCAGAATCACCTAACATAAATATTTACATAAAATTATGATTGTGCCCACTGCATGGTTGCTCTCTAGAATGTATTGTGATCATTGCCCGCTGTATTTTCTCAGTTTCATAAATGTTCATGTGCATACATGTATTCATCTTTGAGAGAACAAGAGATATTACCGTTACAAGATATTTCTCTGCAAGGCGATATTCATACGTGTAAACTTATAAGTATTAAAGCTCTGTAGAATATGTCAGGGTTTTTTTCCGGCAATTTCTATAGCCGGTATTCGGTCATGTTCCCAATGGCAAAAAATATCTTTTTTTCCCAATTTCCGAATAAATATTCCCAATCTGGAGTTCCAAAAATTACGAAAGAAAAAAAGAGAAAGTTGACGATGAAAATATAAACAAAACAGTTACTTTCCCTACATGCAAGCGTCTATTCACAGGGGGGTACACGTATTCCGAATCTGCAAGGGTTTAAGTGAGGTTTTGGAGCTTGATATGCAAGATGGCGGCGAAACCATGACGAAATAGGATTTTTAGAACCTGTTTTCGCCTGGTAAGTGGTATAAAGTATATATTTCAAAAAAATCATGACGCGCATTCGGCTCAACAATTACTATGCCTCACTCGACTTTTTATTTCATGCGTCTAGGTTACGGAATAAAAAAGTTATTGAAGGAAAACCTTCGGCCAGTCCAGGGCTTTTTCTGACCATTTTGGGAAAAAGACCCTAGACATTTTGGGAAATTTTGCGTCGTGAAAATGCCGAAAGTGGGAAATTTCATGGTTAAAAGAAATAGCTTTCTAGTCTCCTGCGAATTAGGAAATGATTTAATATTAGTTGATTTCCCTTTAAAAGACCCAAAATGGCTGAAATATCAATCCTTGGGTGTAAATATCTATTGCAATAGACATGATAGATAATATTTCATACTGATCTCTGAATGTGATGAAAATCAATGATTTCCAAGTTCAATTATCAAAAAAAAATTACATCACATAATTTATTAGGATGTTGAAAATGAACCAGTACTGGAAAAAAAAGACTTTCTAAAAAAAAAAAAAAAAAAAAAAAATATTATTTTTTATTGGGATTTTTTTCTGAAAATTGGGAAAAATATCTTATATTTTGCTTTGGGAATGGGTCCGATAGTCGGACCCGTGGGTACTATAGAAAAAGCCCTGCAGTCTGTTGTTTACAAATGTGGGAAGCGAGATTTTGATACTTTTTAGGACGTATAAGTTTCAAAAACACATATGTTTGCAATTGTTTCTGCTTTAACATTATTTAATTGTGGTATTTTAATTTCCTGACATTTCCTTTGCTGTACAAGAGCCTTCATGGTAATTTTATTTTGGTTTAACCACCTAAATGTGTGCTGAAAATAGTTCAACCACCTTTTGGCATCTGCACTGAAAGACACTTTTATAAATGAAAACAAACTGTGTGACAAATTAAAGTTTACAATTTATTTAAGTTCAGCAGTTATTTGGTATTTTTCCATTAAAAAAGATTACTGGGTATGTCTACCATGCAGGTAGAATTCATTCTTTATGCGTGATTGGCTAGTCGGCGTTATCACATGATATTACCGAGGTAGGTGTATAGCTTAATTATGTCACCCTATTAGAGTAAGCCTTAATAGCTCAGTAAGTAAGACGCTGGACTTCAATTTTGGTGACGCGGGTTCGAACTCGGTCTCTGACACAATTTTTTTTTTACATTTTGTTACTTTTTTTTACAATTATGATATCAAAGCGTAACACATTCTATTAGATAATTGTCCTGAGATTTGTTACAGAAAAAAAACTTTTTTTGGTGCCAATCTGTGACACAGTCCCTTTAAAGAGTTAAAACAAGTGCTTAAACAATGTAAGGTGCTAACAGAGTAAGTGAATATTATGTTGAAAATACCAATGCTATTCATTTTAATATTATATAAATTTTATCCTTTGTAATTATTTATGAAGAATTTCCCAATTTTGCCAAAATTGACATGAAAATTCCCAATATCATGGGTATAGGTCATATTCCCAAAATACCGAAAAAAACTAGAACTTTTGAGTAAGAGATTATGTTTCAAGTCAAGGGTTTGATAATGTTAGATCATACTGAATAAGAAGTGTGAAAGCCTTTGTGCTAGTAGCAATGAGCGTTTGCACTAGTTATTGTTTAGCAAAACTTCTACCTTGGCCATTGCTCAGAAACAATTGAATGATATTCACATAAAACTAAGGATATATTTCACTAGTGACAATATACACATGTTAATCATGGCCTGTAAATATGCCTACTTAATGTTATGCCCAGCTACATTCGCTGAAAATATACTGTTGAGTTATGCCTTGCTACAATAATTGAAAATATACTGTTGAGTTATGCCCTGCTACATTGACTGAACAATGTACTGTGAGTTATGCCCAGCTACATTGACTGAACAATGTACTGTGAGTTATGCCCAGCTACATTGACTGAACAATATACTGTGAGTTATGCCCAGCTACATTGACTGAACAATGTACTGTGAGATATGCCCATCTACATTGACTGAACAATGTACTGTGAGTTATGCCCATCTTCATTGACTGAACAATGTACTGTTGAGTTTTGGCCAGCTACATTGACTGAACAATGTACCGTGAGTTATGCCCAGCTACATTGACTGAACAATGTACTGTGAGTTTTGGCCAGCTACATTGACTGAACAATGTACTGTGAGTTTTGGCCAGCTACATTGACTGAACAATGTACTGTGAGTTATGCCCATCTTCATTGACTGAACAATGTACTGTGAGTTATGCCCATCTTCATTGACTGAACAATGTACTGTGAGTTTTGCCCAGCTACATTGACTGAACAATGTACTGTTGAGTTATGCCCAGCTACATTGACTGAACAATGTACTGTGAGTTATGCCCAGCTACATTGACTGAACAATGTACTGTGAGTTATGCCTAGCTACATTGACTGAACAATGTACTGTGAGTTATGCCCAGCTACATTGACTGAACAATGTACTGTGAGTTATGCCTAGCTACATTGACTGAACAATGTACTGTGAGTTATGCCCAGCTACATTGACTGAACAATGTACTGTGAGTTATGCCTAGCTACATTGACTGAACAATGTACTGTGAGTTATGCCCATCTTCATTGACTGAACAATGTACTGTGAGTTTTGCCCAGCTACATTGACTGAACAATGTACTGTTGAGTTATGCCCAGCTACATTGACTGAACAATGTACTGTGAGTTATGCCCAGCTACATTGACTGAACAATGTACTGTGAGTTTTGGCCAGCTACATTGACTGAACAATGTACTGTGAGTTATGCCCAGCTACATTGACTGAACAATGTACTGTGAGTTATGCCCAGCTACATTGACTGAACAATGTACTGTGAGTTATGCCCAGCTACATTGACTGAACAATATATTGTGAGTTATGCCCATCTACATTGACTGAACAATGTACTGTGAGTTATGGCCAGCTACATTGACTGAACAAATGTACTGTGAGTTATGCCTAGCTACATTGACTGAACAATATACTGTGAGTTATGCCCAGCTACATTGACTTAACAATACACTGTTGAGTTTTGCCCAGCTACATTGACTGAACAATGTACTGTGAGTTATGCCCAGCTACATTGACTGAACAATGTACTGTGAGTTATGCCCAGCTACATTGACTGAACAATATACTGTGAGTTATGCCCAGCTACATTGACTGAACAATGTACTGTGAGTTATGCCCATCTACATTGACTGAAAAATACACTGTTGAGTTTTGCCCAGCGACATTGACTGAACAATATACTGTGAGTTATGCCTAGCTACATTGACTTAACAATATACTGTGAGTTATGCCCAGCTACATTGACTTAACAATACACTGTTGAGTTATGCCCAGCTTCATTGACTGAACAATGTACTGTGAGTTATGCCCAGCTACATTGACTGAACAATGTACTGTGAGTTATGCCCAGCTACATTGACTGAACAATGTACTGTGAGTTATGCCCAGCTACATTGACTGAACAATATACTGTGAGTTATGCCCAGCTACATTGACTGAACAATGTACTGTGAGTTATGCCCAGCTACATTGACTGAACAATATACTGTGAGTTATGCCCAGCTACATTGACTGAAAAATACACTGTTGAGTTATGCCCAGCTACATTGACTGAACAATGTACTGTGAGTTATGCCCAGCTACATTGACTGAACAATATACTGTGAGGTATGCCCAGCTACATTGACTGAACAATGTACTGTGAGTTATGCCCATCTTCATTGACTGAACAATGTACTGTGAGTTTTGGCCATCTACATTGACTGAACAATGTACTGTGAGTTATGCCCAGCTACATTGACTGAACAATGTACTGTGAGTTATGCCCAGCTACATTGACTGAACAATGTACTGTGAGTTATGCCCATCTTCATTGACTGAACAATGTACTGTGAGTTATGCCCAGCTACATTGACTGAACAATGTACTGTGAGTTATGCCCAGCTACATTGACTGAACAATGTACTGTGAGTTATGCCCAGCTACATTGACTGAACAATATACTGTGAGTTATGCCCAGCTACATTGACTGAACAATGTACCGTGAGTTATGGCCAGCTACATTGACTGAACAAACGTACTGTGAGTTATGCCTAGCTACATTGACTGAACAATATACTGTGAGTTATGCCCAGCTACATTGACTTAACAATACACTGTTGAGTTTTGCCCAGCTACATTGACTGAACAATGTACTGTGAGTTATGCCCAGCTACATTGACTGAACAATGTACTGTGAGTTATGCCCAGCTACATTGACTGAACAATATACTGTGAGTTATGCCCAGCTACATTGACTGAACAATGTACTGTGAGTTATGCCCATCTACATTGACTGAAAAATACACTGTTGAGTTTTGCCCAGCGACATTGACTGAACAATATACTGTGAGTTATGCCTAGCTACATTGACTTAACAATATACTGTGAGTTATGCCCAGCTACATTGACTTAACAATACACTGTTGAGTTATGCCCAGCTTCATTGACTGAACAATGTACTGTGAGTTATGCCCAGCTACATTGACTTAACAATATACTGTGAGTTATGCCCAGCTACATTGACTTAACAATACACTGTTGAGTTATGCCCAGCTACATTGACTGAACAATGTACTGTGAGGTATGCCCAGCTACATTGACTGAACAATGTACTGTGAGTTATGCCCAGCTACATTGACTGAGAAATATACTGTGAGTTATGCCCAGCTACATTGACTGAACAATGTACTGTGAGTTATGCCCATCTACATTGACTGAACAATGTACTGTGAGTTATGCCCATCTACATTGACTGAATAAATGTACTGTGAGTTATGCATAGCTACATTGACTGAACAATACACTGTTGAGTTTTGCCCAGCTACATTGACTGAACAATGTACTGTGAGTTATGCCCAGCTACATTGACTGAACAATGTACTGTGAGTTATGCCCATCTACATTGACTGAACAATATACTGTGAGTTATGCCCATCTACATTGACTGAACAATGTACTGTGAGTTATGCCCAGCTACATTGACTGAACAATGTACTGTGAGTTATGCCCAGCTACATTGACTGAACAATATACTGTGAGGTATGCCCAGCTACATTGACTGAACAATGTACTGTGAGTTATGCCCAGCTACATTGACTGAACAATATACTGTGAGTTATGCCCAGCTACATTGACTGAACAATGTACTGTGAGTTATGCCCAGCTACATTGACTGAACAATGTACTGTGAGTTATGCCCAGCTACATTGACTGAACAATGTACTGTGAGTTATACCCAGCTACATTGACTGAACAATGTACTGTGAGTTATGCCCAGCTACATTGACTGAACAATGTACTGTGAGTTATGCCCATCTACATTGACTGAACAATGTACTGTGAGTTATGCCCAGCTACATTGACTGAACAATGTACTGTGAGTTATGCCCAGCTACATTGACTGAACAATATAAGTTGTGAGTTATGCCCAGCTACATTGACTGAACAATATACTGTGAAGTATGCCCAGCTACATTGACCTAGAAATATACTGTGAGTTATGCCCAGCTACATTGACCTAGAAATATACTGTGAGTTATGCCCAGCTATATTGACTGAACAATGTACTGTGAGTTATGCCCAGCTACATTGACTGAACAAATGTACTGTGAGTTATGCCTAGCTACATTGACTGAAAATATACTGTGAGTTATGCCCAGCTACATTGACTTAACAATACACTGTTGAGTTTTGCCCAGCTACATTGACTGAACAATGTACTGTGAGTTATGCCAAGCTACATTGACTGAACAATGTACTGTGAGTTATGCCCAGCTACATTGACTGAACAATATACTGTGAGTTATGCCCAGCTACATTGACTGAACAATGTACTGTGAGTTATGCCCATCTACATTGACTGAAAAATACACTGTTGAGTTTTGGCCAGCTACATTGACTGAACAATATACTGTGAGTTATGCCTAGCTACATTGACTTAACAATATACTGTGAGTTATGCCCAGCTACATTGACTTAACAATACACTGTTGAGTTATGCCCAGCTACATTGACTGAACAATATACTGTGAGTTATGCCCAGCTACATTGACTGAACAATGTACTGTGAGTTATGCCCATCTACATTGACTGAACAATATACTGTGAGTTATGACCAGCTACATTGACTGAATAATATACTGTGAGTAATGCCTAGCTACATTGACTGAACAATGTACTGTGAGTTATGCCCAGCTACATTGACTGAACAATGTACTGTAAGTTATGCCTAGCTACATTGACTGAGAAATATACTGTGAGTTATGCCCAGCTACATTGACTGAACAATGTACTGTGAGTTATGCCCTGCTACATTGACTGAACAATGTACAGTGAGTTATGCCCAGCTACATTGACTGAACAATGTACTGTGAATTATGCCCAGCTACATTGACTGAGAAATATACTGTGAGTTATGCCCAGCTACATTGACTGAACAATATACTGTGAGTTATGCCCATCTACATTGACTGAACAAATGTACTGTGAGTTATGCTTAGCTACATTGACTGAACAATATACTGTGAGTTATGCCCATCTACATTGACTTAACAATACACTGTTGAGTTTTGCCCAGCTACATTGACTGAACAATGTACTGTGAGTTATGCCCAGCTACATTGACTGAACAATGTACTGTGAGTTATGCCCAGCTACATTGACTGAACAATGTACTGTGAGTTATGCCCAGCTACATTGACTGAACAATGTACTGTGAGTTATGCCTAGCTACATTGACTGAACAATGTACTGTGAGTTATGCCCATCTACATTGACTGAACAATGTACTGTTGAGTTATGGCCAGCTACATTGACTGAACAATGTTCTGTGAGTTATGCCCAGCTACATTGACTGAACAATGTACTGTGAGTTATGCCCAGCTACATTGACTGAACAATGTACTGTGAGTTATGCCCAGCTACATTGACTGAACAATGTACTGTGAGTTATGCCCAGCTACATTGACTGAACAATGTACTGTGAGTTATGCCCAGCTACATTGACTGAACAATGTACTGCGAGTTATGCCCAGCTACATAGACCAAACAATGTACTGCGAGTTATGCCCAGCTACATTGACTGAACAATGTACTGCGAGTTATGCCCAGCTACATTGACTGAACAATGTACTGCGAGTTATGCCCAGCTACATTGACTGAACAATGTACTGCGAGTTATGCCCAGCTACATTGACTGAACAATATACTGTGAATTTTGCCCAGCTACATTGACTGAGAAATATACTGTGAGTATAATGCCCAGCTACATTGACTTAAAAATATACTGTGAGTTATGCCCAGCTACATTGACTGAACAAAATACTGTGAGTTATGCCCAGCTACATTGACTGAATAATATACTGTGAGTAATGCCTAGCTACATTGACTGAACAATGTACTGTGAGTTATGCCCAGCTACATTGACTGAACAATGTACTGTAAGTTATGCCTAGCTACATTGACTGAGAAATATACTGTGAGTTATGCCCAGCTACATTGACTGAACAATGTACTGTGAGTTATGCCCAGCTACATTGACTGAACAAATGTACTGTGAGTTATGCCTAGCTACATTGACTGAACAATATACTGTGAGTTATGCCCATCTACATTGACTGAACAATATACTGTGAGTTATGCCCAGCTACATTGACTGAACAATATACTGTGAGTTATGCCCAGCTACATTGACTGAACAATGTACTGTGAGTTATGCCCAGCTACATTGACTGAACAATATACTGTGAAATATGCCCAGCTACATTGACTTAAAAATATACTGTGAGTTATGCCCAGATAATCACAGAAAAAAACATTTGAGTTTGAACTTTTTCTTTCAAATGCTTACCTGACTTAATTTTATTCCTTCTTTACTAAGATAGATGGCTCATGAAACCTCATCTTTGAATAGTTGTCCCTTTTTTTTTCTTGCTGACAATGCATCACATGACCTATTGGATTATCACATGACCTTTATAATCCCTTATTGTATATGGTAGGGTATACTTAGCACTCGCCCACTCGCCAATGTCGACCTATTTCCGATTTGGGCGACAGAAATTCAAAAGTAGTCCGAATAGTATGCTCCCGGTCGCCAAGAAATACCTCTTGCAAATGGGTACCGGGCACCGGGAAATAGAATAATTGCGATAGCCAATCACGCATCAGAAAAATCCAATATGGCCGCGCCCATGTAGACTTATGAGGAAATTTCTTGACGGCATTGAGGCTTGCAAGGCCGAATTACAAAAGCATTTTGAAAAACATGAAAATATTAAACAGCCAGAGCTTAAATACTCCCTTATATGGTCGAACTACCACACATTGCCGACCAATACCCATCATGTTTG
Source organism: Mya arenaria (assembly GCF_026914265.1). Taxonomy (NCBI): domain Eukaryota; kingdom Metazoa; phylum Mollusca; class Bivalvia; order Myida; family Myidae; genus Mya; species Mya arenaria. Next base: position 16,163,063 of record NC_069138.1, on the reverse strand, counting down.
GTTCGTTTTGAGTACAGTACATCTGCTGGTTATGTGAAATATTTTTGTCATTACTGTTGACAGTTTAAACATGAAACTAGTGATACACACTAAAGGTCCCTTGGTATTCCAAAATGTAAAGAAAAGCCCTTTGAAAACTGTGAGACAGCAAACATTTTGAGAACCTTTACAAAGCTGCCTATGACAACTTACTTGTATTGTTTTGAACCTGTCATTCCCTAGTAATAAACAATGGGTGAGTCAGTGATTTGAATTGGATGTAAATAAAATGCGTATACAAAATGTTGGGCTGGTGGGTTTGATGCTGGGCTGGTTAATTTAAAAAGCTACAGGGCCCAGCTGGCTATAGTGGTCTGGAAAAGTTAAATTATGTCCCTGGTATAGGTTTACTGTAGATGCATGACGTCGGCAGCCTGAGCAGGTGCTCTGTAAGGGCGCAGATGCTTTTCATTGGACCTATTTGCAGTTTTTTAATTGTTAATAGTTAAGGTTAACCTTTTTCATGTCGCAGAATTGAAATAGAGACCCGTAAAAAACCATGGCATGTGTGTTAGGAAATGGGCTTTTACGATATGTGATAATAGTATGAATGTCAAGTCATACTCTAAGTTTAATCAAACAAAGGGAAATAGTTGACAATGTTAAGTATTTAAATCTATGAAGGCAGAAGGCTGCCCATGCTGCACTCCATGAGGCATGAAGTATGCTTCCAAAAAAGGACAGGGTGCAGCACCCCTTTATAACACAGCGCTAAAACCATAATCCTGTTATATATATATTTACTAGGTATGAGCAGGAAGCCACTTTACTTCAGCACAGGATGGATTCAACCACAAGACTGTGTATTAATTACAAAGTCATAAAAGTCCTTTGTAGGAATGTGTTTTCTGTAGGACAGCCTCTTAAGTGTTAATGGTCCTAGTTTAGAGAAACATTCCTAAGGCGAGCAACTGAAAGAGTTAATGGTGCTTTAATGTGGTCATATTTCAAGAAAACTTAGTGGTACCAAATAAAAATATTGTTCTGAAACTCAGCACTCTGAAAGTACTCAGATCAAAGTTTTGCCCAAATCTCACACATTGAATTGAAAGGGATAATGCTTTGGTATGCTTGCATCAACAGACAGGCTTGGTACATGAATTATTTTACTCATGTATATGATAAGCCAAGCCCATCTACAATAAGCTGAATCCAGAGAATATTGTTTCTTTTATAATCGACAAGATGATTGTTAATTGGAGTGAGGTACCTAATTGTATAATTATTTCCTAGACTCTGTTCAAAACTGTAGAGGAAATCAGATGGTTTCCAGATGACTTACAAACAATTTTTACCATAATGATTTACTGCTGTATGACCCATAGGTATTTGGTTTGTCTGATTTACTACATTACGACCTGACATTTCAGAATTCCAAGGATAGATAATCGATTGATCATAGTTCTGTTTGTTCTGTTTCATGTAAACAGTGTTTATGTATTCTGGCACCATCAACGACATCATTGATAGGCATGATTGTTACATGCACAGGTAGTTCCATGATTGGTACATGCAGAGGTAGTTCCATGATTGGTACATGCAGAGGTATTTTCATGATTGGTACATGCAGAAGTAGTTCCAGGTTTGAGCGTTAAAGGGGACACCAGTTGGGCGCACGCTTAGAAATAAGAAAAAAAAGAGATAAAAATTGGATTTGACATGTACATTTAGAATTAAATCTAAATATTGCAGCAGGAAATATTTGATCTTTTATTTGCATTAATGACAAGTTCCATTTCATCTTTATTTTGATAAGTATCAAAATCCCTCTCAAGTTTTTTTGTGATCATAACATGACATCAGGCTTTCAGATAAACATTTTGCAGAACATGATGAAAGGCCGAGAATTGCATTTGAATGGGCTCATAAGCTTTAATTGTTTTTGATTTATTGAGACTTTTCAGATGTTTGACTTTTCTGTGAATAGTTTTGAGGCATTAAAATGAAATCCAGTTTATGAACAATTTACCTTACAACTGTCATTGCAAATTTTACAACTTGCAAAATATTTACACCTAGCAATTGTTTGTTAATTTTGGAACACGCGTTTGGGGGAAAAAGTGTGAAACTATGACCTCGAGGGAGCCATAAGGTTTTGTGCATGATTCATGTACTTGGTACCGACTATTGTGCTCGACTCCTTGACTTATTCAGGTTTCAATGCAGCGTAGGTATATTTTATATTGAAATAGAAGGAAAAATGTTCAGGACCAAGTTCCGACCTCGAGGGACCCCCGGTTCTCGAACGACCGCTTGTTGAACGACCTCAGTTTTACTGTATCATGTGTTACTTTAGTCAGATATAGGAGGTTAGTTGTGTATGTGGGGTTAGAAGTATATTTGGGGTTAGAAGTATACTTCAGGTTAGAAGTTTATTTGGGGATAGAAGTGTATTTGGGGTAGAATATTGTATATTGGAGGCTAGTTGAATATTGGATGTTAGTTGTGTATGAGGGTAGAAGTATATTTGGGGTTTAGTTATATTTTGGGGGCTAGTTTAATATTTGGGATTAGTTGTATATTGGTGTTTAGTTTAATATTGGGGGTTAGTTGTATATTGGTGTTTAGTTTAATATTGGGGGTTAGTTGTATATTGGTGTTTAGTTTAATATTGGGGGTTAGTTGTATACTGGTGTTTAGTTTAATATTTGGGATTAGTTGTATATTGGTGTTTAGTTTAATATTGGGGATTATTTGTATATTGGTGTTTAGTTTAATATTGGGGGTTAGTTGTATATTGGTGTTCAGTTTAATATTGGGGATTATTTGTATATTGGTGTTTAGTTTAATATTTGGGATTAGTTGTATATTGGTGTTTAGTTTAATATTGGGGATTATTTGTATATTGGTGTTTAGTTTAATATTGGGGGTTAGTTGTATATTGGTGTTTAGTTTAATATTTGGGATTAGTTGTATATTGGTGTTTAGTTTAATATTGGGGATTATTTGTATATTGGTGTTTAGATTAATATTTGGTATTAGTTGTATATTGGTGTTTAGTTTAATATTGGGGATTATTTGTATATTGGTGTTTAGTTTAATATTTGGGATTAGTTTTATATTGGTGTTTAGTTTAATATTGGGGATTAGTTGTATATTGGTGTTTAGTTTAATATTTGGGATTAGTTGTATATTGGTGTTTAGTTTAATATTGGGGATTATTTGTATATTGGTGTTTAGTTTAATATTTGGGATTAGTTGCATATTGGTGTTTAGTTTAATATTTGGGATTAGTTGTGTATTGGTGTTTAGTTTAATATTGGGGATTAGTTGTATATTGGTGTTTAGTTTAATATTGGGGGTTAGTTGTATATTGGTGTTTAGTTTAATATTGGGGATTATTTGTATATTGGTGTTTAGTTTAATATTTGGGATTAGTTGTATATTGGTGTTTAGTTTAATATTGGGGATTATTTGTATATTGGTGTTTAGTTTAATATTGGGGATTAGTTGTATATTGGTGTTTAGTTTAATATTGGGGATTATTTGTATATTGGTGTTTAGTTTAATATTTGGGATTAGTTGTATATTGGTGTTTAGTTAAATATTGGGGGTTAGTTGTATATTGGTGTTTAGTTTAATATTGGGGATTAGTTGTATATTGGTGTTAAGTTTAATATTTAGGATTAGTTGTATATTGGTGTTTAGTTTAATATTGGGGATTATTTGTATATTGGTGTTTAGTTTAATATTGGGGGTTAGTTGTATATTGGTGTTTAGTTTAATATTTGGGATTAGTTGTATATTGGTGTTTAGTTTAATATTGGGGATTATTTGTATATTGGTGTTTAGTTTAATATTGGGGGTTAGTTGTATATTGGTGTTTAGTTTAATATTGGGGGTTAGTTGTATATTGGTGTTTAGTTTAATATTGGGGATTAGTTGTATATTGGTGTTTAGTTTAATATTTGGGATTAGTTGTATATTGGTGTTTAGTTTAATATTGGGGATTAGTTTTATATTGGTGTTTAGTTTAATATTGGGGGTTATTTGTATATTGGTGTTTAGTTTGATATTGGGGATTAGTTGTATATTGGTGTTTAGTTTAATATTGGGGATTATTTGTATATTGGTGTTTAGTTTAATATTGGGGGTTAGTTGTATATTGGTGTTTAGTTTAATATTGGGGGTTTGTTGTATATTGGTGTTTAGTTTAATATTGGGGATTATTTGTATATTGGTGTTTAGTTTAATATTGGGGGTTAGTTGTATATTGGTGTTTAGTGTAATATTGGGGGTTAGTTGTATATTGGTGTTTAGTTTAATATTGGGGGTTAGTTGTATATTGGTGTTTAGTTTAATATTGGGGGTTAGTTGTTTATTGAAGGTTGAATAAGTTGTATATTGGAGGTTTGTTGTACATTGGGGAAGGTTGTATATTAGGGCTCAGATGTTGCAGACATCACGAAAACCATCCGTCCGACTAAATTTGTGATGGGGTCGGTCCATCTGACTGACAGTTTTTCACGGCCAGATGTAAAATAATACTCAAGATTAAACTTTATCAACTATCAAACACCGCTCAAAGTAAGAATTTTTTTTTTTGTTTAACAGAAAATCGCCTTTTATCAATGATATTGACAAATAACCATTTGTTTACGAATCTGATGTCGTTTTCCGGTAGTGTAGATGTCGGAATGCGTACCGCACTATGTCAGACACCATGCAGCATTTGCCTCCCTTTGTAATACATTGCCGAATAACGTTTACTACTGTGTATATATTATCGCGCGATGTTTTGAAAGGCTAAAATGATAAACTTTTGTCATGACATTGGAATTTTTTAAATGACAGTTCCAAATGTTCCAAACAATAATCTTATCCTTTGGAACATGTTATTCCATGACGAAACCGGTACTTGTTCGGTCCAAAAAATACACATTGCCAACAAATCGACCAATCAGAATTTGCATTATGATTTAGTGCGAGTGTCAAGAAATGGCTATCTTAAAATTCTATATTCCAGGACAAAACCTGGCAAATGAAGCTCTGTGAATTGTTATTTGTGTTCAAGTTTAACTGGTTGATATCTTAATACGTTTTTATTTCTTGTAAATGTAAATTTAGCAACAAAGGCTTTGACCGGACCGGCAAATTTTCTTTCGGACCGACAAAATATCAGAGGATGTTGGTCCAAATGACTGAGACTTTTTCTGTACTTTCGCGACGTCTGATGTTATATATTGAAGGCTAGTTACTGCGACTTTATAACGTTTTACATCCATAATGGGCAAGTTTTCAAATGCCTCCAACATTGTCAAATATGTATTTATACACTAGCCTTATTTCTGTATTCCGGACCTGTGTGAAAAGACACTAGGAAGAGCATTTTTAATAATAATTTTACCAAAAAATAGCATTAATGTTATCTTTAAACACTTAAGTGTATTGATACTTATATTAAAGGTCTTAAAATTAAGCAGGGGGTTAAAAGGGGTGTGAGAAAGGGTTAACAGGGGTGTAAGAATGGGTCAATGGGTGTGTGAGAAAGGTTAAACATGGATGTTATAAAGGTTTAACAGGGATGTTATAAAGGGTTAACAGGGGTGTGAGAAAGGGTTTACAGGGGTGTTATAAAGGGTTAACAGGGATGTTATAAAGGGTTAACAGGGATGTTACAAAGGGTTGACAGGGGTGTGAGAAAGGGTTAACAGCGGTGTTATAAAGCGTTAACAGGGATGTTATAAAGGGTTAACAGGGATGATATAAAGGGTTATCAGGGGTGTGAGAAAGGGTCAATGGGGGTGTGCAAGGGGGTTAACAGGGGTGTGAGAAAGGGTTAAGTGGGGTGTGAGAGGGGGTTAACAGGGGTGTAAGAGGGGGTTAACAGGTGTGTAAGAGGGGGTTAACAGGGGTGTGAGAGGGGGTTAACAGGTTGTAAGAGGGGGTTTACAGGGGTGTTAGTATGGGTCATCAGGGGTGTGAGAGGGGTTTAACAGGGGTGTGAGAAAGGGTTGACAGGGGTGTGAGAAAGGGTTAACAGGGGTGTGAGAAAGGGTCAACAGGGTTTCTAGAAAGGATTAACAGGGGTGTGAGAAAGGGTTAACAGGGGTGTGAGAAAGGGTTAACTGGGATGTGAGAAAGGGTTAACTGGGATGTTAGGAAGGGCTAACAGGGGGGATGAGAAAGGGTTAACAGGGGTGTGAGAAAGGGATACCAGGGATGTGAGAAAGGGTTAACAGGGGGTGAGAAAGGGTTAACTGGGAGTGAGAAAGGGTTAATAGGGGTGTGAGAGAGGGTTAATCGGGATGCTAAAAAGGGGTTTTCGGGGATTGAGAAAGGGTTAATAGGGGTGTGAGAGGGGGTTAACAGGGGTTTGAGAGGGGGTAAACAGGGGTGTGAGAGGGTGTTTTCCACTGCTCTTTGCTGAGCTTTATTTGAGAGATTCAGTGGAAGATGTTTACCCTTGATTTTTTAAAATCAGTCCGTATCAGAGATTGTTGTACAAAGTTGAAAACCCTGATATGTTTAGAGTTTTGAAAACACATGAACTCAATGAAAGCCTAACAAGAACTCTGATTTATCTTGTTTCCAAATGAATGTGTTTCTCTTCTAATCCCCGGAAACTGCAGATTTTCCACATTAGTCAGAGAGTCACAAACCAAAGTGCATCCAGAAGTAAAAGCCATTAACAATCTATTGAGCATTTAACGGCTATTGAGAATGTTTTGTTGCTGATTGATATTCCTTTTTGTTATGCTTCTGCTTGGATTTCAGGTAGGAAAATAAACTGAGCATGAGGGCTTTAGGGAAAAATGGTGTTTGTTTCCAGTAAAATACAGTCCGAAGTAATATAGTTTATCCTTGCAAGGGCATGAGAAGAGAACAAAATGTTTCTTCCTAGTTTACTGTACCCAGACTGACTAATGATAGAATGCTAACCTTGAAAGATATTAATGACAACTGCATTTCATTTACAAAATCGTAGAGTTTTGAAAATACAGCAACACATGTATACATTTGAAAAACGTTATGTCAAAATCTTTCATTTCGATTTGCTGGTTTTGTCAAACCTTTTTCCGCCCGGTACTAAATTTATTCCCTCTGTTTCTATGATGTAAATACCAGAGGGAACAGACATTCCGACCAGAATGTTAGGGGCTTGGTGCTTCATTTTGGGAATTTCCGCTTTGTCAAAGTTTTGTTATTTCAAAGTATTTACCCAGGTTAGGACTACTTCAACATAACGGGTTACAACAGTTTATTGTTTATTTATAATTTTATGATCAAGAGTTGCTGACTGCAACTTTTATAAATGTCAACAGGGCTGCTGAAATTGATGCATTGACATTTTTAGTTAATATAGTTAAAACATACAAATATTAATGGTTTTCCACAATCTGACCTACAGTCTTATGTCCAGGTGTTGTTCATGCAACCTAGCAGTAAACAAACTTATGATTACTGAGGCACTAAATAAACACATGGAAATCTCATTTTGAATTTGCCAGATTGAGTACATAGCTTTCTGAGTATACTCCTAAGTTTTGACAGTAATATAATGTGCACCTTGACTCTCAATTGTGTTGTTATCAAGAATAGCTGGGATAATTGTTTAAACTTGTTAATGCTGGTTTATTCTCAACTGGTAGGTCAAGAGGTAATGGGATTATGATAGTCCCATACAGTGGTATAATGAGTTACACTAATAGTAACTTGGGGGGGGGGGGTGTATTGGATATACACCCCTAGTGGTGTTATGCGATGTGAGAGTGAAGCAACAAGAAGTTGCTGTCTGCAGCATTGTATGGGTGTTTTTAATCCATTTCTTCAAATGTTTGTGTAAAAAAGCATTTATTTTCCTCACTGCTGGTGCAACGTTTCTCACTTATATCCAATCTTCTATCATAATATAGTAGAGACCATTAAATATTTAGCTCCCGAAACACGTTTATATGTTTCCCCCAAACAGGAAAAGAAAGAGTTAAGCGAGGATTGTGTTTGTTCGTCATTTTGTTTTTTCTTGTTTGTTGAAGTTATAAAAGTCATCGAATTATTCAGCCACCATTTTGTAATGTTTTCTGTGGGGTATAAAAGTGACAGGGATGGAATGACACATACTGCAAAATAACATCTGGGTAGGGATTATATACGTCATGCATGTGACTGCTCTGGGCCAATCAGATAGCATCCTTCATGGAGCTTAGATATAACGAAATATGGGTGTAATTAACAATTAGGCCTAAAAAAAAAGTATGTCTGTTTCGGGTAACCCGACCCTACCTTTAAAAATTTGCCGACCCTAACTATTTTTTTCCGTTTCTGAGCAAAAAAAATATTCATTAGCGAATAGAGAGTTACGAAGGGCGGATAAATGCATATTTTAATCAGAATTATTGTTTATATGATAAAACAAAGTCAGGCAATGACAGTAATGTAGGAAAGACTGACATGATTGTGCAAGAAAACACTGAACTTACGACAGATTTTGAAAAAAAAAAATCCCTACCTACCCTACCTAGAAATTTTGGGAAGGTTACCCTAAACAAACAATTTTTTTTTTTGGCCTTATAGAGATTTGAAGCAGGATATATTGAGGTATGCATCTGATATTAACACATCATGTACCAGAATACTGCAGTTACTGTTCAAATATACATAGATACTACTGTTTGTATAAAATCTTAAGCTATGGGTAATAAAATTATAAAGCACTAATGCAATGCCATCTTGCACGGGAGGGATGGTCAATTTGTACTGCCCGAACAGCGACTTGCCTGCATGACCAGTCAGTTTCATCTCTCTAAAGAGTATCATTTGTCACTGTTATCATCAGGAAAAACAGTCTAGACTGGTATATTGTTACTGAGTGTGAGTTAAATTATAGAGGGTTTGGTGCGTCTGACATACTATGTCTGACTTTTCGGTCAAAGTTTTCCTTCAGCCACATTGGTTTTTCATTCTCAATAAAGATTATTTATGTAGGAAATAGTTTTTGTTTTGGGTTTATATTTTTAAGGAGAAAACGATGTACTTTAAATCATATTTCCCTGATTGCTCCATTGTTTTTTTCAAATTTAACATTTGTTTAACTAACAAAAATTGTCTTCATGCAGGCCTTATTAATAATTATATGTTCTCAATCTGTGCACTTAATATCCTTGCTCACAGTTTCCATATTATGAGGGTGAAAAACAGTAATCCATCAAAGAAGACAGTTAGTTATTTGCAAATATCCTGGATAAGAGGATTCCATTTCCCAGCGAAATTGTTATGTTTTTCTCCTTCAGTGCTATTCTATTCTGTCTGAGTGCTAGTGTATTCTGTCCAAGTGCTAGGGTATTCTGTCTGAGTGCTAGTGTATTCTGTCCGAGTGCTAGGGTATTCTGTCTTGAGTGCTTTTGTATTCTGTCTGAGTGCTAGGGTATTCTGTCTGAGTGCTAGTGTATTCTGTCTTGAGTGCTTTTGTATTCTGTCTGAGTGCTAGTGTATTCTGTCCGAGTGCTAGGGTATTCTGTCTTGGGTGCTTTTGTATTCTGTCTGAGTGCTAGTGTATTCTGTCTGTGTGCTAGGGTATTCTGTCTTGAGTGTTTTTAGCTCTACTGGCCAAAGGCCAGAAGAGCTTATGCGATGGTAATGTGTACGTAGTATGTGCATCCGTGCGTCCGTGCGTCTGTAAACAATTGCTTGTGAACACGATACAGTCTTCAGTTTTGATTGTATCTCGATGAAACTTGTACAGTATCTAGATATCCATTAGAGCTCGGTTCCTTTCGAAAACCAGCCAGATCGGCCCATGCATGCCTAGATTATGGCCCTTGATAGTATAAAAAATGCTATTGTGTAAATAATTGGTTGTGAACACGATACAGTCTTCAGTTTTGATTATATCTTGATGAAACTTGTACAGTATCTAGATATCCATTAAAGCTTGGTTCCTTTCGAAAACCAGAAGATCCGCCCATGAATGCCTAGATTATGGGCCATGAAAGTTTTAAAGAAATGCTTTCTATTTTTAGCCAGGTCTGCATGAGCGAATTCTATTTTTAGCCAAGTTTACATGTATATGTTAATTCAAGTCTAGAGTTAAGGGAGACAATTTGCAAGTCTAGGATTTTGAGAGAAAATTTGCTTTTTGCTTCTGCAGTTGATTTTGTGAATTACTCTGCCTTGTTCTTGTTGAAAGCCCAAAGGCCATTTTTTAGCTTTAAGTTCTGTAGTTTGCGCATTCATCTTAACAAAATTGGTTGTGAATGTTTAAGTTATGCACCTGGTGTCATTACTGGCCACACCCAGGGTTCACAGGTTTGGTAAACATAAATCTGGAAAGGTTTGAAAATCTTTTTGTGTGTTCGTGCATCCATCTCAGCACAATTGATTGTGAATGTTTGTTCAAATTGATCAATGTTGTCCTAGGATGCCCTTGACTTTGACCTTTTGACCAACTTTTTTTAACTTTTAAAACTACAGAAAATTTTACTATGAGTACAGTTTTGAAAGCATTTTTTTTGTCAGATGACTTTTACTTGGCACATATTAAAATAGTTCATGCAACTAATCTGCTTACAATTCTTTCTGGGCTCAGATGTTGAACGTGCTACGTTATCAGGTAACCCAAACACAAAACATAAACTATATGTCTGTTGCCTTTTACCCATACATACATGCTCTGGATTGATATGACCACAATAGCCATGCCAGTAGAGCATAGGCCCTTTTGGGCCTCTTGTTGTATTCTGTCTGAGTGCTAGTGTATTCTGTCTGAGTGCTAGTGTATTCTGTCTTGAGTGCTAGTGTATTCTGTCTGAGTGCTAGTGTATTATGTCTGAGTGCTAGGGTATTCTGTCTGAGTGCTAGTGTATTCTGTCTGAGTGCTAGGGTATTCTGTCTAAGTGCTAGTGTATTCTGTCTGAGTGCTATTGTATTCTGTCTGGGTGCTAGTGTATTTTGTCTGTGTTCTACTGTATTATGTCTGAGTGCTATTGTATTATGTCTGGGTGCTAGTGTATTTTGTCTGTGTTCTACTGTATTATGTATGAGTGTTATTGTATTCTGTCTGAGTGCTAGTGTATTCTGTCTGAGTGCTAGTGTATTCTGTCTGGGTGCTAGTGTATTCTGTCTGAGTGCTATTGTATTCTGTCTGAGTGCTATTGTATTCTGTCTGGGTGCTAGTGTATTCTGTCTGAGTGCTAGGGTATTCTGTCTGAGTGTTAGTGTATTCTGTCTGAGTGCTATTGTATTCTGTCTGAGTGCTATTGTAATATGGCTGAGTGCTATTGTTTTCTGTCTAAGTGCTATTGTATTCTGTCTGTGTACTAGTGTATAATGTCTGAGTGCTGTTGTATTATGTCTGAGTGCTATTGTATTCTGTCTGAGTGCTTTTGTAATCTGTCGTGAGTGCTAATAAATTCTGTCTGAGTGTGTTCTGTCTGAGTGTTATTGTTTTCTGTCTGGGTGCTAGTGTATTATGTCTGTGTTCTATTGTATTCTGTGTGGATGCTACTGTATTCTGTAAAAGTGCTTTTGTATTATGTCTGAGTGCTAAGGTATTCTGTCTTGAGTGTATTCTGTCTGGGTGGTATTGTTTTCTGTCTGGGTGCTAGTGTATTCTGTCTGTGTTCTATTGTATTCGTTCTGAGTTCTATTGTATTCTGTTTTTGTTTTTTTCTTGGGTCCTTATATTCTGATGGGTAATGTATTAGCAAGAGCATAATACATACATATACAATGTATACAAGAGATCGAGATAACATAATTACAATCATGTATTTTATTTGTTTACCACATTGACTTGGTTAGTGCCTGTATTTTACACGGCCAAAAACAAATACCACTTATAAAAGCAAGAACAAGTGTTGATAAAGGTGAAAGTAGACTACAACAATGTTAATCGGCCATGTGAGTGATGTTTTAAGAATATGTTTAAATGAAAAATAATTCTAAAATAATGTGAAGATGAACACTATTATTTCCCCTTTCATCAGACAGGTGATAAAATACTTCAAGAAAGTTAGGTGAAGCTAGATTTTAATTATATAATATTTTTGCCATTTTTCATGAATTTGTCAATCATTTGTTAGTTCTCAGAATGGCCACATTGCATCAAATTTCACCAGCGCTCATATTTTTCTAACATTTAGTGTTTTACATACAATTAGTATAGGGTTTAAGGGTTTAAACACTTTTGATGATAAGATTATGCTGCAAAGATATAATTCATAAGTTGTTTTTTAAAAAAAGTGTATCTTAAAACTATTTTTAAGAGGTGTTTAAAAAAGTTTGGTGAAAAAGAAAACACTTGGGACATATGTGCCTTCTTAGTATCAAATTTGATAAAGAACGTAGATGCCAAGCTCAATTTATTGTTTTCAATTTTTTGGGGCTGAAAATGAGCCTATACATGAACCACTCACTACATGAACCACTCACTACATGAACCACTCACTGCATGAACCACTCACTACATGAACCACTCACTACATGAACCACTCACTACATGAACCACTCACTGCATGAACCACTCACTACATGAACCACTCACTACATGAACCACTCACTACATGAACCACTCACTGCATGAACCACTCACTACATGAACCACTCACTGCATGAACCACTCACTACATGAACCACTCACTACATGAACCACTCACTACATGAACCACTCACTACATGAACCACTCACTACATGAACCACTCACTACATGAACCACTCACTACATGAACCACTCACTACATGAACCACTCACTACATGAACCACTCACTACATGAACCACTCACTACATGAACCACTCACTGCATGAACCACTCACTACATGAACCACTCACTACATGAACCACTCACTGCATGAACCACTCACTACATGAACCACTCACTGCATGAACCACTCACTACATGAACCACTCACTACATGAACCACTCACTACATGAACCACTCACTACATGAACCACTCACTACATGAACCACTCACTACATGAACCACTCACTACATGAACCACTCACTACATGAACCACTCACTACATGAACCACTCACTGCATGAACCACTCACTACATGAACCACTCACTACATGAACCACTCACTACATGAACCACTCACTACATGAACCACTCACTACATGAACCACTCACTGCATGAACCACTCACTACATGAACCACTCACTACATGAACCACTCACTACATGAACCACTCACTGCATGAACCACTCACTACATGAACCACTCACTACATGAACCACTCACTACATGAACCACTCACTACATGAACCACTCACTACATGAACCACTCACTACATGAACCACTCACTACATGAACCACTCACTACATGAACCACTCACTGCATGAACCACTCACTGCATGAACCACTCACTGCATGAACCACTCACTGCATGAACCACTCACTACATGAACCACTCACTGCATGAACCACTCACTACATGAACCACTCACTGCATGAACCACTCACTACATGAACCACTCACTACATGAACCACTCACTACATGAACCACTCACTACATGAACCACTCACTACATGAACCACTCACTGCATGAACCACTCACTGCATGAACCACTCACTACATGAACCACTCACTACATGAACCACTCACTGCATGAACCACTCACTGCATGAACCACTCACTACATGAGCCACTCACTGCATGAACCACTCACTACATGAACCACTCACTGCATGAACCACTCACTGCATGTCAAGCACTCACTTCACCCTTTTTATAGTTTTAATGTATTGTTTTTGTTTATAATTTTCATCAAATTAGTTCTTCTTTCCAGTGAAATAATAAGCATTATAATTATATTCTCCTGAAACTCATTATAGTTGGTGATCGGACAGGGAATTCTTGAAAATGATAAGAGTGAAGATGTTTAACTTATAAATTTCAAGTTCATTATTCTGTCAGAATGTTTCAAAATGATAGCTGGCTGCCATTTTTAGCATCTTAACATCAACAATATATAAACAATTGTTTCCTAGCACCAGACATCCGCTGTTACCAGGAGTTGAAATATAGAGATTCTATGCCCTGCATGAACAACTTGCATGCCTGCTGTGCATGTAAGGGAAAACAGATTGGACAGAAGGGAAGATACCAGGACGTACAAGTGCAGAATTCTTGTCAAATTAACAGAAAATTCCCAGCATTTTTCTTGGTAATTTGCTATCTTTGCTGGCTGATCAGATTGACAGGCAGCACCCTTAAGTGATGGGATTGCTTATTGAATTGTTCAAGATATTGACAGAAAAACCACACAGTTAAAGACCAGTCAGGAGGCCTTTGTTACCTTCTCTGTTGATATAAACTCCAACGAAAAAGACAGTCAAAGTTGATGTTTAACATTATTTTAGCAGATTGTTGTTTAAATGGTTTACAGATATTTTCCTAAAAGTAAAAAAAACATCGTTGTTTTTGAAGAAAAGCATAAGAGTATTCACTAGCTTCCACTGGTGTCATTGCTTTGCGAAATAAAGGGTTTGTATGTGAATGTTTTATAAATTTAACATATTTACATCTATATTGGTTAATGTAAGGATGTTGAACAAATCTGAACCAAACGTCCTAGGAATCAAGCTTGTACAGATTTGTCACATGGCTGCAGCAGAAATTTTGAGCATGTTAAAAGATTTATACTAGTATGATACACATTAAGGCCACTGGAGATCGGCTGCCCCATTACGCTGGGTGCTACAGGTGCTCTACCAACATCAACAAAATACTGCCATGCAGTTCTGTTGCTCACTCTGGCATTTTTTTTTAGCAAGTTCAAAACAATTTTCTGTTGCCTGTTCTTCTTAAAAGAAATTGTCAGTGTCCTTAAGATGTATTACCGCTTTTAAATAAATGATACGGCTGGGCTGCCATACTAGGGCCAATCTCTGAAATTTGCCAACTTGTGCTTTGGTATAGCTTTTGAAGGTTATAGTGATAGAAATGAATGAAGTTGAAATAGATGGAAGGAACAACAATATTTTGTATTTTTCAGAAAAAATCATTTCTTTGTTTTTGGTGCAAAAGTGCTGACAATTTCATACAGGTGTAGCAATAATGTAAAATTTGAAGCTTTTATAGAAAATTCCTGCTACTTGGAAAACATGAAATAGGGATGTTATCTTTGCTGACTAGCTGTGCTAAGTATACAAACAGGATGATTGACGTAATGTTAAGACAACTATTACTCTGTAGTCAAAATCTTATTTAAAAAAACAACAACAAGAAAATAACTATATTGTTTTTAATGCTGAATAATGGTCCTTTTGCACATAATTATGCAAACAACGTCATTTGGTGTCTCTTGGTTGGTCCGCCTTTCTCTTCCCCACCTGTTTAAAATACAACTACATCAAGCAAAATTTGCACAAGAAGATTCTGACGATTTCTGTGAAATATGTAGCAATAATCACAAACAACATAAAATGGTTTATAAACAGTGTCTAGTACTTTTTGAATGGCCCTTATATATTACACACATTACCTTGATAATTAGTACACATGCTGACAATCTGACATGACTACTCATGGCCAGTTATACAACTCTGGCTAAAACATTGGTTGAGTAATTCTCCCTTACATTATTCTGGTGTACATTTCCCACTCTTTAGCTTTCTCTAGCTTTCATAGGATTTCTTATAAAAGGTTTTAAAAGGCTTTGCCAGATAATATTTGTGGTCACTTAACACTGTTTGCTTTGCATAATTGCTAATAATTGGTTGTAATGAATGGTGATCAGTTGATCATTAACAGCAATCAGTTACCCACTAAGTACTTGCAGTAAGGTTACGTCATACTAACATTAATGTATGGGTGTGAGCAGGTTCAGGTCTAGGTAAGACAGTGGTGAAGGTTAGAGAGATGATATGCCTGTAGTTGTCAGCCTCTACTGTCTAAGTTACAATACTTCCCTGGGAGATCTGCCCAACACACAATGTTCCCACAGATATCTAGGTCTGTTCAAGACAATTACCAGGGCATCAACTAGTCTTGTTTCAATGATCTATTATAATAAAAAAAGAACTGTCAGAAAGGTCAATAACCGCGATTATCAATAGTGATTTCAACAAAAATGATTCTTGAAAAAATAGCCATTTGGCGTGAGACCACAGTTATTTTTACTATATGTTTCATATAGATTCTAACCTGGCTTTTGACTTTATACACATCCCAATTGAAAAACAAGGACATGGCATCTCTAGAACAATTCAAGACACAAAATTTTATCACAAGAAAACACCATGTTGACCATTGACCCGACTGTCAAAATTGAGTTCAAATACAAAACCCTTCCGCCAAGGAGTCAATCGGCTACAAACAACTAATTTTCAGACTTCCACAAGCTATGATTTTTCCAATATTTACACTGAAAACTATCAATTTCTGCAATAGAGTGTCAAAATTCAGTCAAGTTCTCTGCAAAAAGAACATTTTTTTGCCTCTTTTTCATTCAATTTTAATAAAATATTGATACTTGAACACAAGCACTCTTTTTTCTGTATTAACATCCGGATCTTGGTCAACGGGGAGCAGATAACTGTGGTCTTGAGCCTATTTAAGCAACATTTTTTCAGAAACAGACTTCAAAACTCCTAATGTTCAGCTGCAGGCTATATGCAACACATACTGAAAGTTTGGCAATGATATATCAAACACTCAATGAATCAGACAAGTATTAGCACCTGTGGTATTTTCATAAAAAGCAGAAACAGCCATTTCCCTCAGATGTTAAGCCGCTAACCTTTGAAGAGCCATTTCCTTATGCATTGGAATAATTTGACCAAGTAAAGTTTTCCTTGTAGCTTTCAATGGTGTCTATAGAACAGCACCACAAAAATGGCCTGCCTACTCTTTTAAGATTTTTTTCTAAGCAAAATATGTTTTTTTCCACTTCATCAGCTTAGTGTTTTATATAAAAAATGACATAGAGCCAAACTGAAATGCCTCAACTTGTCAAAATTTTGCTTTTCTGGTCCAGTTATATACAAAGGTAACAGAACTGTTCAGTTTAAGACAAGAAATTTAGTGATCATGTGTTAATAGACAGTCTAAACAACACTATATGCCAACTTGTTGACTTCCGGGACAAATGGCGCAACAAAGAAAATGGCAAAAAACACACCAAAACTTAAAGATTCATGACAACTGCTAGTGTTTTCATGTATGAGGTGGCTACATGATGTAGAAAATGCAGAGATAGCATTATTATGCCCATTTATAAAAAAGAAATACTTTAAGAATCTGTTTTGAAGGCTAGATTTGGCATTAAATTCAGAGTACAGCACTTCACCATTGTCTATAAGATGCTTATTTACACCTGATTTGCTATAAATCTCACTCATTGGAATCATTTACACACAAACAAGTACTACAGAGTTGACTAACATCTTCATTCTTCTGAAATATTGGATTCAGAGCTGCATCTCCTAGATTCAGATTGCAGGACTACCGCCTGGGCAAAAAGGCCACAGCTAACTGGAGCTTATTGGCACATCATGATCTGCAAGCAAGACACAAAAGCAATGTTTTACACAAATAAAACTATCTGCCACTACTGTTAAAGTTTGAAAAAGGCCTGTAAACACTCATTTGAGGCATACACAACCTTTAATATAGTCATAAATGTGATAAATATGCAGAAAAGTTCATGAATTCAAAGATTTTCAGGACAGATTTAATAAAATATATAGTCTTTTGGACATTTTGCATCAGTTTTTAACAACTCAAAGGTAAATCTCATCTTATTGAGTACCCAGATGCATTTTGAAAGTATTTAAACCAGACATGCTTAGAATTTCTTCTTACTTGGAGATGATATTCCTTTCTTGAAAATCCTTGCCGAGAGCCGGTATGGAAAACCACACGAGACCACAGTTTTACCAGCACTGGTTCTTGTCCTTGAAAAATCCTCTGTGGCTACAGCAACCAGGCTGGCTATTAAAATAAGCAATAAATTAGGGTTTTTAAAACATTTATAATGTATTAAGGTTGTGTTTTTTTAATGCATGAAGGGAAAAGGTTCTATTCTTTATGAAAGCTGCTCACTTTTTATTTCTTTTGCCTTGAGAAATGTCAAGTTTTTCAATGAATAAACTGAATTATCAGAATAAATGTATGAATTAATGAATATATGTGCATGATTGATAGAATGAATTAATGATTTAATGAAAGGTGGCATTATTTCTTTAAAATTGGGATCTCATTTTGTTGCTGTGGTTGTTGAAGTAGATGTTTTCTTGTCCATAAGCTGAAAATAATATGCACACTAAATAAAACATCATTCTGCATCCTATGTGCAGTAAGTTTTGTTTAATTGCTTATAGAATTTGTAATTAATGTAATGTTTGCTTAAAAGAACAAGCAAAATGTGTGAATAGATGCACAATACAGACCAAAGACTGATACAAGTCAGCAGTTTCATTAGAAAATAATATTATTATCAAAGCCACTTCAGAAATGATTGACAACATGAAAGAAATTCATTTAGGAATGGAACAAACAGTCTCAATGGGCTTATATGACCAAACTTACTCACTTTGTACTTCAGTTTGGATACAATTTTCCATTATATAATCTTGAAGTACTTACAAATTACAGCATGTTGGCAAACACCAAGTACAGCTCAGCCTGGTGGGCAGCTTGTGGGGGGGGGGGCTGTCTGGCTTGTTTTTCAACAGTTCCTCCTGGTTCTGCTTCCTATGTTTAATAATCCCTCCATTATACTTTGGAATTGAAAGTGAGGCTTTCATTCATTAGTTACCATCATTTGGAACTATTTCCAAACATTAAATTGAAAGTGAAAGTAGGTTGTTTTTTTAAAAATGTCAAAATATATAAGAGTATTATATATTATTAATTTATATTATGTAATTTAAGATTTTCTAATTTCATACTCAAACACCAATATTCTATGGCTAAGCACTGTCAACTGGCCTAATTTCAACCAGATAGCTGTATAAATTAAGAATTTATAACAATTTAAAATAGGCCACCCCTCCAAAAGCTTCCTCTACATCAGGCGTGAGACCACAGTTATTTTTACTATATGTTTCATATAGACACTAACCTGGCTTTTGACTTTATACACATTCCAATTGAAAAACAAGGACATGGCATCTCTAGAACAATTCAAGACACAAAATATAATCACAAGAAAACACCATGTTGACCATTGACCCGACTGTCAAAATTGAGTTCAAATACAGAACCCTTCCGCCAAGGAGTCAATCGGCTACAAACAACTAATTTTCAGACTTCCACAAGCTATGATTTTTCCAATATTTACACTGAAAACTATCAATTTCTGCAATAGAGTGTCAAATTCAGTCAAGTTCTCTGCAAAAAGAACATTTTTTGCCTCTTTTTATGCCCCCGAAGGTGGGCATATTAAAATCGCACCGTCCTTCTGTCCGTCCGTCCGGCTCTGTAACTTTCCCTTGTATGGACAGATTTCAATATAACTTGCCACATGTGTTCCACAAACCAAGACGACGTGTGGTGTGCAAGACTCGTGTCCCTACCTCAAAGGTCAAGGTCACACTTAGTGTTTATTCACAATGGAGTGCTGCATATAAGGACATAGAGTATAGGTTGTCGTGTCCGGGCTGTAACTTTCTCTTGTATGGACAGATTTTAAAATAACTTGCCACATGTGTACCACATACCAAGACGATGTGTCGCGTGCAAGACCCGTGTCCCTACCTCTAAGGTCAAGGTCACACTTAGTGTTTATTCACAATGGAGTGCTGCATATAAGGACATAGAGTACAGGTTGTCGTGTCCGGGCTGTAACTTTCCCTTGTATGGACAGATTTTAAAATAACTTGCCACATGTGTTCCGCATACCAAGACGACGTGTCGCGTGCAAGACCCGTGTCCCTACCTCAAAGGTCAAGGTCACACTTAGTGTTTATTCACAATGGAGTGCTGCATATAAGGACATAGAGTATAGGTTGTCGTGTCCGGGCTGTAACTTTCTCTTGTATGGACAGATTTTAAAATAACTTGCCACATGTGTTCCACATACCAAGACGACGTGTCGCGTGCAAGACCCGTGTCCCTACCTCTAAGGTCAAGGTCACACTTAGTGTTTATTTACAATGGAGTGCTGCATATAAGGACATAGAGTATAGGTTGTCGTGTCCGGGCTGTAACTTTCCCTTGTATGGACAGATTTTAAAATAACTTGCCAAATGTGTTCCACATACCAAGACGACGTGTCGCGTGCAAAACCCGTGTCCCTACCTCAAAGGTCAAGGTCACACTTAGAGTTTATTTACAATGGAGTGCTGCATATAAGGACATAGAGTATAGGTTGTCGTGTCCGGGCTGTAACTTTCCCTTGTATGGACAGATTTTAAAATAACTTGCCACATGTGTTCCACATACCAAGACTACATGTCGCGTGCAAGACCCGTGTCCCTACCTCAAAGGTCAAGGTCACACTTAGTGTTTATTCACAATGGAGTGCTGCATATAAGGACATAGAGTATAGGTTGTCGTGTCCGGGCTGTAACTTTCTCTTGTATGGACAGATTTTAAAATAACTTGCCACATGTGTTCCACATACTAAGACGACGTGTCGTGTGCAAGACCTGTGTCCCTACCTCAAAGGTCAAGGTCACACATAGTGTTTATTCACAATGGAGTGCTGCATATAAGGACATAGAGTATAGGTTGTCGTGTCCGGGCTGTAACTTTCCCTTGTATGGACAGATTTAAAAAAAACTTGACACATGTGTTCCACATACCAAGACGACGTGTCGCGTGCAAGACCCGTGTCCCTACCTCAAAGGTCAAGGTCACACTTAGTGTTTATTCACAATGGAGTGCTGCATATAAGGACATAGAGTATAGGTTGTCGTGTCAGGGCTGTTACTTTCCCTTGTATGGACAGATTTTAAAATCACTTGCCACATGTGTTCCACATACGAAGACAACGTGTCGTGTGCAAGACCCATGTCCCTACCTCTAAGGTGAAAGATACACTAAGTGTTTATTCACAAGGGAATTCTGAATATAAGGACATAACAGTGTAGGTTGTCAAGTATGGGTGGTATTTTTTTATGTTCAGAGGCAATTTAAAATAACTTGCCATATGTATTTGACACGTAAAGGCAAGATCAACTTTTCATGTACTGACCTTGTTCATAGGTCAATGTCACATTCGGGGGCATTCGTCACATACTGTGACAGCTCTTGTTCATTCAATTTTAATAAAATATTGATACTTGAACACAAGCACTCTTTTTTCTGTATTAACATCCGGATCTTGGTCAACGGGGGGCAGATAACTGTACACAACGGGGGGCAGATAACTGTGGTCTTGAGCCATTTGGGCTTTTCTGTATATTATAAATTTAAGACCATTTTAGCCCTATTTCTCTGAAACGTCGGTCACTATCTATCATAAATAAAATCACAATATAAACATAAATTATGTTAATGTTAAATAAACAATGGTTTTGAACTTAAAACTCTTACTTAAACAATGGGATAAATTAAAAAAAATTAGACCCACAAGAATCATCAGAGGAGCACCTCATTAAATTTTTTAGCAGTATTACACCACTGAATACCATTTATTTTTATATTTTGATGGTATTCCCCTGAAAGTCTATTGCTAATATTCAACTGTACACTGGAATACCAGCGGTAAACTTGTAGTGGAATACCACCTATTAAAATGTCATCAAAAATCCTAGGATTTTACACATGATTTTGAGTTTAATCTTAAAATACTAACAACTTCTGCTGTTTTAGATTAGTCTTCGAGTTGACAAACGCATGAAACAAACTTGACTTATTGCTATTGTAGGAATGAGTTTTACTCCTATTACAGACTTTTGATGAGATGCAGCCATGAAATATAAACCAACTGGTTCTGTACACAACAAGAACAAATGTGATAACATTATAACAACAATAGAAAGCTACTGTTTTTTAAACCTCATTTATGGAACAAATTCCAATAATTATTGTAGTACTTTATGTATAAACATGTCAGTTTGCCCTATTTCCGCTTTAAAACTTTCTGTAGATTGTCCAGTCTCGTATTAAAAGTTTCCTTGGAAATGCCAGTCTTAATCTTCCTGACTAGTCTGACTCTAGTTTTCCTAGTTTAGTTTGGTCAAGAGGTGGTCTTGGAGTAAGGCTCCCATGTTTACAAGTGAAATGCCAGTCTCAATCTTCCTGACTAGTCTGACTCTAGTTTTCCTAGTTTAGTTTGGTCAAGAGGTGGTCTTGGAGTAAGGCTCCCATGTTTACACGTGAAATGCCAGTCTTAATCTTCCTGACTAGTCTGACTCTAGTTTTCCTAGTTTAGTTTGGTCAAGAGGTGGTCTTGGAGTAAGGCTCCCATGTTTACACGTGTAAACATTGTTGTGTCATTTTTTGGCCATAAATCATCACAGTTTACAAATTCGAAGATCGCTGAACCGAAATGGTCACATGATTATATAACTCCAGCTTTCTATAATTGGCCAGTATAATGCCCCTTATTCAACTGAAGAAAACAACACACATTTGTCTACTAGCTGTACTTTTGTTTCTTTGCTTGCTTTGGGGGAGAAAATCTATGAGTTCCAACATTGAATACCAAAAGAGTTTAAACAAGAAATTGATGACAAATTGTTAATGTCTCTTTGATTAACAGGAAACATCCAATACAGTTTGCAAGAAAAGTTCTTACTTCAGGTCGTTATACACCAGTTATTTGCTATTGCAGCATTAGTGTACTCCTTTCTGGTATCAGACAAGCTATCTTGCAGGAAATAAGTGAAAATCAAGGTTTTATTGAGGGTGTGGTGAAGATAAAGGAGTTATTCATTGCAGGCTTAGAATGGCAACAGTTCTAAGATATATAGTGAGTTTCATTAACATAAGTAGTTTCCTCCTTGAGGGGTACAATCTGGGGTAACATTGTCGACTGAGGCTTTAGTATAAAACATTTGAATAAACTCAGTGTCAGCCATTGTCAGTTATTTGGAGTATTTCCTGTAATCCAGAACTGTACCATACATAGTTGCAAGTCTAAATGCAGCTTGATTTTCCCAGCAAGACTGCTAATAGGTTCTTCTCATAAATCGTACAATTTTATTTCAGGCTCTTAAATTTTCACTCCCAACACTTTCTTGGTTTAATTTTTTTGGACTGAATATAAATTTTGTACCTGCTGATATAATAACAGATGAAAGGATTCTGTTTATTCTAGCATTTATTCAAACATATTGTGGAGGGGGGGATCTTTTTGAGGGTCTATTTTCTGATTCTGCGACATGAACAAGGCTTAACTGTAGGTATATCATAATCCATTGTGTAAAAGTCATTGTAGTAATTAAATGGTAATCCATTGCCTAAAGATTATTGTTGCAAAGGGTAATCCATTGTGGTAAGATCATCATCAGTGTAGTATAGGATTATCCATTGTGGTAAGATCATCATCAGTGTAGTATAGGATTATCCATTGTGGTAAGATCATCATCAGTGTAGTATAGGATTATCCATTGTGTAAAGATCAATGTAGTATTATTACGATTATCCATCTCGTGAAGATCAATGTAGTATAGGATTATCCATTGTGTAAAGATCAATGTAGTTTTATTACGATTATCCATCTCATGAAGATCAATGTAGTATAGGATTATCCATTGTGTAAAGATCAATGTAGTATAGGATTATCCATGTGTGAAGATCAATTTTGTGTAGGGTATTCCATTGTCTTAACATCAATGTTGTGTAGCATATTCCATTGTCTAAACATCAATGTTGTGTAGTGTATTCCATTGACTAAACATCAATGTTGTGTAGTGTATTCCATTGTCTAAACATCAGTGTTGTGTAGCGTATTCCATTGTCTAAACATCAGTGTTGTGTAGCGTATTCCATTGACTAAACATCAGTGTTGTGTAGCGTATTCCATTGACTAAACATCAGTGTTGTGTAGCGTATTCCATTGACTAAACATCAGTGTTGTGTAGCGTATTCCATTGACTAAACATCAGTGTTGTGTAGCGTATTCCATTGACTAAACATCAGTGTTGTGTAGCGTATTCCATTGACTAAACATCAGTGTTGTGTAGCGTATTCCATTGACTAAACATCAGTGTTGTGTAGCGTATTCCATTGACTAAACATCAGTGTTGTGTAGCGTATTCCATTGACTAAACATCAGTGTTGTGTAGCGTATTCCATTGACTAAACATCAGTGTTGTGTAGCGTATTCCATTGACTTAACATCAATGTTGTGTAGCGTATTCCATTGACTAAACATCAATGTTGTGTAGCGTATTCCATTGACTTAACACCAATGTTGTGTAGCGTATTCCATTGTCTAAACACCAATGTTGTGTAGCGTATTCCATTGTCTAAACACCAATGTTGTGTAGCGTATTCCAATGTCTAAACACCAATGTTGTGTAGCGTATTCCAATGTCTAAACACCAATGTTGTGTAGCGTATTCCAATGTCTAAACACCAAAGTTGTGTAGCGTATTCCAATGTCTAAACAGTAATGTTGTGTAGGGTATTCCAATGACTAAACACCAATGTTGTGTAGGGTATTCCATTGACTAAACACCAATGTTGTGTAGCATATTCCATTGACTAAACATCTATGTTGTGTAAGGTATTCCATTGTCTAAACATCAATGTTGTGTAGAGTATTCCAATGTCTAAACATCAATGTTGTGTAGGGTATTCCAATGTCTAAACATCAATGTTGTGTAGGGTATTCCAATGTCTAAACATCAATGTTGTGTAGGGTATTCCAATGTCTAAACATCAATGTTGTGTAGGGTATTCCAATGTCTAAACATCAATGTTGTGTAGGGTATTCCATTGACTAAACATCAATGTTGTGTACGGTATTCCAATGTGAAACGTATTCCATTGAATAAACACCAATGTTGTGTAGCGTATTCCATTGACTAAACATCAATGTTGTGTAGAGTATTCCATTGTCTAAACACCAATGTTGTGTAGCGTATTCCAATGTCTAAGCATCAATGTTTTGTAGGGTATTCCAATGTCTAAACATCAATGTTGTGTAGGGTATTCCAATGTCTAAACATCAATGTTGTGTAGGGTATTCCATTGTCTAAACATCAATGTTGTGTAGCTTATTCCAATGTCATTACATCAATGTTGTGTAGCTTATTACAATGTCATTACATCAATGTTGTGTAGCGTATTCCAATGCCATTACATCAATGTTGTGTAGCTTATTCCAATGTCATTACATCAATGATGTGTAGCGTATTCCAATGTCATTACATCAATGTTGTGTAGGGTATTCCATTGAATTAACATCAATGTTGTGTAGCGTATTCCATTGACTAAACATCAATGTTGTGTAGGGTATTCCATTGACTAAACATCATTGTTGTGTAGCGTATTCCATTGACTAAACATCAATGTTGTGTAGCGTATTCCATTGACTAAACATCAATGTTGTGTAGCGTATTCCATTGACTAAACACCAATGTTGTGTAGCGTATTCCATTGACCAAACACCAATGTTGTGTAGGGTATTGCATTGACTAAACACCAATGTTGTGTAGGGTATTGCATTGACTAAACACCAATGTTGTGTAGTGTATTCCATTGACTAAACACCAATGTTGTGTAGCGTATTCCATTGACTAAACACCAATGTTGTGTAGCGTATTCCATTGACTAAACACCAATGTTGTGTAGCGTATTCCATTGACTAAACACCAATGTTGTGTAGCGTATTCCATTGAATAAACACCAATGTTGTGTAGCGTATTCCATTGAATAAACACCAATGTTGTGTAGCGTATTCCATTGAATAAACACCAATGTTGTGTAGCGTATTCCATTGAATAAACACCAATGTTGTGAAGCGTATTCCATTGAATAAACACCAATGTTGTGAAGCGTATTCCATTGAATAAACACCAATGTTGTGAAGCGTATTCCATTGACTAAACACCAATGTTGTGAAGCGTATTCCATTGACTAAACACCAATGTTGTGTAGCGTATTCCATTGACTAAACACCAATGTTGTGTAGCGTATTCCATTGACTAAACACCAATGTTGTGAAGCGTATTCCATTGACTAAACACCAATGTTGTGAAGCGTATTCCATTGACTAAACACCAATGTTGTGTAGCGTATTCCAATGTCTAAACACCAATGTTGTGTAGCGTATTCCATTGACTAAACACCAATGTTGTGTAGGGTATTCCATTGACTAAACACCAATGTTGTGTAGCGTATTCCATTGACTAAACACCAATGTTGTGTAGCGTATTTCATTGTCTAAACACCAATGTTGTGAAGCGTATTCCATTGACTAAACACCAATGTTGTGTAGCGTATTCCAATGTCTAAACACCAATGTTGTGTAGCGTATTCCAATGTCTAAACACCAATGTTGTGTAGCGTATTCCAATGTCTAAACACCAATGTTGTGTAGCGTATTCCATTGACTAAACACCAATGTTGTGTAGCGTATTCCATTGTCTAAACACCAATGTTGTGTAGCGTATTCCATTGTCTAAACACCAATGTTGTGTAGCGTATTCCATTGACTCAACACCAATGTTGTGTAGCGTATTCCAATGTCTAAACACCAATGTTGTGTAGCGTATTCCAATGTCTAAACATCAATGTTGTGTAGCGTATTCAATTGTCATTACATCAATGTTGTGTAGCCTATTCCATTGTCTAAACATCAATGTTGTGTAGGGTATTCCATTGTCTTAACATCAATGTCGTGTAGGGTTTTTCATTGTATAAACATTAATGTTGTGTAGGGTATTCCATTGTTGTAACATTAATATTTTAAAGGATTATCCATTGTCCAAAACCAATTTTGTAAAAAAAAAATTAAAAAGTGAAGGACAATGTTGTATAAATATGAATTCATTATCTAAGAAATAGGGTATATAATATTGTAATGTTATCATGATCTTAAGAGGAAAAATATATGTGTATGTTTGATTAAATCGATAGTAGTTTTCAAAAAAGTGCCCCACCCCCCATTGATGTATGTGTTATATAGGAATATTTTATGGAGCACTGGGGACACTAGATGTTGGTACACAGTACTCAGGTATTCAGACTTGCATATATGTTAAACATATTTTGTTTCACAGGATTGAGGTAGAAAATGGAGGAGTATTCTGCACTCATGGGTGGAGGGGGATTAGGCCCTTTTAGCTTGACTATTCAAAGAATCATAATTTTTGGCCAATTAGGGCAAATTGTTTCCGGCTAAAGCTTTAGTGCAAGTTGGGATTTTCATTAATTACTTCTATACCCTTGATTCAATTGACTGCAAACACTCCATATTATACTAAATACAAAATATGGCCTTTGATCAACTTAAACAGTTTGGTTAAAATTATTGGACAACTTTGGATTTTAACTTAGATCTCGATATTCAATGGCTTTCATACTTTACACAGTTGCCATCACACAATTAAGTTACATAAATCCATATTTACCCTTTAGACAAATTATGGCCCTTGATTGACTTTTTTACTTTTATTGTTTATTGCTTTTCACAGGAATATTTGTATATTTTTCACAAAGTGAATCCTAATTATAAGAATGACTTACATCGTTGGTCGGGCAGGTTGGCGGAAGGGAGGCCTCAAAATTACCTAAGGTATAGAATAATTTTAGTTAGGTTGGACATATAGTGACCAAACTTGGTATTTAGTAGGAATTGATGTGTCAAGGTGAAGGTCACTGTTACTAAAAATAGAAAAAATGTTGGTACTGAATAACTTTAGTTAGTGTTGACATATTTCGAGCATTTTTAACTTGGTATATAGAAAGATATAATAAGAGACCTTTCAAGGGATTGCATTTAGGGCCCCTAGGGTCAAGGTCAAGCTGGTCACTGTTATTAAAAATAGTTTCCCTTTTGTTACTGAATAACTTACCGTATTATATCATGTATAGGACGCTAGCATAGATAGGACGCAGGCAAAAAAATAGGTGAGAAAACGGGTAAAAACCATTAATATATAAGATAGGACGCAGCGGAAAAATGTCAAAATCGGAGCCGAAAAATTGAGGTTGGTCAAGTATTTATAACATATATATTGAAGTAAAAAACAAACAAAAAATTGTATATGAGGCATATTTTGATAACTGTCTTGTGTATTTCGATAATTATCGTCGTATTTTGGTAATTTAGCGTACACAACAATGATATATGTCTTGACATTTTGAGAACATTTACGCATATTATAAGACTTATACAAATGCCGTAATAGTCCCGACTGACAGTCAACCGTTGCAACCGTTGCAATAGTCTCGACATGCCTTCTGAATGACAGTCAACAGTTGCAACCGTTGCAATCGCAACAAAACTGATGATTGTTTTGATAAGGCTTGTCGCTGTGCGGATTAAAGCATGTCGGCATAATTAAGTGTCGGTAATTAGCCTTGCCAGCGGAAGGCACATCGGGTAAAGTGCGAACAAACAACCATAAGGTATTACCATCACAATAGTTTGTTCTATTGATGTTTTTCTAATGACAGACAGCGGGTGTTTTTCACACCTTCGCACATTTGAAAAGATTTGATAGTGACAATAATGCTACTTTGCGTTATGCACATTCCTTTATCAATTTTTTAAAACAGTAACATACAAAATGTTTTGTAAAATATCGAAACATTAAAATCATAAACAACGATTAATTGATATTTACCTCCTTTCCCGATTTCCGTTACCGTTATAACTCAATCCAGTTAAAGTGCTGACTCACATGGAGATTTTGTGAGTAGCGTCCCTTTTATAAAAAAGTAAACACTCGTGTTTTTTTCAATTTATTTCTCAATAAATCATTTTAAAGTAAACATTCAATATATTTCTGCGTGTGTTCACTTGCGTGATTTTACCTATGTCAGTTGTTCTTTTCGGTGACGCAGTACAGATACTTACTATTACCGCGTTCTTCCCCGGTCCGATATTTTCGACCTGAAATGGACTTGGAAAAAAACAGATGAAATTCTAATAGCATAGAAAGGACGCAGGCAATTTTTAAGACGAGAATTGGGGGTAAAAAAGTGCGTCCTATGCATGATATAATACGGTAAGTTAAGGTTGACATTAAATGTGACCAAATTTGGTATGTAGGAATAGTTTGTATGGAGGACTTCCATTGGATTGCATTTGAGGGCCCTATGGTCATAGTCAAGATCACTGTTACTGAAAACAGAAATAAAACATTTGAAACTTAATCTCACAATGAAAGCTGAAGTTCATCTGTCAATCATTGAAAGCCTGGTTTCGTCGCATTTCCGCGCTTCTTGTCTACTTTTTAATTTGACTTTTTTATTGCTCTCGACAGGTACATATTACATCATTATTATATTAATTTCTAAGACAAAGCAGTGTATTGATGAGCATAGTCTAGTCGAGTGTGCTGTCCTACAACAGCTCTTGTACAATATTGAAATCTTTTTATATGTTATTATAAACAATAGAAATGTCTACTAAAATGTGTAAAGACTGAAATTGTAATGCATTTTGGTTAGTAAATAATTTTCATTTAATCTTAATGGGCAATTCAGCTCTGATGTTTTATAATCAGAAACTAATTTTCTTCTTTAATATTCCTTATGTAAGACCTTAAATCCTGCCTAGATGTTGTTTTCAAAATTTGAAATGGAAATTATATCTCTTCTTCAACAGTTTATATTAATTGGTTTCTGCAATTTAGCAGAAGAAACTACTTTGAAATACATTCATGCAGTCATTATTTGAAATTACAATTGATAAAAATGTATCAAATGTTGCCAGTTTTCAAGCACAATTGGCTTTATGGTAAATGAAGGTCATGTGAAGTTTGTCTTGACTGCTCAATCATTTGAACACTGAATTTCAGGTGGAATTTTATTTTTATGCAATGGTAATGTGTAGGTAGTATGTGCGTCTGTGTGTCCGTGTGTCTGTAAACAATTGCTTGTGAACACAATACAGTCTTGATTGTATCTCGATGAAACTTGTACAGTATTTACATATCCATCAGAGCTCGGTTCCTTTCTAAAACCAGCCAGATCCGCCCATGCACGCCTAGATTATTAGCTATTTTTAGCTTAGTCTATTTTTAGCGTAAAGTCAAGTCTAGGATTAAAGGGAGACAACTTGCTTTTTGGTTGTGCTGTTGGTTTTGTGTATTTCTTTCCCTTGTTCATGTTGAAAGGCCAATGGCCATTTTTAGCTCTTATGGCCAAAGTGTCTGTCGTTCGCGCATCTATTAACCACAATTGCTTGTGAATGTTTCTTCAAATTATGCCCCTGGGGTCATTACTGGCCATGCCCCTGGGTTCACAGGTTTGGTATACTTAAATTGGGAAATGTTTGAAAATCTTTTTGTGTGTTCAGGCATCCATCTAAATACAATTGCTATTAATATTTATTCAAATTATGCCCATTGGGTCATAACTGGCCATCCCCCGGGGTTCACTGGTTTGGTATCCTTAAATTGGGAATGTTTGAAAATCTTTTTGTCTGAAACAGCTATGCAGACCCTTGCTATATTGAATAAGGCTTACTTTAGTCATCAGCTACCATGGTTGTTCAAATTATGCCCCTTGGGTCAAAACTGGTACTGTCCCGGGGGTCACAAGTTTCCTAGAGACTTATTTAAGAAATATTTTCAAAATCTTCTTGTTTCAAACCAAAAGGCTCATATCTTTGATATTTGTTGTGGAGCATCATATGATGACCTGATCTAGCAAAACAGTTAAAATTATGCCCCTTGGGTATCATTGCAAGCATGTATTGTTATGTAGCTACTAGTATCATTGCAAGCATGTATTGTTATGTAGCTACTAGTATCATTGCAAGCATGTATTGTTATGTAGCCTACTAGTATCATTGCAAGCATGTATTGTTATGTAGCTACTAGTATCATTGCAAGCATGTATTGTTATATAGCTACTAGTATCATTGCAAGCATGTATTGTTATGTAGCTACTAGTATCATTGCAAGCACGTATTGTTATGTAGCTACTAGTATTATTGCAAGCATGTATTGTTATGTAGCTACTAGTATCATTGCAAGCATGTATTGTTATGTAGCCTACTAGTATCATTGCAAGCATGTATTGTTATGTAGCTACTAGTATCATTGCAAGCATGTATTGTTATGTAGCTACTAGTATCATTGCAAGCACGTATTGTTATGTAGCTACTAGTATCATTGCAAGCACATATTGTTATGTAGCTACTAGTATCATTGCAAGCACGTATTGTTATGTAGCTACTTAAGTATCATTGCAAGCATGTATTGTTATGTAGCTACTAGTATCATTGCAAGCATGTATTGTTATGTAGCTACTAGTATCATTGCAAGCATGTATTGTTATGTAGCTACTAGTATCATTGCAAGCACATATTGTTATGTAGCTACTAGTATCATTGCAAGCATGTATTGTTATGTAGCTACTAGTATCATTGCAAGCACGTATTGTTATGTAGCTACTAGTATTATTGCAAGCATGTATTGTTATGTAGCTACTAGTATCATTGCAAGCACGTATTGTTATGTAGCTACTAGTATCATTGCAAGCACGTATTGTTATGTAGCTACTTGTATCATTGCAAGCATGTATTGTTATGTAGCCTACTAGTATCATTGCAAGCACGTATTCTTATGTAGCTACTAGTATTATTGCAAGCATGTATTGTTATGTAGCTACTAGTATCATTGCAAGCACGTATTGTTATTTAGCATAAATGTATCAGTGCCTATGCACAGCATTTACAGAAATCTTGCACTAATTTATGAGGTCATCATTGTTTTCGCTCTTTATAACTCTAACCTATCCTGTAAACTTGGTTAGATTTGTGAGCATGACATTTTATGGTCACAAAAAGATGCCATGGGAGAAGAGGTATGGTTGGATGTGACAGCAAAGATAGCTAGGTGTGTCATTTCTTTACCCCCTCATATAGATACCAACA
This sequence comes from Mya arenaria, assembly GCF_026914265.1. Classification (NCBI taxonomy): domain Eukaryota; kingdom Metazoa; phylum Mollusca; class Bivalvia; order Myida; family Myidae; genus Mya; species Mya arenaria. Next base: position 16,131,116 of record NC_069138.1, on the reverse strand, counting down.
TGTTGCATTTGCTGAGTCCAATCTGGTCCCGTCACATTATTTTATGTCCTGTTATTCCTGTAATGTTCCACTTTTTTATCATTGGATATCCTGAAGAAAGACTGTTAAAAATTATAAAACTATCAGGGCTCTCACTAGGCTGGAAATTTTGGGAGAAGTGACTTCTCCCTTCAGCCAATTTAGGGAGAAATGGGGAGACTTTAGGGAGAAGTGATACTTTTCGTAACACCTGATACAAAAACTATGCCATACCACTCACCTAAGTTTATATTCACATTAAAATTGATTGCTATAACTATATAAAATGTTCATTACATAATGTATCATTTTTGGCTCAGCAAAAGTGTATTCATCAATGTCACATAGTTTATCTCAAAAAAGCATCTAAAATGAAACAAACAAAAAAAGACAGCTAAGGTTTCAAAATTATCAAAATGACCTTATAAATGAACTGTCAATATAGTAGGGGAACGAATGTTGTTTTGGTACATTCGGGATAGGCTACGAATGTCACATTCAGCTATGCTGTTATTTACTTGTCTCTTGCTAAATAATTTTAAATATACTGACATTTAAAAAAAAAGACATTTAAATCAGTGTCCTTGATAAAAAAAATTACCAATACATAATGGGAGGTTGAAAAATTCGGAAAATTGTTTTGACAAAATGGCGATCTCGCCGATTTTTTTTGACATCGTAACTGTGACAGGAGAAAATCACTGTAAGTAAACATTACATAAAGCAAAAAAAATATTTTTTGTGTTTACAAATCAATTTTTATCATGGACATTTCACTAAAACCAATCAAATATTTGGTGATACGTCATGTTATTGATTTTCTTAGCCTACTTGCCGAGATGGCTATATGACCGTCTGCTTCAAAAGCAACAATGTTTAAATGTCTTGCATTGTTTGTTCAATACATATATATTAATTACTTTTTAACTTCATTAATGCTTGACTCGATTTTTCATAATTATGTCGCCTTTTCTATCTCTTTTTAACGAACTTATATCATTTGATCAGGGTCTTCTCAATGTACATTCTTATTGGTTAGCCTTCAATAGCTCCGCCTTCTGACGATGTTTTGGTAATTGGATGACACGGCCCAATTATCGGATTAGGAGATTACCAATTTGTACGAATGACTTAATTATTGTGATGTTTTGACTAATGGGACATTGGCCAAATACTCGCTGATTGACAGATTTACAATGTGCTAAAATTTTCGGCGAAGTGAATGTCGCTTTGATGATACAAATGGGCGAAGTCTGGGAATTTTAGGCGACCACTTCGCCCAAGTCGCCCCCTCGCGAGAGCCCTGACTATACATATGCATACATGCCATAATTTTGAAAGGCTCCCCAGGGGATTTTGTCCAGTATTCCAGGGGATTTGGGTCACATACCAGGGGATTTTCATCATCGCCACATAGTGCTACGGCGCGCGTGCCGATTCACCTGTTTTACCCCTTTTTCCAACACTTTAACTATATTTTTATGAGATGCTGTCACTGTCATATATTGCATAATAAAAACACTCACTTGCATAACAAATTACCTATAACAAAAAATATGTTTCAGAGACAATTTAATGGGCTTACCTTCCTCTTGATTTGGATACAAAGTCTGCTGCCTATCAGAAATGATGACTTTCAGACTAATAGAGAGAATGGAATGAAAATATCAATTATTTACATTTCTTCCAATTCCCAAATAGTCAGATTTGTTTGCATTTGATCAAAAGCATCCCTTCCCTAAATTTGCCACGAATTGGACGTGGAAAATGGGTGGCAGTTGGTGGAGTATTGGAACGGGTGGCACTTGGTGTAAAACGATGAAAAACAGAATAAAATGGGACTTTGATCTTATTTTCACCATTTTCCACCAAATGCCACCCCAACGTGGCACTTGGTGGAGTATTGGAACATTTTCCACCAAATGCCACGTGGCAAATATTTTCACCAAATGCCACCCCAACGTGGCACTTGGTGGAGTATTGGAACGTTTTCCACCAAATGCCACGTGGCAAATTTTTTCACCAAATGCCACCCCAACCTGGCAGTTGGTGGAGTATTGGAACATTTTCCACCAAATGCCACGTGGCAGTTGGTGGCAAATTTTTCACCAAATGCCACCCCAAGGTGGCAGTTGGTGGAGTATTGGAACAATTTTCCATCAAATGCCACGTTCAGTTTCTTTGATCTTTTTTCACCAAATGCCATGCCAATGTGGCACTTGGTGGAAATTACGTGGCACTTGGTGGAAATAAAATCATGGGATTTATGAAGTATGCATACAACAACCTAAGAACAACAAAAAACATTTCTTTGCAGTCATTTAGTTTCATATGTACACAAAATTACAAAGGATCACAGTTGATGGTGAAGAGCTGTCTGCATTTCTACATTTGGAGAAATCCTGAAAACAGTTTTAGTATTATTTATTTTTGAGGTTTCATTTTAGCTATCATTATTCAAAATATATTTTAAAATTAGATGCATAAATAAAATGGCAACATTAAAAACATACTCTTAAATAAGTTTCTTCAGCTTTGGGCCTAGCCAGATTAATACCAAGTATAACAACAAAATGATATACCATAACTAATTATAGAATTCAGCCTCATACATTGAATCATTGCAAATATGTTTTACAAGAGCACTTGTCTGTTGTATTAGCAATGACAATACAGGTAAAAAGTTAATTTAACTACCGGTTTTGGTATTTTGAATATTGAAATGTCAATAACCTGTTTCTTTTCTTTAGTGATGCAGTCATTCGGTTGTTGTTTTCTGCAAGTTTGGCTATACTTCTTCTGCTATAGAAGTCCCCTATTCATATTTCTTTCTGAAAAAAGCGATCATTTTAATAAATCTGTTCAATATAACAGGGTTTGCCTCACAGAAGAATGTTATTTGTTCCACAATTTGTTCTACAAATGTCTTTGGAAACATGTGTACACCAAGATTCACTTTATCTTTATTTTTTCAAAATCATGCAGCCAACAACATGAATTACACCAAGGCTTTGTCAATACCTCAACGATTTTTCTTAAAAACACACACACCCTTTAGATCATATACATCTTCTACATCTTTTCTTGACTGGCATTTAATATTGTTTATCTCACCCTTCATAGCACTTAGCACTTTTAAATAAGTATAAGCTAATAAAATATGATAAAACTATGAGGTCAGTCTTCATTTAAGTTATTGTAATATTCAAATATTTACCAAAAAGGTCTTAGAATCTTGTCCAAGTACATTGTCATCCTTATGGGGGGGTTTTGTCTGGAAAAAATGTGTATAACATTTCTTTATACATCTTCAACTTCATTGTACAAATTGAATGATAATTTTTAAACTTAGTACATTGCTTGACTGAGTATATTTGTCAATTATTTTAGAATAAAGTCAAACATACTTGACAGTACATGCATAAAGCTTATCTCTTAGTCAAACTTTAAACAAAGACAAAGAGCCTAATATGTGTAAAAATAAAATAAAATGATAAGTCATGATCTTTTTTGGATGTTAATATGATAAAAAAACAAAAAACATTTACCTTATAATCAATCCATTTTATTAAACAAAACTGCACATTTTTTTTCTCACTATTCAAAGTTCCACAAAATTAATGCTAGTAACTGTCAGAAGATTCAAATATTTTGAGGAGATTTTCCAGCAGAGAGGTCATTCCGAGTTTAAATCAAACATTAATGGGATCCCTGTACCTTTGGGGAAATAGCAACAGAGCACATGTACACAGAAAACTAAGTTTAACTCATCATTATCATGATCATGATAATCATCATCACATTGTTGTTGTTGTTATCATCATCATCATCATCATCATCATCATCACCACCACCACCACCACCACCACCACCACCACCACCACCACCACCACCACCATCATCATCATCATCATCATCATCATCATCATCATCATCATCATCATCATCAATAACAACATGTTTTTGTTGTTGTCACCACCACCACCACAATCATCATGATCACTATCACCACCACCACAATCATCATAATCACCAATACCACCACAATCATATTCACCAACACCACAATGAACTACCAACAACAACACAATTGTCAAAATCAACCACCACCACCACCACCACCACAATCATCATAATCACCACCACCACAATCATCATAATTACCACCACCACCACCACCATCATCATAATCATTATCAATAGAACCACCAACATCATAATCATCATCAATAGAACCACCAACATCATAATCATCATCAATAGAACCACCAACATCGTAATCATTATCAGTATAACCAGCAACATTACCAGTTAGTTTTAAATAGTAGCATATGTAATGATGCTAAAACAGCAGCATGAACAGCAACTGTCGTAAATGCTATTATTATTCCATGATGATAAGTAATGGTTCCATTTTACAGAACTCTTGAGATTTTCTAAGTCTTTTTTCACCAAATGCCACCCAAAAAATTAACTAAGTTCATTTTTTCACCAACTGCCATATGAAAAATTAACGAAGTCCAACTTTTTCACCAAGTGCCACATGAAAAAAAAACTGAGTTCAATTTTACACCAACTGCCACCTCCAGTTGGGTGGAAATTTCATGGCAGTTGGTGGAATTCTTGATATTCCACCAAGTGCCACCCATTTTCCACCAAGTGCCACCCATTTGCCATGGATTTGGGTGGCATTTGGTGGAAGTTGGTGGCAAATTTAGGGAAGGGAATTATGCATACTTTTTTGTTTAAGTTCATAAACATATTTCCATTGGGCATTCATACAAAAATAAAAACATCATCACTATAATAAATAAATACTAGTCATTTCATCCCAATTGTCTACTTCCAGTTTCAGTTTCGCTTCTGAAGTTCTGTTATTTTCCGATATTGGCAGTGAAGGTCAATGTCATGTATGTAAACATATAGGTGAGGCAAGACAAAGAACAGCATTGTCTATTAGTTATTTTAATCTCATTCTGTACCGAATAATTTACTGAACCTTTAAATTATTATTTCTTTTGTTGACAATGACACACATTTTTAACACAATGTGAAAAACTCTTGATTTGTTACATCCTGTCTGATTGGATCAAAAATATAGTTCAACCAATAAAAAACGACCTTTCATCTGACCAGTCTAATTGACACTTCTTTCGCAAATTCTGTCAGTTTAAATCAAAACAATGCAACACATGTGCCTTGCTGATTTATTGAGTGTCACCCATTAAGTGTTGTTAATTTTACTCATTTGGCGTATACCCCACAAACTGGTGGGAATAAAACTCCTCCTTTGGCCTCAAAAATATGTTTCAGTCACACTAGGGGATGTGACGGGCTCAAACCATAATGCAGCCATAGTGCGCAGGCAAACCTTTATAACCCCAACAATAACAACATTCAGTAGTGTAGAGCTGTGGGACCACTCTAGATGTCATTCATTGCAGGTTTCGCGGCACTTTGGATACAAAATGACTCCTTTGGCGAATATCCCATCAGCCGAAGGGAATAAAACTCCCCCCTTTGGCTTCAAAATTCTGTTTTAGTCACACTTCGGGATGTGACGGGGTCAAGCCATAATGCAGCCATTTTAGGGCGCGGGCAGACCTTTATAAACAAAAACAACAACAACAACGTGTTTGTTAACACACACCATCAGTTGATAATCGAGCTTCAGGACAGGAAGGGCATAATAGCTGTAAACATGCTAAAATAATTGAACCCTGTTATAAATTTGCATAATTTTAAACACACTTTTTAACTGCTCACACATATATATAACACTTTTGTTTTGATTCGCTAATTTTAATTTGTTTGACAGTAAGAGATGATACACCATGGTTTAAAACTTGAGCATTGCTTTTTATTTTGCAGATCTTTTCATATTGTTTTTACTAGTATGATGAGTATTGTATGCACTGTGGGCACTTGCATGTATAAAGCGCTGGAACATTTTGATGACAGTAATGAGGAAATGTTTGATAAAAACTAGACGTTAACAAAATGTTATGATTTTACAGTAATTATGACAACTATGGCATTGAACCAAATGTATATAGGCTAACAAAGAGAGGGGGGGGGGGGCTTCAGTTTGTTCTGTCATTTCTACAGGAAAATTCGTAATGATTATGTTCCACAAGAGCTTGGGTAATGATTTGTTTTCATATATAATTGCTGCAGCTGAGGGGATAGATGTGTTTTGTAGGTGAAAAGGCTTACTAAAATTATATCATAAATGACACTGTGATAATGAAATAACATCATTATATATTTTTGATATATAAGTAATCTAATAATGTTTGCCTCGATGTATCATATCTGATTGACTTTTTGTTTTTGAACTCTGTGACTGACGTGGGGTTAAATAAAATGTTATTTTTATCCTGAAATAAAAAAATGGTTTTTGTATACCTGTGCAATGCTTCCAGAGGTGACAAACTGCTCTGTTACCATGTACTGTCTCCATGTACTGTCACCATCAATGTGTTACCATGTACTGTCACCATCAATGTGTTACCATGTACTGTCACCATGTACTGTCACCATGTACTGTTACCATGTACTGTCACCATGTACTGTCACCATGTACTGTCACCATGTATTGTCACCATCAAAGTGTTACCATGTACTGTCACCATCAATGTGTTACCATGTACTGTCACCATGTACTGTCAACATCAATGTGTTACCATGTACTGTCACCATCAATGTGTTACCATGTACTGTCACCATCAATGTGTTACCATGTACTGACACCATGTACTGTCACCATCAATGTGTTACCATGTACTGTCACCATGTACTGTCACCATCAATGTGTTACCATGTACTGTCACCATCAATGTGTTACCATGTACTGTCACCATCAATGTGTTACCATGTACTGTCACCATCAATGTGTCACCATGTACTGTCACCATCAATATGTTACCATGTACTGACACCATGTACTGTCACCATCAATGTGTTACCATGTACTGTCACCATCAGTGTGTTACCATGTACTGTTACCATGTACTGTCACCATCAATGTGTCACCATGTACTGTCACCATCAATGTGTTACCATGTACTGTCACCATCAGTGTGTTACCATGTACTGTCACCATGTACTGTCACCATGTATTGTCACCATCAATGTGTTACCATGTACTGTCACCATCAATGTGTTACCATGTACTGTTACCATGTACTGTCACCATGTACTGTCACCATCAATGTGTTACCATGTACTGTCACCATCAATGTGTTACCATGTACTGTTACCATGTACTGTCACCATGTATTGTCACCATCAATGTGTTACCATGTACTGTCACCATCAATGTGTTACCATGTACTGTTACCATGTACTGTCACAATGTACTGTCACCATGTACTGTCACCATGTATTGTCACCATCAATGTGTTACCATGTACTGTCACCATCAATGTGTTACCATGTACTGACACCATGTACTGTCACCATGTACTGTTACCATGTACTGACACCATGTACTGTTACCATGTACTGTCACCATGTACTGTTACCATGTACTGATACCATGTACTGACACCATGTACTGTTACCATGTACTGTTACCATGTACTGTCACCATGTACTGTCATCATGTACTGTCACCATGTATTGTCACCATGTACTGTCACCATGTACTGTTACCATGTACTGTCACCATGTATTGTCACCATCAATGTGTTACCATGTACTGTCACCATGTACTGTCAGCATGTACTGTTACCATGTACTGACACCATCAATGTGTTACCATGTACTGTCACCATCAATGTGTTACCATGTACTGTCACCATCAATGTGTTACCATGTACTGATACCATGTACTGTCACCATCAATGTGTTACCATGTACTGACACCATGTACTGTCACCATCAATGTGTTACCATGTACTGACACCATGTACTGTCACCATCAATGTGTTACCATGTACTGTCACCATCAATGAAGTCAATATATATGTATTTGCCCTATGTGGCTTTAGGTGCCAACAAATACTACTTTCCAACCATAATAATGTTAACCTAGCAGGTCCAAGGGAATTTTGGTTTATCTTTTTGTATATTTTAATAATAGCAAAACAGCAATAATGATATCTTCTATATTTCAGCGGACATATATGATGAGATAGCGCCCTCTATCGAAGAAAGAGGACTTGATTGTGAGTGTATTGGTGGAGGAAGAATATCACATGAACCAAACAAGAAGAAAATAGAGATCTTTGGTTACTCACAGGTAAAAATATACTAGGATTTCAACTGGGAATGATTTTAAAAAACCAGGATGGTTTTTAAACACACTAACATTTAAGAACAATTTGGGTATATTTGAAAAGGGCTAATTTAAGATTCTGCATCTGGATCTCCCTGTGTCTGACTCTTTCAACTCTGCTGTCTGTACACTGTAAACTGAAGGAACCAGCCCATTGGAAATTAGGAATTTTATAAACCTTCAAAGTATGACATGATCAATTTGTGATTTGCTTTGTTTTCTACGATAAGCACACTGTCTTGTGCCAACATTCAGCCAAATTTGTGTAGTACATAATGTATCTCGGTACTTTCCATACAATTTCTGCTAGTTTAATACTTGAGATTGCCTGATTACTTAATTCTGTCATTTCTGTAAGTAAAATTGTTTATTATTTTAGCAAAGATAAGCTATCTGCAGCAATATTGATAAGCAAAAGTATAGCATCCTCTTGTGTAGTTATGGCATTTTCCTGTGTAGTCATGGCTGCATCCACTTGTGTAGTTATGGCATTTTCCTGTGTGTTCCTGGCTCTTTTCTGTTGTAAAGTGATAGCATCCCCTGTGTAGTCCTGGCTGCATCCTCTTGTATAGTGATAGCATCCCCTGTGTAGTACTGGCTGCATCCTCTTGTGTAGTGATAGCATTTTCCTGTGTAGTCCTGGCTGCATTCTCTTGTGTAGTGATGGCATTCCCCTGTGTAGTCCTGGCTGCATCCTCTTGTGTAGTCCTGGCCACATCCTCCTTTGTAGTCCTGGCTTCATCCTCCTGTGTAGATATGGCATCCCCCTATGAAGTTCTGGTGACATCCTCCTGTGTAGTCCTGGCTGCAACCTCTTGTGTAGTCCTGGCCACACCCTCCTGTGTAGTCCTTGCCACATCCACTTCTGAAGTCCTGGCCGCATCCCCCTGTGTAGTCCTGGCAACATCCTCGCATTTAGTCCTGGCTTCATCCCCCTGTGTAGTCCTGGCAACATCCTCCAGTGTAAACCTGGCTTCATCCTCCAGTGTAGTCCTTACCACATCCCCCTGTGTAGTCTTGGCCACATTCCCCTGTGTAGTCCTGGCAACATCCTTCAGTGTAGTCCTGGCAACATTCTCCAGGGTAGTCCTGGCTTCATCCTCCAGTGTAGTCCTTACTGTATCCCCCTGTGTTGTCCTGGCCGCATCCCCCTGTGTAGTCCTGGCAACATCCACTTGAGTAGTCCTTGCAACATCCTCCTGTGTAGTCCTGGGCACATCTACTTGATAAGTCCTGGCTGCATCCCCCAGTGTAGTCCTGGCCACATCCTCCAGTGTAGTCCTGGCTTCATCCTCCAGTGTAGTCCTGGCTTCATCCTCAAGTATAGTTCTGGCTTCATCCTCCTGTGTAGACATGGCCACATCCTACTGTGTAGTCATGGCCACATCCTCCAGTGTAGTCCTGGCTTCATCATCCAGTGTAGTCCTGGCTTCATCCTCCAGTGTAGTCCTGGCTTCATCCTCAAGTATAGTTCTGGCTTCATCCTCCTGTGTAGACATGGCCACATCCTACTGTGTAGTCATGGCCACATCCTCCAGTGTAGTCCTGGCTTCATCCTCCAGTGTAGTCCTGGCTTCATCCTCCAGTGTAGTCCTGGCTTCATCCTGCAGTGTAGTCCTGGCTTCATCTTCCGCTGTAGTCCTGTCTTCATCCTCCATTGTAGTCCTGGCCACATCATCCTGTGTAGTCCTGGCCACATCCTCCGGTGTAGTCCTGGCTTCATCGTCCAGTGTTGTCCTGGCTTCATCCTCCTGTGTAGACATGGCCACATCCTTCAGTGTAGTCCTGGCTTTATCGTCCAGTGTAGTCCTGGCCACATCCTCCAGTGTAGTCCTGGCTTCATCATCAAGTGTAGTCCTGGCTTCATCCTCCTGTGTAGACATGGCCACATCCTCCTGTGTAGACATGGCCACATCCTTCAGTGTAGTCCTGGCTTTATCGTCCAGTGTAGTCCTGGCCACATCCTCCAGTGTAGTCCTGGCTTCATCATCAAGTGTAGTCCTGGCTTCATCCTCCAGTGTAGTCCTGGCCACATCCTCCTGTGTAGTCATGGCCACATCCTCCAGTGTAGTCCTGGCTTCATCCTCCAGTGTAGTCCTGGCTTCATCCTCCTGTGTAGACATGGCCACATCCTTCAGTGTAGTCCTGGCTTCATCGTCCACTGTAGTCCTGGCCACATCGTCCAGTGTAGTCCTGGCTTCATCCTCCAGTGTAGTCCTGGCTTCATCCTCCAGTGTTGTCCTGGCTTTATCCTTCTATGTAGACATAGCCACCTCCTTCAGTGTAGTCCTGGGTCCATCGTCAGGTGTAGTCCTGGCCACATCCTCCAGTGTAGTCCTGGCTTCAACATCCATTGTAGTCCTGGCTTTATCCTCCAGTGTAGTCCTGGCTTCATCATCCAGTGTAGTCCAGGCTTCATCCTCCAGTGTAGTCTTGGCTTCATCCTCCAGTGTAGTCTTGGCCACATCCTCGAGTGTAGACATGGCCACATCCTCCAGTGTAGTCCAGGCTTCATCCTCCTTTTGTAGTCCTGGCTTCATCCTCAAGTATAGTCTTGGCGACATCCTCCAGTGTAGTCCTGGCTTCATCCTTCAGAGTAGTCCTGGCTTCATCGTCCAGTGTAGTCCTAGCCACATCCTCAAGTGTAGTCCTGGCTTCATCCTCAAGTGTAGTCCTGGCTTCATCCTTAAGTGTAGTCCTGGCTTCATCCTCAAGTGTAGTCCTGGCTTCATCGTCAAGTGTAGTCCTGGCTTCATCCTCAAGTGTTGTCCTGGCTTCATCATTCTGTGTAGTCCTGGCCACATCTTCCTGTGTAGTCCTGGCTTCATCCTCCTGTGTAGTCCTGGCCACATCCTCCTGTGTAGTCCTGGCTGCATCATCTTGTCTAGTCCTGGCCACATCCTCCACTGTGGTCCTGGCCACATCCTCCAGTGTTATCCTGGCCACATCCTCCAGTGTAGTCCTGGCAACATCCTCCAGTGTAGTCCTGGCTTCATCCTCCAGTGTAGTCCTGGCTTCATCCTCCAGTATAGTTCTGGCTTCATCCTCCTGTGTAGACATGGCCACATCCTACTGTGTAGTCATGGCCACATCCTCCAGTGTAGTCCTGGCTTCATCATCCAGTGTAGACATGGCCACATCCTACTGTGGATAGTCATGGCCACATCGTCCAGTGTAGTCCTGGCTTCATCGTCCAGTGTAGTCCTGGCTTCATCCTCCAGTGTTGTCCTGGCTTCATCCTCCAGTGTAGTCCTGGCTTCATCCTGCAGTGTAGTCCTGGCTTCATCCTCCGGTGTAGTCCTGGCTTCATCCTCAAGTGTAGTCATGGCCACATCCTCCAGTGTAGTCCTGGCTTCATCGTCCAGTGTTGTCCTGGCTTCATCCTCCTGTGTAGACATGGCCACATCCTACAGTGTAGTCTTGGCTTCATCGTCCAGTGTAGTCCTGGCCACATCCTACAGTATAGTTCTGGCTTCATCCTCAAGTGTAGTCCTGGCCACATCCTCCTGTTTAGTCATGGCCACATCCTCCAGTGTAGTCCTGGCTTCATCCTCCAGTGTAGTCCTGGCTTCATCCTCCTGTGTAGACATGGCCACATCCTTCAGTGTAGTCCTGGCTTCATCCTCCAGTGTAATCCTGGCCACATCGTCCAGTGTAGTCCTGGCTTCATCCTCTAGTGTAGTCCTGGCTTCATCCTCCAGTGTTGTCCTTGCTTTATCCTCCTATGTAGACATAGCCACATCCTTCAGTGTAGTCCTGGGTCCATCGTCAAGTGTAGTCCTGGCCACATCCTCCAGTGTAGTCCTGGCTTCATCGTCCATTGTAGTCCTGGCTTTATCCTCCAGTGTAGTCTTGGCTTCATCATCCAGTGTAGTCCAGGCTTCATTCTCCAGTGTAGTCTTGGCTTCATTCTCCAGTGTAGTCTTGGCCACATCCTCGAGTGTAGTCCTGGCTTCATCCTCCAGTGTAGTCCTGGCTTCATCCTCTTTTTGTAGTCCTGGCTTCATCCTCAAGTGTAGTCTTGGCCAAATCCTCCAGTGAAGTCCTGGCTTCATCTTCCAGTGTAGTCCTGGCTTCATCCTCCAGTGTAGTCCTGGCCACATCCTTCAGTGTAGTCCTGGCTTCATCGTCCAGTGTAGTCCTGGCTTCATCATCCAGTGTAGTCCTGGCCACATCCTCATGTGTACTCATGGCTTCATCCTCAAGTGTAGTCCTGGCTTCATCCTCCAGAGTAGTCCTGGCTTCATCGTCCAGTGTAGTCCTAGCCACACCCTCAAGTGTAGTCCTGGCTTCATCCTCAAGTGTAGTCCTGGGCTGGTATTCAATAAAGTTCTTATCCTTATCTTTAGACATGCCTCAGTGTTTCCATTCAGTTGATTGGTCAATTTGTTTTACAGTCCAATCAAAAAGCTTAGATTTCACTCTTAAATTTAAGATTGATCTAAGTTGTTTATTGAATATGGCCCCTGGCTTCATCCTCCAGTGTAGTCCTGGCTTCATCCTCAAGTGTAGTCCTAGCTTCATTTTCCAGTGTAGTCCTGGCTTTTCTTTAGTGTAGTCCTGGCTTCATCATTCTGTGTAGTCCTGGCCACATCTTCCTGTGTAGTCCTGGCTGCATCCTCCTGTGTAGTCCTGGCCACATCCTCCTGTGTAGTCCTGGCTGCATCATCTTGTCTAGTCCTGGCCACATCCTCCTATGTAGTCCTGGCCACATCCTCCAGTGTAGTCCTGGCCACATCCTCCTATGTAGTCTTGGCCACATCCCCCTGTGTAGTCCTGGCAACATCATCCTGTGTAGTCTTGGCCACATCCTCCTATGTAGTCCTGGCCACATCCTCCTGTGTAGTCCTGGCCACATCCCCCTGTGTAGTCCTGGCAACATCATCCTGTGTAGTCCTGGCCACATCCTCCTGTGTAGTCCTGGCCACATCCTCCAGTGAAGTAATGGCCACTTCCTCCTGTGTAGTCCTGGCCACATCCTCCTGTGTAGTCCTGGCCACATCCTCCAGTGAAGTAATGGCCACTTCCTCCTGTGTAGTCCTGGCCACATCCTCCTGTGTAGTCCTGGCCACATCCTCCAGTGAAGTCCTGGCCACATCCTCCTGTGTAGTCCTGGCCACATCCTCCTGTGTAGTCCTGGCCACATCCTCCAGTGAAGTAATGGCCACTTCCTCCAGTGTAGTCCTGGCCACATCCTCCAGTGAAGTAATGGCCACTTCCTCCTGTGTAGTCCTGGCCACATCCTCCTATGTAGTCCTGGCCACATCCTCCAGTGAAGTCCTGGCCACATCCTCCAGTGAAGTAATGGCCACTTCCTCCAGTGTAGTCCTGGCCACATCCTCCAGTGAAGTAATGGCCACTTCCTCCTGTGTAGTCTTGGCCACATCCTCCTATGTAGTCCTGGCCACATCCTCCAGTGTAGTCCTGGCAACATCATCCTGTGTAGTCTTGGCCACATCCTCCTATGTAGTCCTGGCCACATCCTCCTGTGTAGTCCTGGCCACATCCTCCAGTGTAGTCCTGGCCACATCCCCCTGTGTAGTCCTGGCAACATCATCCTGTGTAGTCTTGGCCACATCCTCCTATGTAGTCCTGGCCACATCCTCCTGTGTAGTCTTGGCCACATCCTCCAGTGTAGTCCTGGCCACATCCTCCAGTGAAGTCCTGGCCACATCCTCCTGTGTAGTCCTGGCCACATCCTCCTGTGTAGTCCTGGCCACATCCTCCTGTGTAGTCCTGGCCACTTCCTCCAGTGTAGTCCTGGCCACATCCTCCAGTGAAGTCCTGGCCACATCCTCCTGTGTAGTCCTGGCCACATCCTCCTGTGTAGTCCTGGCCACATCCTCCTGTGTAGTCCTGGCCACTTCCTCCTGTGTAGTCCTGGCCACATCCTCCAGTGAAGTCCTGGCCACATCCTCCTGTGTAGTCCTGGCCACATCCTCCTGTGTAGTCCTGGCCACATCCTCCTGTGTAGTCCTGGCCACTTCCTCCAGTGTAGTCCTGGCCACATCCTCCAGTGAAGTCCTGGCCACATCCTCCTGTGTAGTCCTGGCCACATCCTCCAGTGTAGTCCTGGCCACATCCTCCAGTGAAGTCCTGGCCACATCCTCCTGTGTAGTCCTGGCCACATCCTCCTGTGTAGTCCTGGCCACATCCTCCAGTGAAGTAATGGCCACTTCCTCCAGTGTAGTCCTGGCCACATCCTCCAGTGAAGTAATGGCCACTTCCTCCTGTGTAGTCCTGGCCACATCCTCCTGTGTAGTCCTGGCCACATCCTCCAGTGAAGTAATGGCCACATCCTTCTGTGTAGTCCTGGCCACATCCTCCAGTGTAGTCCTGGCTTTATCCTCCAGTGTAGTCCTGGCCACTTCCTCCAGTGAAGTCCTGGCCACTTCCTCCAGTGTAGTCCTGTCCACATTCTTCCAGTGTAGTCCTGTCCACATCCTTCCTGGCCACATTCTCCTGTGTTATGGCATCCCCCTGTGAAGTCCTTGCATACTAGATCTGATATCTTTTATGTTAAGTTACATGGAACTAGTATAACACTCAATGTCTTACTGTTTTACTCTGACGATCTTGTAACCACTTATTGTACCCAATTAGTTCAGTGTTAATCACATTGTGTTGATAATTGTGTCAAAATGTTTATGTTGATTTGCAGAACAAATTTCTGTCTACGAAATCTTATCTTTAAGGAGTCAGGCAACATAATATTTACTTTTCCTACTAAGAATGGAGAAATTAGTACCTGCACAGACCTTTGGTATATTCCAAGAAATATAAAATTGTTTATGTTATTGTATACATGTTCTGAGATATTCACAATGAAGCTGTGTCAAGTGCTTTGCTTGTTTATGAATGGCAATGGAATTGTTGACCTTCAACCCATTGAGGTGAAAAATAATATAATTAGAGTATTGCTCCATTCAATGGTTATACACTCAGCTTTATACTCCGAGTAAATGGTTCATCTGCCATTTTGTCAGAATGTCTCTCTGTTGTCTAATTGTGTATATGCAATATACCAGAGATGAATTGATCAGATAAAACATTTAATGTAAACTACACCTGGGTGTGGCATAGGTTCATGAAACTTGGTATGAAGGTTTCCATGCATGGAAAACATACTTCATGAAACTTGGTATGAAGGTTTCAATGCATGGAAAACATACTTCATGAAACTTGGTATGAAGGTTTCCGGGCACTAAAACATACTTCATGAAACCTGGTATGAAGGTTTCCATGCATGGAAAACACACCTCATGAAACTTGTAATGAAGGTTTCCGGGCACTAAAACATACCTCATAAAAACTTGGTATGAAGGTTTCCATGCATGAAAAACATACCTCATAAAACTTGTAATGAAGGTTTCCTGGCACTAAACACGCCTCATTAAACTTGGTATGAAGGTTTCCGGTCACTAAAACATACTACTATAAAACCTGGTATGAAGGTTTCCAAACACTTAATCATATTTCATGAAACTTCATATGAAGGTTTCCAGGCACTAAATTCTACCTCATAAAAAATTGGTATGAAGGTTTCCAGGCACTATAATAAACCTCATGAAACTTGATATGAATGTTTTAAGGCACTAAAACATACCTCATGAAACTTGCTATGAAGGCTTCCAGGCATTAAAACATACTTCATGAAACTTGATATGAAGGTTTCCAGGCACTAAATATACTTCTTGAAACTTAATATAAAGGTTTTCAGGCACTACAACATACCTTATGAGAAACTTGATATAAGGGTTTCCAGGCACTAAAACGTACCTCATGAAACTTGGTATGAAGGTTCCCAGGCACTCAAATATACCTCATGAAACTTGGTATGAAGGTTCCCAGGCACTCAAATATACCTCATGAAACTTGGTATGAAGGTTCCCAGGCACTCAAATATACCTCATGAAACTTGGTATGAAGGTTTCAAGGCACTAAAATATACCTGGTATTAAGGTTTCCAGACACTAAAACATACCTCATGATACTTTGTATGAAGGTTTCCAGACACTTAAACATACCTCATGAAACTTGATATGAAGGTTTCCAGGCACTAAAACATACCTCTCGTACTGTTTTTGAAATGTTCGAGTGTTGGGAAAGTTAAAACAAATTATTAAACTCTTCATTCAAAAACAATTAAAACTCAGCAGAGCCTCATTTTTAGCTCGACTATTCGAAGAATATGGAGAGCTATACAACTCACCCAAGCGTCGGCGTCGGCTTCACACCTTGGTTAAGGTTTTGCATGCAAGCACACATAGGTTAATATCTCAGCAACTACTCGAGGTATTGCATTGAGACTTTATACAGTGGTACTCAACCATCCAACCTTCTTAATTAACCAAGTTAGAAAACTCTTTTTTGCAATAAATGCATAAAATAGGCCTTTATTATTCGACTTAGAAATTCTGGTTAAAGTTTTGCGTGCAAGCACACACAGGTTAATATCTCAGCAACTACCTGAGGTATTGCATTGATACTTGATACAATGGTACTCAACCATCCAACCTAATTAATTAACCAAGTAAGATAACTCTTGTTTGCATTTAAAGCAAATAATTGCCCTTTATTATTCAACTTAGAAATTCTGGTTAAGGTTTTGCGTGCAAGCACACATAGGTTAATATCTCAGCAACTACTTGAGGTATTGCATTAAGACTTTATACAGTGGCACTCAACCATCCAACCTACTTAATTAACCAAGTTAGATAACTCTTGTTTGCATTCAATACAAATAATTGCTGTTTATTATTCAACTTAAAAATTCTGGTTAAGGTTTTTGGTGCAAGCACACATAGGTTAATATCTCAGCAACTACTTGAGGTATTGCATTGAGACTTGATACAATGGTACTCAACAATCCAACCTACTTAATTAACCAAGTTAGAAAACTCTTATTTGCAATAAATGCAAAAATAGGCCTTTATTATTCAACTTAGAAATTCTGGTTAAGGTTTTGCGTGCAAGCACACATAGGTTAATATCTCAGCAACTACTTGAGGTATTGCATTAAGACTTTATACAGTGGCACTCAACCATCCAACCTACTTAATTAACCAAGTTAGATAACTCTTGTTTGCATTCAATACAAATAATTGCTGTTTATTATTCAACTTAAAAATTCTGGTTAAGGTTTTTGGTGCAAGCACACATAGGTTAATATCTCAGCAACTACTTGAGGTATTGCATTGAGACTTGATACAATGGTACTCAACAATCCAACCTACTTAATTAACCAAGTTAGATAACTCTAGTTTGCATTTAATGTTAATAATAGCCCTTTATTATTCAACTTAGATATTCTGGTTAAGGTTTTTGGTGCAAGCACACATAGGTTGATATCTCAACAACTACTTGAGGTATTGCATTGAGACTTGATACAATGGTACTCAACCATCCAACCTACTTAATTAAGCAAGTTAGATAAATCTAGTTTGCATTATATTTAAATAACGCCCCTTTTTTTAGACATAGAAATTCTGGTTAAGGTTTTGCTTGTTACCACTTTTAAGTCGACACCTCAGCGAATACATCATGTATTGCATTGAAACTTTACACACATGCTCCCAACCATTTAACCTTCTTCTTTAATCAAGTAAGATAACTCTATCTTTCATATTATACAATTATTTGCCCCTTTATTATGCGACTAAATTCTGGCTTAGGTCTTGCATGTTAGCACACATAGGATAATATCTCAGTAATTACTTGATGTATTGCATTGAGACTTTATACAATGTATTCAATCACCTAACGTAATTGAATAACCAAGTTAGATAACTGTATTTTGCAAATAATGGCCCTTTATTATTAGACTAAAAAATTCTGGTTAAAATGTTCCATGTAAATACATTCATGTTAATATCTCAGCAAATCATGTATTGCATTGAAATCTAATCTAACAGTGATCCATGCATGTCTTGCCAAAACTTTTCAATACTTACACTGAAAAGCAGCAGAATAGTCTCTGTGACAGCTCATTTTATTGTTTTAAATTGAACTTGATTAATAGATTTGATACAAAATAAACACAATTTTGAGATCCTTTATAAATGTTCCCTACTAAAAAAGGTTTGATACCAGAAAGATTACAATTGTAACGTTTGTACAGTGAGACCTGCAAAATAATCACTACTTAAATAGACAGTTATCAGTGTCAGTCCCATTCAAGGTATTCACATGAATCTCTGTACAGTTATCAGTGTCAGTCCCATTCAAGGTATTCACATGAATCTTTGTACAGGTATCAGTGTCAGCCCCATTCAAGGTATTCACATGAATCTCTGTACAGTTATCAGTGTCAGTCCCATTCAAGGTATTCACATGAATCTTTGTACAGGTATCAGTGACATCCCCATTCAAGGTATTCACATGAATCTTTGTACAGTTATCAGTGTCAGCCCCATTCAAGGTATTCACATGAATCTCTGTACAGTTATCAGTGTCAGTCCCATTCAAGGTATTCACATGAATCTCTGTACAGGTATCAGTCCCATTCAAGGTATTCACATGAATCTCTGTACAGGTATTCACATAAATCTTTGTACAGTTATCAGTGTCAGTCCCATTTAAGGTATTCACATGAATCTCTGTACAGTTATCAGTGTCAGTCCCATTTAAGGTATTCACATGAATCTCTGTACAGTTATCAGTGTCAGTCCCATTCAAGGTATTCACATGAATCTGTGTACAGTTATCAGTGTCAGTCCCATTCAAGGTATTCACATGAATCTCTGTACAGTTATCAGTGTCAGCCCCATTCAAGGTATTCACATGAATCTCTGTACAGTTATCAGTGTCAGTCCCATTCAAGGTATTCACATGAATCTTTGTACAGGTATCGGTGTCAGCCCCATTCAAGGTATTCACATGAATCTTTGTACAGGTATCAGTGTCAGCCCCATTCAAGGTATTCACATGAATCTTTGTACAGGTATCAGTGTCAGCCCCATTCAAGGTATTCACATGAATCTCTGTACAGTTATCAGTGTCAGCCCCATTCAAGGTATTCACATGAATCTTTGTACAGGTATCAGTGTCAGTCCCATTCAAGGTATTCACATGAATCTTTGTACAGGTATCAGTGTCAGTCCCATTCAAGGTATTCACATGAATCTGTGTACAGGTATCAGTGTCAGTCCCATTCAAGGTATTCACATGAATCTGTGTACAGTTATCAGTGTCAGTCCCATTCAAGGTATTCACATGAATCTCTGTACAGTTATCAGTGTCAGTCCCATTCAAGGTATTCACATAAATCTTTGAACAGGTACCAGTGTCAGCCCCATTCAAGGTATTCACATGAATCTTTGTACAGGTACCAGTGTCAGTCCCATTCAAGGTATTCACATGAATCTTTGTACAGGTATCAGTGTCAGCCCCATTCAAGGTATTCACATGAATCTTTGTACAGGTATCAGTGTCAGTCCCATTCAAGGTATTCACATGAATCTTTGTACAGGTATCAGTGTCAGCCCCATTCAAGGAATTCACATGAATCTCTGTACAGTTATCAGTGTCAGCCCCATTCAAGGTATTCACATGAATCTCTGTACAGTTATCAGTGTCAGCCCCATTCAAGGTATTCACATGAATCTCTGTACAGTTATCAGTGTCAGCCCCATTCAAGGTATTCACATGAATCTCTGTACAGTTGTCAGTGTCAGCCCCATTCAATGTATTCACATGAATCTTTGTACAGGTATCAGTGTCAACCCCATTCAATGTATTCACATGAATCTTTGCACAGGTATCAGTGTCAGCCCCATTCAATGTATTCACATGAATCTTTGCACAGGTATCAGTGTCAGTCCCATTCAAGGTATTCACATTAATCTTTGTACAGTTATCAGTGTCAGTCCCATTCAAGGTATTCACATGAATCTCTGTACAGTTATCAGTGTCAGCCCCATTCAAGGTATTCACATGAATCTCTGTACAGTTATCAGTGTCAGCCCCATTCAAGGTATTCACATGAATCTCTGTACAGTTATCAGTGTCAGCCCCATTCAAGGTATTCACATGAATCTCTGTACAGTTATCAGTGTCAGCCCCATTCAAGGTATTCACATGAATCTCTGTACAGTTTTCAGTGTCAGCCCCATTCAATGTATTCACATGAATCTTTGTACAGGTATCAGTGTCAGCCCCATTCAAGGTATTCACATGAATCTTTGCACAGTTATCAGTGTCAGTCCCATTCAAGGTATTCACATGAATCTTTGCACAGTTATCAGTGTCAGCCCCATTCAAGGTATTCACATGAATCTTTGCACAGGTATCAGTGTCAGTCCCATTCAAGGTATTCACATGAATCTTTGTACAGTTATCAGTGTCAGTCCCATTCAAGGTATTCACATGAATCTTTGTACAGTTATCAGTGTCAGTCCCATTCAAGGTATTCACATGAATCTTTGTACAGTTATCAGTGTCAGCCCCATTCAAGGTATTCACATGAATCTTTGTACAGGTATCAGTGTCAGTCCCATTCAAGGTATTCACATGAATCTTTGAACAGGTATCAGTGTCAGCCCCATTCAAGGTATTCACATGAATCTTTGAACAGGTATCAGTGTCAGCCCCATTCAAGGTATTCACATGAATCTTTGAACAGGTATCAGTGTCAGCCCCATTCAAGGTATTCACATGAATCTTTGTACAGTTATCAGTGTCAGTCCCATTCAAGGTATTCACATGAATCTTTGTACAGTTATCAATGTCAGTCCCATTCAAGGTATTCACATGAATCTCTGTACAGTTATCAGTGTCAGTCCCATTCAAGGTATTCACATGAATCTTTGTACAGGTATCAGTGTCAACCCCATTCAATGTATTCACATGAATCTTTGTACAGGTATCAGTGTCAGCCCCATTCAAGGTATTCACATGAATCTTTGTACAGGTATCAGTGTCAGCCCCATTCAAGGTATTCACATGAATCTTTGTACAGGTACCAGTGTCAACCCCATTCAATGTATTCACATGAATCTCTGTACAGGTATCAGTGTCAGCCCCATTCAAGGTATTCACATGAATCTTTGTCTATAGGTATCAGTGACAATAATCACATATCTGTTACAATCCCCTAACTTTTGTTTTAATGATTTATTACTTATTGATAGCATATTTTTTATTACATCAGCACTTGAATGGTTTATTATATTATGTACATGCTGTCTAGCTCCACATAAAACAGCCGTTGTGTTTGTGGACAGATTTTATCCCCAACCCAGAATATATTATCTTTGAAAAAACTTGTTATCTGTGTATATAATGTATTATCTATATGCACTACATGTACTTCTATCTACAGAATGTCTTAATTCAGAATTGTACGCCTATTGCAAGTATCCTGCATAGTGTTACTGTATAACAGCCAATGGTTCAAAGCCAGTTTTATGATAAGCCTCAATAAATAACATGAGAGTAAAGTGTATTTTGTCAATTATTGAGGAAATTATCTTTGGCAGGAGAGCATTTGTTATAGTCATTTTGGCATGGTTTGTGAATGAATTATCAGCATGTAGCAGCCAGAAATTTTACCTGTTTCTGTAGGTTTTGTTTTGAGAAAATCAAACCTTTTTTTTGTCTGTTCTTTTAGTGAATAATTGAAGTATGGAACATTGAAGATAAATCTTTATTTTGCTTAGATACAGACTAGACAATTATAAAAAATGGTACTAAACATGGTTTGAATATGGTTGAGCAAGCAAATGTTCTGATAAATGTATGACATCTGTGAAGATGATTTAATAAACTCGCGCTTTGTTCACTTATGCTTATTGTTTGGCTAGGAAGCAGGTTTTTATTTTCAAAAA
Organism: Mya arenaria; assembly: GCF_026914265.1. Classification (NCBI taxonomy): domain Eukaryota; kingdom Metazoa; phylum Mollusca; class Bivalvia; order Myida; family Myidae; genus Mya; species Mya arenaria. Next base: position 16,108,991 of record NC_069138.1, on the reverse strand, counting down.
TAAGATAAAAACAAAATTGTGAAGAATATAAAAAAGGATTGTTTGTTAACACTGCTGATGTGCTGTGCAAATTCTGCAACAATAATAAATTGTAAAATATTCTCTGAATAGTCTTTCAAACTCAGTTGTTTTTTGTAGAAAAAACAGTGAAGGGATTGGCATTGTTACTAGATGGACACAAACCACAAATGAAAAGCAAGGCCCATAACTTTGGCTGGAATAGTTGTAACATTTTACCTTTTTTTCATCCACAGTGCTCTTGTTGACCCAAGAAATATTACAGCATGAATACACATGAAATAATGATGAATCTGGTCCGTATTAAATGAAGAAGCTAGAACTGTTACACCTATACCCCCTGTATTATATGCCTCACACTGTTACACCATACCCCCTGTATTATATACCTCACACCAACTTCTGTGGGTTATATAATGGAAAGAAAGAGAAGATTGTAATTATTAGCTGCTGGCATGATCATGTGATGTTCATCTAAATCTAGGCTTACCTGCCTATCAATCTTGAGTTTAGTTTAGTTTGTCTTTAGTGGGAATTTCATTCATTTACTGCCCTCAGATATCCAAGTCACATGTTCAAAAGAATGTGTTTACAGATCGTTTGCTTAGAATTGTCTAGATATAAGAAGAGGTATATAGAGGTATTTATGAAAGAAAGTCCTACTTTGAATCCTCCATATTATGACTTGTGATGTATCTGTATGAGCTACCAAATTGTCTGCTGTAGAAGCAAGATCACTGGTTCAAAGGATTGGTGCCTGTGTGAAAGCATCGGTGCCTGTGTGAAAGCATCGATGCCTGTGTCAGAGCATTGGTGCCTTTGTCAAAGCATCGGTGCTTTTGTCAAAGTATCAGTACCTGTGTCAAAGAATCGGTGCCTGTGTCGATTAAAGCATTGGTACCTGTGTCAAAACATCGGATCGGTGCCTGTGTCAAAGCATAGGTGCCTGTGTCAAAGCATCGGTACCTCTGTCAAAGCATTGGTACCTGTGTCAAAGCATCGGTGCCTTTGTCAAAGCATCAGTAGCTGTGTCAAAGAATCGGTGCCTGTGTCAATCAAAGCATTGGTGCCTGTGTCAAAGCATCGGATCGGTGCCTGTGTCAAAGCATTGGTGTCTGTGTCAAAGCATTGGTGCCTGTGTCAAAGCATTGGTGCCTGTGTCAAAGCATTGGTGTCTGTGTCAAAGCATTGGTACCTGTGTCAAAGCATCGGATCGGTGCCTGTGTCAGTGTCTGTGTCAAAGCATTGGTGTCTGTGTCAAAGCATCTGTATCTGTGTCAAAGCATCAGTGCCTGTGTCAAAGCATTGGTGTCTGTGTCAAAGCATTGGTGTCTGTGTCAAAGCATCGGTGCCTTTGTCAAAGCATCAGTAGCTGTGTCAAAGAATCGGTGCCTGTGTCAATCAAAGCATTGGTGCCTGTGTCAAAGCATCGGATCGGTGCCTGTGTCAAAGCATTGGTGTCTGTGTCAAAGCATTGGTGCCTGTGTCAAAGCATTGGTGCCTGTGTCAAAGCATTGGTGTCTGTGTCAAAGCATTGGTACCTGTGTCAAAGCATCGGATCGGTGCCTGTGTCAGTGTCTGTGTCAAAGCATTGGTGTCTGTGTCAAAGCATCTGTATCTGTGTCAAAGCATCAGTGCCTGTGTCAAAGCATTGGTGTCTGTGTCAAAGCATTGGTGTCTGTGTCAAAGCATTGGTGCCTGTGTCAAAGCATCGGTGCCTGTGTCAAAGCATAGGTGCCTGTGTCAAAGCATTGGTACCTGTGTCAAAGCATCTGTATCTGTGTCAAAGCATCAGTGCCTGTGTCAAAGCATCAGTGCCTGTGTCAAAGCATTGGTGTCTGTGTCAAAGCATTGGTGTCTGTGTCAAAGCATTGGTGTCTGTGTCAAAGCATTGGTGCCTGTGTCAAAGAATCTGTGCCTGTGTCAAAGCATAGGTGCCTGTGTCAAAGCATTGGTACCTGTGTCAAAGCATCTGTATCTGTGTCAAAGCATCAGTGCCTGTGTCAAAGCATTGGTGTCTGTGTCATAGCATTTGTGCCTGTGTTAAAGCATTGGTGTCTGTGTCAAAGCATTAGTGCCTGTGTCAAAGATTTTTTGTCTGTGTCAAAGCAGTAATAACTTCATTATTCTATGTCAAATCATCATCATGTTTGGTAAGGGTTTTATGCCTCATACCATCTCAGACATGCTTGATTAGCATTACATTGCATTAGTCACTAAAGAATTATCGCCCTTTGATAACAGAAATTACCTAATCTGGGTCTTGTCTGATCAAGTACTTTGAAATCCTTTGTCCTATCATCATCCAATTTGGTCAGAATGTGTATGGGCATAATATCTCAGACAGATTTGACCATATTGCTCTAGTCACTCAAGAACTATCACCTTCATAACAGAAATCACCTCAAATAGGTATTGTCTGATCAATAACTTGAAAAGCCTTTACATTTAGTATCTAAGCATTGGTTCAACAGTTGTGTCAGCTTCAGAACGTTGGAACCACTAAGTAAGCATTTGTATTCAAAAATATGCTGTGAATATGATGAACAAACTATCGATTTAACATACATGGTACATTAGGCTACCGTAGAAATGAAAAAGAGTATGCTTCTAATATGAGCAAGAACATTTCTGTGAGAATCGGAAATGATATGGGATTACAGTGCATCGAACAAAAATGATGTGGGAGGTGCACCGAACAAAAATAATGTGGGAAGTACATTGAACAAAAATGATGTGGGAAGTGCATCGAACAAAAATGATGTGGGAAGTGCACCGAACAAAAATGATGTGGGAAGTGCACCGAACAAAAATAATGTGGGAAGTACATTGAACAAAAATGATGTGGGAAGTGCATCGAACAAAAATGATGTGGGAAGTGCACCGAACAAAAATGATATGGGAAGTGCACCGAACAAAAATGTAGACATTTCTTTGAACATGTGCATCATTCGTTATTTAAGTATTTGAACTGCTTCTGTTTTATGGTGGTTGGTGTATATGAAGTAAGGTTTTAATTGCTGTTCTTATCATGAAGAGCAGGTTTGTTTACCTATCTTCTCGATAGGAATTTCCCAGTCACGTTCTTTGTCTAATTGGAATTATTGCATTATCAATTTGTGCGTGCAGGGCATTTTCTAGGTATATTATCTGCACCAATAGCTCCCCACATGGTGCTGAAAACTATAAATGCTGAGATTTGATACAATTTATGAGAGATCCATTGATAAATACCTTGGGATTTTTAAGATTTTTATTTCTAATGATTTCAAAGCTTTATATTATATCTTTTTGTGTGAAAAAAATGGCATTCAGTTTTAGTTTGTCTGTATGTATTGTCACAGGGTTGGCGATGTCATGCAGAAACTGTAAACCTCGGTGTCATGTAGAAACTGTAAACCCCGGTGTCATGTAGAAACTGTAAACCCCGGTGTCATGTAGAAACTGTAAACCCCGGTGTCATGTAGAAACTGTAAACCCCAGTGTCATGTAGAAACTGTAAACCTCGGTGTCATGTAGAAACTGTAAACACTGGTGTCATGTAGAAACTGTAAACCTCGGTGTCATGCAGAAACTGTAAACCCCGGTGTCATGCAGAAACTGTAAACCCCGGTGCCATGCAGAAACTGTAAACCCCGGTGTCATGTAGAAACTGTAAACCCAGGTGTCATGCAGAAACTGTAAACCCCGGTGTCATGCAGAAACATTAAGCCTCGGTGTCATGTAGAAACTGTAAACCTCGGTGTCATGCAGAAACTGTAAACCTTGGTGTCATGCAGAAACTGTAAACCTCGGTGTCATGCAGAAACTGTAAACCCCAGTGTCATGTAGAAACTGTAAACCTCGGTGTCATGCAGAAACTGTAAACCCCGGTGTCATGTAGAAACTGTAAACCCCGGTGTCATGTATAAACTGTAAATTTCGGTGTCATGCAGAAACTGTAAACCTCGGTGTCATGCAGAAACTGTAAACCCCGGTGTCATGCAGAAACTGTAAACCCCGGTGTCATGTAGAAACTGTAAACCCCGGTGTCATGTAGAAACTGTAAACCCCGGTGTCATGTAGAAACAGTAAACCCCGGTGTCATGTAGAAACTGTAAACCTCGGTGTCATGTAGAAACTGTAAACCTCGGTGTCATGCAGAAACAGTAAACCCCGGTGTCATGTAGAAACTGTAAACCCCGGTGTCATGTAGAAACTGTAAACCCCTGTGTCATGTAGAAACTGTAAACCCCGGTGTCATGTAGAAACTGTAAACCTCGGTGTCATGTAGAAACTGTAAACCCCGGTGTCATGCAGAAACTGTAAACCTTGGTGTCATGTAGGAACTGTTAAATTGGGTTTCATGCAGAAACTGTAAACATCTGACAAAAACAATTGAAGTCCCATCAAACTTATTGATTACTACACCAGTCATGATACTTAGTGATTCCTACACCAGTCACAAGTCATGATACTCATTGTGAAGCAAGGCCCATAATTCTGATCATGGCTGAGTTTGTTTAAATTTCAGTTATGAAAATAATTTCTTTGATAGATAAATCAAAACCTAGATAAATCAAAACCTATAAAAAAATGTGCAAATGTTTCTTATAGAACGCAGCAACTATGATTTGTAAATGCGGCATAAGGTTTTGTAAATCACATCAATAATTTGAATAAGTTTGATTGCATTGCTTTAAGGCATCTAAAAGTTTGACTATTATCTTCACGCCCTAATCTAATGAATCAGATAAATAAAATATAACATATATGTTATTCCACCTATCCCAATGTCTGTGAAATGTAACACAACATGTGATTGTAATTATGTCTTCAGCAATAAAATCTTCAAAAAAAGGTATAAGGAACACTTTCTCCTGGATGTAGTCGTAATTACAATGCAGATCTTGCTTCCAGGATGTTAGGTTACGTAAACCTGTATATTCAGGGGTGAATGGCCGATGATGAGAACTCATATATTCACTCAGCTTCCGTTGAAATAGGGATTGATGTTTTTCATGTGTTCATGCTTATATATGTGAAACATTCTATTAATTCTAAGCTTGCAGTAAAGTATTACCAATTCTATGGTTCTATGAGGAGACAAGTTTAGCTTGTCTGATTTCTACCCCCCGCCGTATCAAAGGTTTCGGAAGGGGGATATTGTTTTGGCATTGTCCGTCCATCCGTCATTCTGTCCGTCCGTCCGGTACCATATCTTGGTAGGCATTGATCAGAAAATGTTCCAACTTGGTCATGATGTACCCCTTGATGAAATATGACCCGCTTGTAAAAGTGGGGCACATGGGGCCAAAAACTAGGTCAAATCTTAGAAAAATCTTTGAAACACATTAGAGGCATTATGAATGGTCTAATATTCATGAAACTTGATCAGAATGTTTTCCTTGATGAACTCATGGACATGTTTTAAACTGGGTCACATGTGGTGAAAAATTAGGTTTCGACTGCATTTCAAAAGTGGGTCATAATGGGTCAGAAACAAGGTCAATAGGTCAAATCTTAGAGAAAAATATTGGGAACACACTAGAGGCAATCTCATATTCATGAAACTGTTTTCCTTGATTGTTGTTGAATAGTTCGAAACTGGGTCACATGGGGTCAGAAACCAGGTCAGTAAGTGAAATCTAGGAGACAGTCAATTCAAAAAAGAAATTTGACAAATTGTGTCCCGAACGAAACGTTGTATTGAATAGTCAGTTATGTTCAAATTTGGTCTGAATGTTTGCCTTAATGAAATTTTACAAAAAAATTAAACTGGTCACATGTGGTTAAAAACTAGGTCACTAGATCATATCTTACAGAAATCTTGGGAACACTCTAGAGGCAATACATCTGCTCTAATTTCCATGAAACATAATCAGAATGTTGGCCTCTGAAAAATCTGAAAAAAAACTTGTGGACACCCAAGAGGCTATATTTATTTGCAAAATATCTTGACCAATCTTCATGAAACTTGATCTAAATGTTTGCCTTGATGAAATCTTAGATTAGTTAGAACTGGGTAACATGGAGTCATAAACTAGGTTTCTTGGTCAATTCTAAATGCTACTGTATATACAATTTTTTTTTTATTTCAAACAGTTGCAATCAAACTCAAACTCATATATATATTTCACCAACAATTGATTTCCATTCCTTGACTTAGCCCAGTCAGGCGGGGATATCAATTCAACGGATTTGCTTGTTGAAGAATGCAATACCGTCATAGCCTCGCCTTGTTGTTGCTTAAGCATTGCTGATGTTGTTGCTGTAGCATTGCTGATGTTGTTGCCGTAGCATTGTTGATGTTGTTGCCGTAGCATTGCTGATGTTGTTGCCGTAGCATTGCTGATGTTGTTGCCGTAGCATTGTTGATGTTGTTGCCGTAGCATTGTTGATGTTGTTGCCGTAGCATTGTTGATGTTGTTGCCGTAGCATTGCTGATGTTGTTGCCGTAGCATTGCTGATGTTGTTGCCGTAGCATTGTTGATGTTGTTGCCGTTGCATTTTTGTTGTTGTTGCCATAGCATTGTTGATGTTGTTGCCATAGCATTGTTGATGTTGTTGCCGTAGCATTGCTGATGTTGTTGACGTAGCATAGTTGATGTTGTTGCCGTAGCATTGCTGATGTTGTTGCCGTAGCATTACTGATGTTATTGCCGTAGCATTGCTGATGTTGTTGCTGTAGCATTGTTGATGTTGTTGCCGTAGCATTGTTGATGTTGTTGCCGTAGCATTGTTGATGTTGTTGCCGTAGCATTGCTGATGTTGTTGCCGTAGCATTGCTGATGTTGTTGCCGTAGCATTGTTGATGTTGTTGCTGTAGCATTTTTGTTGTTGTTGCCATAGCATTGTTGATGTTGTTGCCATAGCATTATTGATGTTGTTGCCGTAGCATTGCTGATGTTGTTGACGTAGCATAGTTGATGTTGTTGCCGTAGCATAGTTGATGTTGTTGCCATAGCATTGTTGATGTTGTTGCCGTAGCATTGCTGATGTTGTTGCCGTAGCATAGTTGATGTTGTTGCCGTAGCATTGCTGATGTTGTTGCCGTAGCATAGTTGATGTTGTTGCCGTAGCATATTTGATGTTGTTGCCATAGCATTATTGATGTTGTTGCCGTAGCATTGCTGATGTTGTTGACGTAGCATAGTTGATGTTGTTGCCGTAGCATTGCTGATGTTTTTGACGTATCATAGTTGATGTTGTTGACGTAGCATAGTTGATGTTGTTGCCATAGCATTGTTGATGTTGTTGACGTAGCATTGTTGATGTTGTTGCCGTAGCATGGCAGATGTTGTTGCCATAGCATTGCTGATGTTGTTGCCGTAGCATTACTGATGTTATTGCCGTAGCATTGCTGATGTTGTTGCCATAGCATTGCAGATGTTGTCATTGTGGTCTTCCTAATAACTGTTGTGTTGAAATTGCAAAATCTTTAATATGTACGAGCAAGTCATTTAAGGTATTCATATGAAACAAGGTAAACTTAGATATATATATTGAAAGTAAAAGGAAATGAGAATCGCTTCTCTTTATGTTTTCAGGGTTACGGCCAAGCAAATCACAGTATAACAGCGCGGATATTGAGTAAGAAATATCGGGAGTATGACAACATCACGTGGAACAACGAGGGTTATTAGCTGCAAATGGACCACTGGATGTTATGAACAATATTGAAGATTTGATTAAAGGGAAGTCACTCTGACAGACTAACTAAGGAGGCGGCTAGTTGTTTAGTTTAATGGAGAAACTTTCAAAAGGAAATTCACATTCATTGTTACACTGTGACAGTTACCTGTTGCCTGTATGGGCAGATTTTGTACGACTTTAGGGTGTCTGTTTTCGAGAAGAAAAGTATCGGTAAGGTGTTGCCAAGGCATCATGGTTAGTGGGTTGCTAAAACTAACCTTTGTCATTACTCACAAAAATGTTTAATATATTAAAATAAAAATTGGTACAAATGTTTCCACAGACAAAAGGCACATGTACAGCACATCCCTTAACTCTGGATTAAATATAATGAGTTATTCCCCCTTTTTCAACTGAAAAACATCAGACTCGCTTTGGTGTTTGGTGAGCAGGGCTCTTGTGCAATTGAACACGGTGCATTTATCTGTAACTTCTATTCAACTGTATGATGATATAAGCAGCATTTAAAGTTGAGATAGAAGAGTTCACAGTAACTTAGACAACAGCATATTAATGTGGATTCTATACAGAAATTCAGAACATTGTGGAGATAATTAAATACTGGTTGAGTTTGTTAATCCAAACAGTTTAGTTTTTTAACAATATTTGGTTGTAGTAACTTCCATTTTGGCATGAACCATGTTTGGTTCAAAGCTCCGCATCTGCCAGAGAACTTATTTACAAAATATTTTTATTCATGATCAAAAATACGTCATTTTATACACAGTAAATCACCCTTCACTTGGTGGCATGGAGTATGTAAATCCCGATAGCTTTTAAAATCATTTTTTATCTGAAATCTAGAATTGATTTTCCGTAATTGTTGTGCTGTGAATGGGAACAAAATCAATCAAAATCAACTCATAAATTGAAAGAGTTGCGTCCCTTATTGCAATTATCTCATAATATTTCTTACCCATGGCAATGATAATGATTAAAAATAGAATGAGTATTACTTATAATTAACCAATACATGTCAGAAACCAGATAACACAAATATATAAGGTTTATATTAGAGGAAAGAAAAATAACAATGTAATAGCAGAGTTGGCAAATCAGATGGGTCTACATGTTTATCGAGTTCTTAAAGACCAGCCTCAAAAATGTGCTTGCTTGCTGTCTGTGACATCATTCATGCTACATATTAACATTTAATACACATCTAGATTTTCAAAACTTCTTAGTCTTTGCTAAGACAAGCAGCTGTATCGATCTTATTAACCATTGAATTATCAATCAAAGTAAACAAATGTGTGTTTTAACAGGTGATCGGTATTTATAAACTGCTTTGGTTACTAAACTCAACCAGTACTATAATACTTTTTTGTCTGCATTTTTTCAATAATTACATTGTTTAATTATGCTAGGCATTTTTCCATTTTTGTCAATTCAAAAGTGTGAGTTGTTATTATAATGATAATTCTTGTTAACAAAGTGTAATGTCATTCACTTAGGTAGATTAAACTTTGTAAATAATGATAGGAAATTTGGAAAAGATGGTTTGAGTAATTTCGTTAATTAATTTGTGTTTTTTTTCTTCATTATTATGTTGAATGCAGTCATTTGCTATGTACGATAGCCATGAACAGGATAAATTGACAATGATACAAACATGTAGAAGTGATTAGATTTTATTTATTTTACTGGAAACTATATAAATTCCTACATTTATTGCAGGTAACATGTCCTGTACATTCCTTTATGAAAAACACTAAATGTATGTCAGTTAAGTCTGCTTTTTAAAAACACCGCTTTGAAAGTATAACAAGAATGCTTTAAATGTCAGTTCTTCTAAAAGAACAATCTTTTTCCTACCCTAAATCTTATTTTTAATCTTTCGCCTCTTGAAATATGAAAACATGTTTGTACAGTTTTGACATCAGTGATCATGTATTGTGAACCATTGTTAGATTTATGAAGTATATACTTTGCTGTGCTCGTTTGCTTATACATTATTTTGTTGTATTATTGTGTATATTGTTTATCTATATGTACAGTTTCATCATATCAGAGGTCATGTCATGTCATAGCATTAATACATTATTTTATCCATTTATTAGATATAATACTTTATTCTTATTTCATGGCAATACTTTGTAAACTATTGCATTATCTAAGTCATGAATTTTTTCGTCTATTTTAAAAATGTTGACCGATTGAAATAAAAAATCATGATTTTGATTGAAACAAAAGAATCACTTTCAAATTGAATTATTGTCTATAAAAATCATTAAATTGACTCTCTCCTAGAATCATTTATTCATTGTCATGTTGTCATGTTGTCATGTTGTCATGTTTGTAGGATCTTCAAATTGTTCATTGTTTGGCATGCATATTTAACATGAAAGTGAACCATTTGTAATTTATTGTCAAATAAAATAGTACAAGGGAAATAATTAGGATATATAAGTTAGAGCTCCATGAGGAATGATCATTATTTAAGGATTAATGTCCCTTATAATAAATGATAAAAAGAGAAACAGTCTTTATTTAAAGCACTCAATTTCAATCTCAAGTCCCACAAAGTTTGGCCCAACCCAACCATTTTTCAATGTTTGGCTTTACCCAACTGTCCCTTCACTTATGGTCTAACCTGACCGTCCCACAAAGTTTGGCCTTACCTAACTGTCCCACAGAATTTGGCCTTACCCAACTGTCCCCCAAAGTTTGGCCTTACTCAACTGTCCCACAGAATTTGGCCTTACCCAACTGTCCCCCAAAGTTAGGCCTTACTCAACTGTCCCACAGAATTTGGCCTTACCCAACTGTCCCCCAAAGTTTGGCCTTACCATACTGTCCCACAAAGTTTAGCCTTACCATACTGTCCCACAAAGTTTAGCCTAACCCACCATTCCACAAAGTTAGGCCTTACCCAACTGTCCCACAAAGTTAGGCCTTACCCAACTATCCCACAAAGTTAGGCCTTACCATTCTGTCCCACAAAGTTAGGCCTTACCCAACTATTCCACAAAGTTAGGCCTTACCCAACTGTCCCACAAAGTTAGGCCTTACCATACTGTCCCACAAAGTTTAGCCTAACCCACCATTCCACAAAGTTAGGTCTTACCCAACTGTCCCACATAGTAAGGCCTTACCCAACTATCCCACAAAGTTAGGCCTTACCATACTGTTCCACAAAGTTTAGCCTAACCCACCATTCCACAAAGTAAGGTCTTACCCAACTGTCCCACAAAGTTAGGCCTTAACCAACTATCCCACAAAGTTAGGCCTTACCATACTGCCTCACAAAGTTAGGCCTTACTCAACTATCCCACAAAGTTAGGCCTTACCCAATTGTCCCACAAAGTTAGGCCTTACCCAACTATCCCACAAAGTTAGGCCTTACCCAATTGTCCCACAAAGTTAGGCCTTACTCAACTATCCCACAAAGTTAGGCCTTACCCAATTGTCCCACAAAGTTAGGCCTTACTCAACTATCCCACAAAGTTAGGCCTTACCCAACTATCCCACAAAGTTAGGCCTTACCATACTGTCCCACAAAGTTTAGCCTAACCCACCATTCCACAAAGTTAGGTCTTACCCAACTGTCCCACAAAGTTAGGCCTTACCCAACTATCCCACAAAGTTTGGTCAAACATGACTGTCCCACAAAGTTAGGCCTTACTCAACTGTCCCACAAAGTTAGGCCTTACCCAACTGTCCCACAAAGTTAGGCCTTACCATACTGTCCCACAAAGTTTAGCCTAACCCACCGTCCCACAAAGTTTGGCCTTACCATACTATCCCACAAAGTTAGGCCTTACTCAACTGTCCCACAAAGTTAGGCCTTACCATACTATCCCACAAAGTTAGGCCTTACTCAACTGTCCCTCAAAGTTAGGTCTTACTCAACTGTCCCACAAAGTTAGGCCTTACCATACTGTCCCACAAAGTTAGGCCTTACCATACTATCCCACAAAGTTAGGCCTTACCATACTATCCCACAAAGTTAGGCCTTACTCAACTGTCCCTCAAAGTTAGGTCTTACTCAACTGTCCCACAAAGTTAGGCCTTACCATACTGTCCCACAAAGTTAGGCCTTACCATACTATCCCACAAAGTTAGGCCTTACTCAACTGTCCCACAAAGTTAGGCCTTACCCAACTGTCCCACAAAGTTAGGCCTTACCATACTGTCCCACAAAGTTTAGCCTAACCCACCGTCCCACAAAGTTTGGCCTTACCATACTATCCCACAAAGTTAGGCCTTACTCAACTGTCCCACAAAGTTAGGCCTTACCATACTATCCCACAAAGTTAGGCCTTACTCAACTGTCCCTCAAAGTTAGGTCTTACTCAACTGTCCCACAAAGTTAGGCCTTACCATACTGTCCCACAAAGTTAGGCCTTACCATACTATCCCACAAAGTTAGGCCTTACCATACTATCCCACAAAGTTAGGCCTTACTCAACTGTCCCTCAAAGTTAGGTCTTACTCAACTGTCCCACAAAGTTAGGCCTTACCATACTGTCCCACAAAGTTAGGCCTTACCATACTATCCCACAAAGTTAGGCCTTACTCAACTGTCCCTCAAAGTTAGGTCTTACTCAACTGTCCCACAAAGTTAGGCCTTACCTAACTGTCCCACAAAGTTTGGCCTACCCCACCGTCCCACAAAGTTTGGCCTTACCTAACTGTCCCACAAAGTTTGGCCTTACCCAACTGTCCCACAAAGTTTGGCCTAACCTAACTGTCCCACAAAGTTTGGCCTTACCCAACTGTCCCACAAAGTTTGGCCTTACCATACTGTCCCTCAAAGTTAGGCCTTACCATAATGTCCCACAAAGTTTGGCCTTACCCGACTGTCCCACAAAGTTTAGCCTTACCATACTGTCCCACAAAGTTTAGCCTACCCCACCATTAGACAAAGTTAGGTCTTACCAAACTGTCCCACAAAGTTTGGCCTTACCCGACTGTCCCACAAAGTTTGGCCTTACCCGACTGTCCCACAAAGTTTGGCCTTACCCGACTGTCCCACAAAGTTTGGCCTTACCTGACTGTCCCACAAAGTTTGGCCTTACCCAACTGTCCCACAAAGTTAGGGCTTACCATAATGTCCCACAAAGTTTGGCCTTACCCAACTATCCCACAAAGTTTAGCCTTACCATACTGTCCCACAAAGTTTAGCCTACCCCACCATTCCACAAAGTTAGGTCTTACCAAACTGTCCCACAAAGTTTGGCCTTACCTAACTGTCCCACAAAGTTAGGCCTTACCCAACTGTCCCACAAAGTTAGGCCTTACCATACTGTCCCACAAAGTTAGGCCTTACCATACTGTCCCACAAAGTTTGGCCTACCCCACCGTCCCACAAATTTTGGCCTTACCCAACTGTCCCACAAAGTTAGGCCTTACCCAACTGTCCCACAAAGTGAGGCTTTACCGGACTGTCCCACAAAGTTTGCCCTTTTCCAACCGTCCCACAAAGTTTGGCCTACCCCACTGTCCCAAAAAAATAAGCCTACCCCACTGTCCCACAAAAGTTTGGCCTACCCCACCGTCCCACAAAGTTTGGCATACCCCACCGTCCCACAAAGTTAAGCCTACCCAACCATCCCACAAAGATAAGTTTAACCCACCGTCCTACAAAGTTAAGCCTACCCCACCGTCCCACAAAGTTTAGCCTGACCCCACTGTCTCACAAAGTTAAGCCTACCACACTCTTCCAGAAAGTTTGGCCTTACCCAACCTGTCCCACAAAAGTTTGGTCAAACATGACTGTCTCACAAAGTTTGGTCAAACATGACTGTCCTACAAAGTTTGGTCAAACATGACTGTCTCACAAAGTTTGGTCAAACATGACTGTCCCACAAAGTTTGGTCAAACATGACTGTCCCACAAAGTTTGGTCAAACATGACTGTCTCACAAAGTTTGGTCATACTGTGAAATCATTAATGTTCATGGGCATGAAATTTCGTGGTTTGCCGAATAAAAACAATTTCGTGGGTACTTGAATTCGTGGATTTTCATTTTTGAAAAAAAAAATCCAAGATGCGATCATCCTAGATCGTCTGCATAATATCCACGCGCTGGCCCGTGATTTCCGTCTTCTACGTCACTCGGTTTATGACACTCGCTAATGTGGTATGACATGCTAATTAGTGCATATACCCATGTCACTTATCGATTTAATTGGGAATAAAGGTAATAAAAGAAGATGTACCCTGATCATAAATACAGATAGGGGAAGCCATTGGATGCCAATTAAGAATTTTGCAAACTGTGAAAACACCGAAAAGGTGCGTATATTGACACGTTCGGTGCTTAGTAACCTTCCATGTACTAGTAATCGATTAATTATTTCATTAAATAAAAAAATCGAGTACAGACACTCATCACGCACATCTTGTAAACTTGGAGATTTTCATAAACAGCACACGTTTAAACACGTGCTTATAACTGTCATTTGCTGTATAAAACACATTTAATTGATTTGGTTTATTATTTGTTAACCCTTTACTTCATAGATACGCAATTTTACTTATCTATCCATAGCTTCATAGATACGGATCTTAACGTTTTATCCATAGCTTCATAGATACGTAATCCTACGTATTCGTATAGTAGGGGCATTTATTTTCATACCTGATGCTTGTTTATTCGCTATAAATTCATATTCATAAAGTATAAACATCGATAAATACAATGCACTAAAAAAAACACTATGTTACTATTTAAAGAATTTCGAAAATCGCGAAATAAGGTCACTGGTATCAAAGATGCGTAAAACGTTGACTGCGCAGGTTTTTGGGCATTCCTTTCTCGTTTTCCTCGTGGAAATTTACACAATACTGCCAGTTATAATTAACTACCAATAATACAACTATATTTTATTGATCACGCGCCTGACGTCACAGGTCATGGTTCGAAAACGTGTCAAAATATCGGCCATGTTGGATAAACAAAAAAATCATCTGGCTTGTATAAACAAAGGCCATAAATCATTATATGGGACATATGTGTCACTTCTGTTTCGCTAATCCGTTCATAAAAATGCGCATCTGCTTCTACAAATTGAAAGTAAGTACAAATGTGTTATAAAATAATGACTATCCCTATTGTTAAACTTTGACATGACCCAATTTAACATCGATCAGCTGTTGAAACACGTGTTTTCGAATACACAAGAATGCAATGTAGAGCTAATTTCTGCCCTTGTTAACTTCAGTTTAAAACAACATTCCTGAATAATGTCATTTATATTTCAGTGTTAATCTGACGAATCGGAACATTCTGGCTTCGATTAAAATTAGTTTGAGTTCGACGTCAAGATGGCGAATTCGGACCTCGGCGTCTTGCACACAAGGATACGAGAAATGAGGATTTTTAAAATCAAACCCAAATGACAATACCTGGACATGCAATAAACGATATAAATTTAGAAAACAACAACATGCAGGCCTCATTTAGTAGTTGAATAATAACTTTATTTGTTCATTGTATTGTTTAATAACCGAAAGTTATACGTACTGTGACTGTTGATCAACTTTTTTTTTCTTCTTTTTCATATATATAAATATACCGTGCTTCTTTGTTGTGAATTATTTTTTAATTCTGTCCATCTTTGTTTCAATTCAGGTTGCATTAAATGAATTATAAAAATATGTTGTTTATATAATATTTTGTGTTCTGTTTGATAAATAAAAGTGTAATAAAAATTAATTTTCATCAAATTTGACATATTTTTCTGTTTATTTATGAATATCATGCGTAAATAATTTAGATAACAAAATAAAATTTATATGACTGGATTGGAAATTTAATTCTCTATAAACTTTACATTGATGACTTATTGATTAAACCAAAAGAAATACTAAGAAAATAGGTTTGTAATACATGAGGGTTAAAATTCCAATAATATCAATAATCTCCTATGAAGTAGGGGTACTGATATGAACTGATAAGCCATACACTGGCAGTCTGAAATGGCTTAGGTTTACATGAAGTAAAGGGTTAAAGGCAGTTATAATATATTAACAGAATAATGATCGTAAGTTATACAGTGAGACAGGTTTTAACACTGTATACTGCGACCTCTGAAAATAATATACTAGAGTATGTACGTAACAAGGCAATTGAAAAAGTGAATAAAGGGTTTATATTTCGTGGGATCTTGAATTCGTGGATCACCCAACCCACGAAAACCACGAACATTAATGCCCCACGAACATTAATGATTTCACAGTACATGACTGTCCTACAAAGTTTGGTCAAACATGACTGTCCTACAAAGTTCGGTCAACGGTCAAACCTGACTACCATATAAAGTTTGTTCTAACCCGACTGTCGGACAAAATTGGCCTAAAATCATTTTTCAAAATTTGGCATACCTGAATGTCCAACAAAGTTTGGACTTACCTGACCATTTTCAAAGCTACGGTATATCTGGCAGTGTCAAAAAGTTTTGAGATACCCGACCGTCACACAAAGTTTGGTCAAATCCGCCTGTCCCACAAAGTTTGGCATAATCAGACCGTCCAACAATATAAGTATCTTGCATGGCCGAGAGTATAAGATAGGTTCATTCCGACCGAGAGTGTAAGATAGGTTCATTCCGACCAGAGTGTAAGATAGGTTCAATCCGACAGAGAGTGTAAGATAGGTTCATTCTGACCGAGAGTGTAAGATAGGTTCATTCTGACCGAGAGTGTAAGATAGGTTCATTCCGACAGAGAGTGTAAGATAGGTTCATTCCGACCAAGAGTGTAAGATAGGTTCATTCCGACCAAGAGTGTAAGATAGGTTCATTCTGACCAAGAGTGTAAGATAGGTTCATTCTGACCAAGAGTGTAAGATAGGTTCATTCCGACCAAGAGTGTAAGATAGGTTCATTCCGACCAAGAGTGTAAGATAGGTTCATTCCGACCAAGAGTGTAAGATAGGTTCATTCCGACCAAGAGTGTAAGATAGGTTCATTCTGACCGAGAGTGTAAGATAGGTTCATTCCGACCGAGAGTGTAAGATAGGTTCATTCCGACCGAGAGTGTAAGATAGGTTCATTCCGACCAGAGTGTAAGATAGGTTCATTCCGACAGAGAGTGTAAGATAGGTTCATTCTGACCAAGAGTGTAAGATAGGTTCATTCTGACCGAGAGTGTAAGATAGGTTCATTCCGACAGAGAGTGTAAGATAGGTTCATTCCGACCGAGAGTGTAAGATAGGTTCATTCCGACCAAGAGTGTAAGATAGGTTCATTCTGACCAAGAGTGTAAGATAGGTTCATTCCGACCAAGAGTGTAAGATAGGTTCATTCCGACCAAGAGTGTATGATAGGTTCGTTCTGACCAAGAGTGTAAGATAGGTTCATTCCGACCAAGAGTGTAAGATAGGTTCATTCTGACCAAGAGTGTAAGATAGGTTCATTCTGACCAAGAGTGTAAGATAGGTTCATTCCGACAGAGAGTGTAAGATAGGTTCATTCTGACCAAGAGTGTAAGATAGGTTCATTCTGACCAAGAGTGTAAGATAGGTTCATTCCGACAGAGAGTGTAAGATAGGTTCATTCTGACCAAGAGTGTAAGATAGGTTCATTCTGACCAAGAGTGTAAGATAGGTTCATTCTGACCGAGAGTGTAAGATAGGTTCATTCCGACCAAGAGTGTAAGATAGGATCATTCTGACCGAGAGTGTAAGATAGGTTCATTCTGACCAAGAGTGTAAGATAGGTTCATTCCGACCGAGAGTGTAAGATAGGTTCATTCTGACCGAGAGTGTAAGATAGGTTCATTCTGACCAAGAGTGTAAGATAGGTTCATTCCGACCGAGAGTGTAAGATAGGTTCATTCCGACCAAGAGTGTAAGATAGGTTCATTCCGACCAAGAGTGTAAGATAGGTTCATTCCGACCAAGAGTGTAAGATAGGTTCATTCCAACCAAGAGTGTAAGATAGGTTCATTCTGACAGAGAGTGTAAGATAGGTTCATTCTGACCAAGAGTGTAAGATAGGTTCATTCTGACCGAGAGTGTAAGATAGGTTCATTCCGACCGAGAGTGTAAGATAGGTTCATTCCGACAGAGAGTGTAAGATAGGTTCATTCTGACCAAGAGTGTAAGATAGGTTCATTCTGACCGAGAGTGTAAGATAGGTTCATTCTGACCGAGAGTGTAAGATAGGTTCATTCTGACCAAGAGTGTAAGATAGGTTCATTCTGACCAAGAGTGTAAGATAGGTTCATTCCGACCGAGAGTGTAAGATAGGTTCATTCCGACAAAGAGTGTAAGATAGGTTCATTCTGACCAAGAGTGTAAGATAGGTTCATTCCGACCGAGAGTGTAAGATAGGTTCTTTCCGACAGAGAGTGTAAGATAGGTTCATTCTGACCAAGAGTGTAAGATAGGTTCATTCCGACAGAGAGTGTAAGATAGGTTCATTCTGACCGAGAGTGTAAGATAGGATCATTCTGACTGAGAGTGTAAGATAGGTTCATTCTGACCGAGAGTGTAAGATAGGTTCATTCCGACCAAGAGTGTAAGATAGGTTCATTCCGCCAGAGAGTGTAAGATAGGTTCATTCTGACCGAGAGTGTAAGATAGGTTCATTCTGACCGAGAGTGTAAGATAGGTTCATTCTGACCAAGAGTGTAAGATAGGTTCATTCCGACAGAGAGTGTAAGATAGGTTCATTCTGACCGAGAGTGTAAGATAGGTTCATTCCGACAGAGAGTGTAAGATATGTTCATTCTGACCAAGAGTGTAAGATAGGTTCATTCCGACCGAGAGTGTAAGATAGGTTCATTCCGACCAGAGCGTAGGGTGTTTTGCAGAAACGAGGTTTACCAAGTTTCAGCAAAACACCCTGCGCGAGGGTCGGGATGAACCTATCTTACACAAGTGGCTGTGGTAGATGCTTTTTCTCCCACCTCAGATAAACAAAATTAAGTAAAAATGTATTTTTTGCTTGAACTCTTTTGTGCGTAGTGAAAATAAATGGGTATGGATATGTGATAAATCGTGGTTATCATGGATATGCGCGCAGTAATTCAGATTATGTTCATAGTCAAATTGGTCTTCAAATAGTCCTGAGGAGAGTGAAGCATTATTTCTTTAAAGGTGTGTGAAAACTTTTTTATGGAGACATTTGAAGCGAGAAATAATTAATTAGCGTTCTAAATATTGCCACAAGACAAGGTTTCTATGATGCTACAGATAACAGTTTTTGAAAAGGGAGGTAATTACAATGGGATGGCCATTAAAAAGGAGTTCCATACGCGTAATGTTTTATCTTTGCCCGTGGGCAAGATAATTAGAATTTCTAGCAGGGATCTACTTATCTAAGGTGGGAGAAAATTTGGTCTAAACCAACTATCCCACAAATTTTGGTCTAACTGGACTGTCCCAGAAAATTTGGCCTAACCGGACCGTCCCACAAAGTTTGGCCTTAATTCCTAAACAGTCCCACAAAGTTGGGCCTTATTTGGCCTTACCTGACCATCAAACAAAATTTGGGATTATCTGACCATTCCACAAAATTTGCCCTTACCTTATTTTCCCACAAATTTGGCCTTACTTGACTGTTCCACAATGTTTGACCTTACCTGACCCGGCCTCTCACAACAAGTTTTAGCCTCTCAAGCAGGCAGTGGTTTCTTTTTTTTATAATGGAATTAAGAGAAGTGAACTAACAAAACTAACCTACTAACTCTCTCTTCAAACTTTGGGTCAAGTAACACCAGAAAAAGTGTTTGTTAGTTGTGGCCTGAGTCTTATAAAAGCATTCTCATTACATTGCAAATATTATACAGCAAGAGAAATAATTAAGATAAACAGCTCTATAATTATTGAATCAGGATTTATGTTCCTAAAGTATAAGATTCATTAAAAAAAACAAGATATCATGTATGGTATTAAATGTTTGCCACTATTCCAAAAGCTTTCCATATGCTATCCTGAAGCTTAGTATTAAAAGCAAGTTTCAAGTGGCAAAACATGTATGTGTGATAAGGACCATAACTCTGGCTTCAACAATTGTCATGTTGATGCCCCTGTGAACAAGGGTGAGAATTGGCATCCACTTGCAGTTCTCTGTTTGACTTGGATGAATGTTGCTCAACCAATATAGGACACGGATAATGATGATTTAAGATGTAAACAATAACGCAGCATTAGATGAGAGTGATGATGATGGTGATGATGATGGTGGTGGTGGTGATGGTGATGATGGTGGTGGTGGTGGTGGTGGTAATGATGATTGTGGTGGTGGTGGTGGTGATGATGGTGGTGGTGGTGGTGGTGGTGATGGTGGGAGTGGTGATGATGATGGTGTTGGTGATGTTGGTGGTGGTGGTGATGATGATGGTGGTGGTAGTGATGATTATTATGATGATGGTGCTGGTGCTGGTGCTGGTGATGATGATGATGATGATGATGATGATGATGATGATGATGATGATGATGATTGAGATGTTGGTTGATGCCAAGCTCTTTTGAGGATGCTGATTCAAGAGTCCTACAAGGTAATCTTGTTATGCAATGAAGTTCCACACAAAGTATGAAATAATATAAAGTTAATAAAGTCAGAAAATTTTTTTGAAGCAAACTTGATAACATTTTAAGGTTTACTTATAGTTTGGGGACAGCGCGGCCTTTACACTTTTTACTTTTGTTTCAAAGTCAGCAACAAGATTTTAAGTGATTCATACCTCAAGAACTTCAAACATGAAAAGTTGCATCAATAGTTTTGATAATGTCTTGCCAAATGTAGAGAAAACTGTCTAATATGCTACACATTATAACATGATGCAGCTTAGATAATTATTCAAATATCCTTATGTTACATCTTAACAGTAACAACATGACCTACGACCTGACTGAACTTCAAAGGGCCTCATGTGACAATGCTTCCAGGGGTGACAAGAACAAGGTGAACCGTGTTATTTCAAGCTTCTTACTTTTCAACATGATTCATGTGGCTCGGTGTCGCTAGTCAAGGTAGGAAATGGTTTAAGGTAAAATAGCTGTATATCATGAGTAAATGATAGTCTTCATTTGGTGACAAGCCAGCTTAATGTTACACGCTAAATTCATAGTTGTTATATAATCACGGTATAGGTCATCAGATGTCTTGGAAAAAAGTTTTGGTATTGTTACTGCCATGGTGTCATCTTTTTTTGTGGGTGTCATGCAAATCTTTACAATTGCCAAATAGTCTTGACTTTTGCATGAAATTTGTCAACATCTTACAATAACCTAACATATTATTTAAATAAAGTGACCATAATTATTATCTTCACTTTGGCTACTTGTGATATTAGGTTATATATGCCAAGTGGCGAACATGCAAGCAAACTCATTCCAGTAGCATCCATTTACTGTTCTTTAAAATAGTTTCACATGATGTCAATGAGTTATCGCCCATTATTTATAAAAATGACCTAATTGGTCATGTCTGATCAATAACTTCAGAAGCCTTTGTCCAATGGTATTAATCCAAGTTTGGTCAGAATGTGTATAGGCAGAATAACCAGTCTGGTTCGATAACCAGCCATGTCGGCTTAGTCACTCAGGATAAATGACCCCTGAATTGGCAAAAACTATATTTACAGTGTCTGCTCTCTAAAGTTGGCTGAACATACAGCCACTTATCACCAAACTTTGTGTCTTAAAATTAAGACAGGCATATTATGTGACAGTTGGTTCTCTTGCTAATATTATTGTTATTATTATTATAATCATTATTTAAATTGTTATTATCATTACTCTTTTTTACGGGGTTTTTTTTTGTCATCAAGTACAATAAAATGTGTTTTTCAGGGTCAACACATAAGACACTCAGTGAAAGTGCAACAATGCCTGGGACCTAACAGCTGTGAATTTCTTCATCAGTCTTCCCAACATGAGGTAGTTACAAACCCCTTATAATTCAGTTGTTGTGTCTTCTATAACTTATGGACATCCCAAAATTGCAAGGTTGTCAACAATCTAAGAAAGGTTCACAAAATAGATTTAAAAAAGTATTGGTGATGTCAAAGCCTTGTTGCTGTCTTAGTCTAGATATTACCATGAGCTTGGTATTGGCATAGCCTTGGTATAGCCTTAGCCTTGGCATTGTCATACCCTTGGTTTTGTCATAGGCTAGGCACTGCAATACCCTTGGTATTGTCCTAGCCTTATTATTGTCATAGCCCTGGTATAGGCATTGCCATACCCTTGGTATTGTACTAGCCTTATTATTGTCATAGCCCTGGTATAGCCACAGCATAGGCATTGCCATACCCTTGGTATTGTCCTAGCCTTATTATTGTCATAGCCCTGGTATAGCCACAGCATAGGCATTGCCATACCCTTGGTATTGTCCTAGCCTTATTATTGTCATAGCCCTGGTATAGCCACAGCATAGGCATTGCCATACCCTTGGTATTGTCCTAGCCTTATTATTGTCATAGCCCTGGTATAGCCACAGCATAGGCATTGCCATACCCTTGGTTTTGTCATAGGCTAGGCACTGCCATACCCTTGGTATTGTCCTAGCCTTATTATTGTCATAGCCCTGGTATAGCCACAGCATAGGCATTGCCATACCCTTGGTATTGTCATAGCCTTATTATTGTCATAGCCTTGGTTATAGCCACAGCATAGGCATTGCCATACCCTTGGTATTGTCATAGCCTTATTATTGACATAGCCTAGGAATAGTCATACCCTACGCATTGCCATACCCTTGGTATTGTCAAAGCCTTATTATTGTCATAGCCTAGGTATAGTAATACCCTCGGCATTGCCATACCCTTGGTATTGTCAAAGCCTTATTATTGTCATAGCCTGTGTATAGCCATAGCCTTGGCATTGTCATACCCTTAATATTGTCATACCCTTAATATTGTCATACCTTTACTATTGTCATAGCCTTAGTATTATCATAGCCGTAGTATTGTCATAGCCTTAGTATTGTCATAGCCTTAGTATTGCCATAGCCTTAGTATTGTCATAGCCTTAGTATTGAAATAGCCTTGGTATAGCCATAGCCTAGGCATTGCAATACCCTTAGTATTGCCATAGCCTTATTATTGTCATAGCCTTATTGTTGTCATAGCCTTAGTATTGCCATATTCTTGGTATAGCCATAACATAGGCAGTGCCATACCCTTAGTATTGCCATAGCCTTAGTATTGTCATACCCTTAGTAATGCCATAGCCTTAGTATTGCCATACCCTTGGTATAGCCATAGCCTAGTCAATTGCCATATCCTTAGTATTGCCAAAGCTTTAGTATTGTCATAGCCTTAGTATTGCCATAGCCTTAGTATTGCTATACCCTTGGTATAGCCATAGCCTAGGCATTGCCATAGCCTTATAATTATTATCATAGCCTTGGTATAGCTATAGCCTAGGCATTGCCATAGCCTTGGTATTGTCTTAGCGTTAGTATTGTCATAGCCTAGGCATTGCCATAGCCTTAGTATTGTCATAGCGTTAGTATTGTCATAGCCTTGGCATTGCCATAGCCTTAGTATTGTCATAGCGTAAGTATTGTCATAGCAAAGGCATTGCCATACCCTTAGTATTGTCATAGCGTTAGTATTGCCATAGCCTTAGTATTGTCATAGCGTTAGTATTGCCATAGCCTTAGTATTGTCATAGCGTTAGTATTGCCATAGCCTTAGTATTGTCATAGCCCTGGTATAGCCACCGCATAGGCATTGCCATACCCTTAGTTTTGCCATACCCTTAGTATTGTCATAGCCTTAGTATTGTCAAAGCCTTAATAAGTATTGTCATAGGCTTAGTATTGTCATAGCCTAAGTTTTGTCATAGCCTTAATTAGTATTGTCATAGGCTTAGTATTGTCATAGCCTAAGTATTGTCATAGCCTAAGTTTTGTCATAGCCTTAATTAGTATTGTCATAGCCTAAGTATTGTCATAGCCTTAGTTTTGTCATAGCGTTAGTATTGTTATAGTGTTAGTATTGTCATAGCCAAAGTATTGTCATAACTTTGGTATTGTCATAAATTTGGTATTGTCATAACTTTGGTATTGTCATAACTTTGGTATTGTCATAACTTTAGTATTGTCATAACTTTGGTATTGTCATAACTTTAGTATGGTCATAGACTTGATGTTGAATGTTGTGTCTTTGTTGTTTACTTGCCTGTCCACTGCTCAAGAATTGAAAACATGAAACTAGATTTTTTGAAACTAAAAGTTTACTTTGTTGCAAGTATTTATATATTATTTGACAATTTGACAATTAAAAATGGCTTTTAAATATGGTGATATGAAAGTAATATTATTGTGAAATGGAGTGTGTAAATTTATTGTTGGTTATGTGAAAATTACAGGCTATTAGACAAGTGTTCCAAGATGCTCCCCTATCTTTAGGAGTATTATGTGCTAACTCAAATAATCTTCAACATTATTAATATTTGTTTATTGCAGAGAATTGGTACCACCCTCCCTGAAGGATTGTCCAGAGCTGAGGTACTTTTACTTTCAGATTTGTCAACTATGTATAAAAAAGCCCACACAATCATTTAAAGCCTATGGATCATTAACTCTGTTTCTGAATTTTATCTATTTTTTTCAATCTTACAAAACACACACATTTTATTTATTTTTATTATTTTCTTAAAATTACTTAATGTTTTCTTGCTCTTTATCAGAGGTCATCTAAATATAAATCAGCCGTAATTTATTCTGTCAATTACCATATAACTTGACTTTTTTAATGTCAAGATATTTTGTAATCAATCTCTTAATGTCATAGTAAAATATAAGCTATGACAAATTTATCATGTTCATCATTTGATTATGTTTAAAACTAAACTTGTTATGGTTCGCCACAAAATCTGATTTCCAATCCTCCTGGTAGTGATGGCGTTCTAGTGGTGTAATGAGCTGAAAACTGTACAAATCATTGTGGTTACCTTGGTGGTACAATGCTATGAATAGTTTGCTGTTAAAATGATTTATACAGTATCACCATGGACTTGGCTGTTGGCTATTTTCACAACAAACAGATATTCTAACTGACATTGCATGCTATAGCGGAAATCCAGTCATGCAAAGTAATGGAAATTATTTAATGCTTGAGTTGTACAAACCATAGTTATTTTAATGAAAAATGGAAAAGTAACTCTGGTTTCAGAGGAGTAACAGGCCCCTATTTCTCACACAGTCCTTGAAATAACAGGATCAAGCTTAGCACACTGTTTCTGTCCCATATTATTTAAGTAATATTCTCATTTTAAAGAGATTTGAGACTTATAGGTGTATAGAATTTGACAAAATAAAATAAGGTACTTAAGTGTGTTAAGCTTAAGATTGTAATGTTCCTGGAATCATGTAGTCAGGAGCCCGGAAAATAAACATTTCTGTTTTAGTGAAATATTTGTTTTTCGCTTTTTTGCTATTACTTCTTTAGGACGATTTTGTGTATTCAATACTAATGTTATGGTTTTAGTATTAAATGTCTAAATGTAGCTTGTAAATCATATATTAAGTATAATGGACTTGCCCATAGGGTTTGTTAAACTGGATCATTCCATTTTGGTCACATGATGTTAGGGTATATAAGCAGCCGAAGGCATAGAAGTGTTAGTTTGTGTCTCGGCGCCGATGTGAGAACATCAGGTTAATATATATAGAGGCTTTGAAGTATCTTTTTGTACTGTTAAGGGCGGGTTCTGAACTATTGGAAACTAGGAGAAATAAAGTGAAGCATTGCGCTACAGCTTCTAGTTTCCAGGTTGGGACATTGTGGGGGTTTTTTTTGGCCTCTTAGTAAGCCTGGATCTTTGCGATACAGACGGAACAGGGTCAATGGTTTGATTCCCCAAAAAGCTATACATTTATGGCTGTGGGTTTCACTATTATATTGTGAGATTGGTTTATAAGCGTTTTGTATGCTGGTCCTGTAGATGAAGCATAGGTGTTGAAGTGTTTCTGTTTGTGCGTTCTTGGTTTTGGGATAATTAAACATTGATTTTTGAACCATAATAACTATTTCCAATCATTTGGTTTTGTAAGCAATCATTGTTAATCACGTGTATATATTACTGATTTCATACTTAATTTTTGGGACATTAATGCAGTCCGAGAATAGGTTTGAAGTTTAATTTAAGGTAGCGTGTCAGAGCTAGCTAGGGAAGAAACATTACAAGATGTTTTTGTGAAATCATAGCAAGTATTTATAATTTATAAAAAAGACTGCTTTTCTATGTCAATCTTTTATTCTTTCTTTATAGTTCTAAGAATAAAGATGATTAATAATGTGATTTGTCTAAAATAGGATCAAATATTAAAATTAAAAACTATTGTTTTTTTGATAATCTATGCATTTACTATTAAAAATATTAAAACAGTATGCCAACTTTTTTTCAGATCTGAAGATGGAAGTTCCATGGCCTGTTGTTCCTTGGTACTGAGACACACAAAGGTATTTTGCTGAGGTGTGTGTTAACTAAAGGTTTTCTGGTGAAATAATATCATAATTTTTAACTCTTAAATAAACATAACTGGATTTATACTACCTCATAGATTTATTTTTAATAAATACATTTTTCTATGATCATGAGTGAAATAATTTATGGTTTGATCTTTTACAGAAATTCATCAAATTTACTCATTTTTTTTTCTAAAAAATTAAAATTAACGTCCATTAAATTGAAAAGATTGGTGGCTTACAATTTATCAAAAAAATTCAACCAGACATAGTCCTCAACCACGGTACTTTCTTCCGTTACACCACATACAAACAGTTTGAAAGTTGAGTGACAAAATCTAGTTTATACAAAAAGTATGAGGCAGGGGAGACAACTTTGCTTCAAATGAAATGGCATGTTACAATTTAATACCGGTACCCCTCAATAACCCTGTATTGTCAGTTCTATCCACAGGCAAGTGGTTGTCAGTTCTATCCACAGGTAAGTGGTTGTCAGTTCTATCCACAGGCAAGTGGTTATCAGTTCTATCCACAGGCAAGTGGTTGTCAGTTCTATCCACAGGCAAGTGGTTGTCAGTTCTATCCACAGGCAAGTGGTTGTCAGTTCTATCCACAGGCAAGTGGTTTAAGTAGCTGTTTTAAGATTGGTAGTGATCAGGTGGACCAAGTTAACATCAAGCTACGTATGCCCCTAATGTTTTTTCTTTGTGAAAACAGTAGAACAAGTTTCTGTGCATATATGCGAGTCATATTTATGCATTGGTTCCACAAAGAAATGCCTCATTAATAATTAATTATTCATGATATGAGACTTTCCTAGCCTCATTGCTGTAGGGTCTATACAACGCAGCTTAGTGCAGTAGTGTATCTGGGGTATCAGACAATGTGGTATCTTTATTGCATTGTCAGAATTGTCTGAGGTTACAGTAGTAAAACTTCTATCTGAAGCCACATGAAAAATATTCTTCTGCAATTCATATTTTGTTAAAGTTATTAAAATACATTGAGATGTGAAGTCGAACATTTTCTGGTAGATGCTACTTATCCCTCAGCTTCTTTTGCCAGGAAAACCACTGTAATTAATGATTCTTTCCTAGTATTGTAAATATTCATTTTTACACATTTAATTTTCAAATGTAATGATTTCAATTACAGAAATAATAATAATTTACAGCAGGAATAAAACCGGCCATCATCAGATGATGAAAATGTACAGTGACGCCACTGCCTGGTGGGATAAAAAGGCGATAGACGGTAATTTACTTTTTAAGATTATATACGACAGTTACAAGTCCACTGATAATATCATAACTGTGTTTTTCAATAATGTATTCATCTCTTTGGGGCGTTTCGCCTCAACAAATCCAATATGCAAGTTTTATTGTGCGCCGATTCATGACGTGCTGAAATGTTCTGACTTATTCAATGTATTTTGAAGTTTTTAAATTCATTGTGGCTATGAAAGTATGGTGCAAAAAATGCTGTTGAGAATATTCAGTATTTGAACAGAGGTAATTAGATGATACAGTTTATTTATACCAGCTTCTCAATTTTTCTGCATTGTCATGATGTATTGGAGTTGAGATTTAATTGTTTAGAATTTGTACTACTGTATATGTTATTAGGATTATTATATACAAATGTTTTATAAACAGTAAAGAGTATAACTTTCATACCAGATACATGAACTCTTAACAAATATCTATGAATCAAGCGATTGTTAGCAAATGTATAATTACGACACTCACTTATAAATGTCAACACGTACTTTAAACAGGTGAAGTTTGTCAACCCTTTGATTTAAGTGGTAAACGAGGAGCGTGTTATGTTAATCACACTGTTTAACATTGTTGAATTTTCATTCAGACACTTTTCTATTTGTCTTACTTGCTTTAAGACAGTATGCATCTTCGTGCGACAGTAATTTGATTTTTCCTCCGAGTATAAAGAAAACTAAAAATAGCAGTTAAATTAATAAAGAAGGGTTTACATTGATGTTAAACTAAATGCCCAGGCAGTTCACTGGATTTGCTTCTAAGCATTTGTCGTATTTAAAAGTTGTCTTAATGTGAAAAGCAAAAAGGAAGCATTGTGGCTCAGATATATTCTGTGTGTTGACTGAAATCGTTGACAAATAAGGTCTTCAAAAGCACTTACAAAGATTCTTTGTTCAGGATAATGACATAATTTGCGCTTACTGAAAAGGACTTTTTTCTTCAAATTACAGGTATTGTTGAATATTTTATAGAATTTTATATGGTTTTATAAATTAAATAGTAAGTAGTTGTTACATTCCAAAAAAAATAATTTAATAGCTAAGAGCCATTTTGACCTAAATCATTTGGTCTGGAATTTTTTTAAATATCGACATTTAAGTGTATTCCTCAATCTTCTTTATTTGTAATAAAACAAATCATTTCAAGAAGTTAATACCATTCAAAATGGTTTGAAAAGTAACTTACAACAAGTTTTAATGTTATTTATGAAAGCTTATTTGTTAAATGGAATTATTCTTTTGTATTAACTTTTGATTACTAAATTCTGACACTAGTCCTCTAAAATGTTATAGGCTGGAACATAAAACTGTCCATTGTTGAAGACATTGAAATATTCATAATGAATTAACCTTAGTCTACAATATTTTACTTATAAGCCTAACAGCTTCGTTAGAGGCTTAAAGAAACAGCATCTGTTGTCATGTTTATATAACAAGATTTAGTCCTACAGGCGATTTAACTAACCTCTGGGGCAAATTTTACGTTTAAACACAAGTATACACAAGGTTAAATTTAGACTCTGGGGCAAATGTATGTGTTTTTTAATCTAAGCTTGATCATTTTTTATGTCTAATATACTTTTCAACATAAGATATTGACATTTTGTTAAAAATATTCTTCTTTTTTTCAATTATTATTGTAATGTTATCATATTATAAAATACGTTAAAAAATACCCCATGGTAAAATGTTTGACATATAAATGCAACATGAAGGTGGTAGGTGCTAGACACCTGTATACAATAGACCACCTTAACATCCACCTTATGGGTTTCAAAGCTTACATCATGCATATAATTATGACACCCAAATAAAACATGAACAATTGAAACAGTAAGAAACAAAGAATTATTGCAGGTCACATGTCTAACTATGTTCATAGGATTATTAATATGATACAACAAAAGCATACCATACACAGGAATGACAAATTATCCCAAGTCAAGTATTTTTTGCAAAATTGCAAGTTTATACATAACCCTAAACTTGTTGCTGAGGTTTTGTTAATGTTTAAGGTTGCTGCATTTTAAATAATAACAATAAAGAACTTAGTTTAAACATTATATATTTTACACCGATTGAGAAGAAAATTATGCTAACTAATACTAAGTCACTCTCGTTGGCACGATGGTGCCCGAGAGTGTGGTCTTGTGTTGTGGTGGAAACAGGAGTAGCCGGAGAAAAACCCAGTTGTCCAGCTCAGTGACCACTAACCAATCTCACATGCACCTAGGTGATGACACCTTTAAATGAAAAATGATATCTGAAGATCTTCCATTGTTTTTGTTTTATTATAATGGTTCCTTTTAATTCATCATGATATGAAGTGTTTAATTGGCCTCACATTATGTGTAATTTGGTCCAATAGCTCAGTGAGTGATTGCCTGCTATAGGGATGGGAGTTAGAGGGCTCAGTCTTCAGGTTCCATTAAATAAATGGACACCAGTAGTCGGGTTTCTAAATAAAAATAGACACCAGTACTCCAGTTCCTACCCAAAAATGGACACCATATTTGGGTTCCTACCCCAACACCAGTACTCGGGTTCCTACCCAAAAATGGACACCATATTCAGGTTCCTACCCAAAAATGGACACTAGTTTTCAGTTCCTTCCCAAAAATGGACACCAGTACTCAGGTTCCTACCCAAAAATGGACACCAGAACTCGGGTTCCTACCCAAAAATGGACACCAGTACTCTGGTTCCTACCCAAAAATGGACACCAGTACTCTGGTTCCTACCCAAAAATGGACACCAGTACTCTGGTTTCTACCCAAAAATGGACACCAGGACTCAGGTTCCTACCCAAAAATGGACACCAGTACTCGAGTTCTTACCCAAAAATGGACACCAGGACTCAATTTCCTACCCAAAAATGGACACCAGTACTCTGGTTCCTACCCAAAAATGGACACCAGGACTCGGGTTCCTACCCAAAATAGGACACCAGTACTCGAGTTCCTACCCAAAAATGGACACCAGTACTAGAGTTCCTACCCAAAAATGGACACCGGAGTACGCAGGTTTTTACCCAAAAATGGACACATGAGTACGCAGGTTTTTACCCCAAAATGGACACCAGAACTCCAGTTCCTCCCCAAAAATGGACACCAGTACTCAAGTTTCTTCCCAAAAACGGACACCTGAGTATGCAGATTTTTACCCAAAAATGGACATCAGTATTCAGGTTCCTACCCAAAAATGGACACCAGTACTCCAGTTCCGACACAAAAATGGACACCAGTTTTCGTGTTCCTACCCCAAAATGGACACCAGTATTCAGGTTCATACCAAAAATGGACACCAGTACCCATGTTCCTACCTTCAAATGGACACCAGTACTCAGGTTCCTACCTTCAAATGGACACCAGTATTCAGGTTCCTACCCAAAAATGGACACCAGTACTCAGGTTCCTACCCAAAAATGGACACCAGTACTCAGGTTCCTACCCAAAAATGGACACAAGTACTCAGGTTCCTACCCAAAAATGGACACCAGTACTCGAGTTCCTACCCAAAAATGGACACAAGTACTCAGGTTCCTACCCAAAAATGGACACCAGTACTCAGGTTCCTACCCAAAAATGGACACAAGTACTCAGGATCCTACCCAAAAATGGACACCAGTACTCGAGTTCCTACCCAAAAATGGACACAAGTACTCAGGTTCCTACCCAAAAATGGACACCAGTACTCAGGTTTCTACCCAAAAATGGACACAAGTACTCAGGATCCTACCCAAAAATGGACACCAGTACTCGAGTTCCTACCCAAAAATGGACACCAGGACTCAGGATCCTACCCAAAAATGGACACCAGTACTCGAGTTCCTACCCAAAAATGGACACCAGTACTCGAGTTCCTACCCCAAAAATGGACACCAGTACTCAGATTCCAACCCAAAAATGGACACCAGTACTCGAGTTCCTACCCAAAAATGGACACCAGTACTCAGGTTCCAACCCAAAAATGGACACCAGTACTCGAGTTCCAACCCAAAAATGGACACCAGAACTCAAGTTCCAACCCAAAAATGGACACCAGTACTCAGGTTCCAACCCAAAAATGGACACCAGTACTCGAGTTCCTACCCAAAAATGGACACCAGTACTCAGGTTCCAACCCAAAAATGGACACCAGTACTCGAGTTCCTACCCAAAAATGGACACCAGTACTCAGGTTCCAACCCAAAAATGGACACCAGTACTCGAGTTCCTAGCCCAAAATGGACACCAGTACTCGAGTTCCTACCCAAAAATGGACACCAGTACTCGAGTTCCTACTCCAAAATGGACACCAGTACTCAGGTTCCAACCCCAAAATGGACACCAGTACTCAGGTTCCTACCCAAAAATGGACACCAGTATTCAGGTTCCTACCCAAAAATGGACACCTGAGTATGCAGGTTTTTACCCATAAATGGACACCAGTATTCGAGTTCCTATCCAAAAAAGTACACCTGAGTATGCAGATATTTACCCAAAAATGGACACCAGTATTCAGGTCCCTCCTAGGAATTGCTCTTGAGAGGGTTTTGTACCAGTCCATATAGCTGTCTATCAAAAATCTGCCAAAATGAACTAGTTTATTTTTTTACAAGTACAAATTATATTTAGTGTTCAAGCTATAACCCCTTCAAATCATTTAATCATTTAGAAGAGCTCTGACAACAAGTGATAATAAGCATATCACAAAAATGCCCTATTGCCATTTAGTAACGGAAACAACTCCTTAATTTCTATTAAGTCATTAAATGGGTTTATCAAGTGAGTTATTTATATACTCCCATAAGCTCACTAGATAATATAAAGGCTTTTAAGTATGGCATTTTGCACTGAACACTAAGAAAATTAGCATTTATTTTTTGTCTAATTAATGATGAGTTGGCACCAGGCTGTGCCCAGTCAGATGTAAATGTTTAAAAAACAAAACAAACATAAACTATAACAGATATTATGTTTTCTTCCTCCTTTTTATTAAGTATGTTGTTACTGCCAGACAAGGGGGTATATAGTGGTGACTTGTTGACAACTTCATAATCTGATCATTGCACAGCTCATTTCTTTCCTCCATATTTTGTTTAAGGTATAAGTAATTGTATATGTGAGGTGTATCCTGTTATTGTTTGTAAAACAATGACGACTGTCAGTCGGTAAAGATCTTCAATTAAGTTAAGAACTTGACACTTAAGTCTTGCTAGCTATCTGAAACCTGGATATGAGAAATGTATACTAATTATCATTCTAATTGACTATTTTAATAAAGTGTAGCCTTAAGAACACCCAATTAATTATTATTGCATTGAACTGTGGCCTTAGAGTGTTTCAGCAATTCTTTACCACATAAACATTGTAGGTTGTTTCTGCATTTTTTACCCTATAAACAATGTAGATTATTTCAGCAACTGTTTACCCCATAAACATTGTAGATTGTTTCTGCATTTTTTACCCTATAAACAATGTAGATTACTTCAGCAACTGTTTACCCCATAAACATTGTAGATTATTCCAGCAACTGTTTACCCCATAAACATTGTAGATTGTTTCTGCATTTTTACCCTATAAACAATGTAGGTTACTTCAGCAACTGTTTACCCCATAAACATTGTAGATTATTCCAGCAACTGTTTACCCCATAAACATTGTAGATTATTCCAGCAACTGTTTACCCCATTAACATTGTAGATTATTCCAGCAACTGTTTACCCCATAAACATTGTAGATTATTCCAGCAACTGTTTACCCCATAAACATTGTAGATTATTCCAGCAACTGTTTACCCCATAAACATTGTAGATTATTCCAGCAACTGTTTACCCCATAAACATTGTAGATTATTCCAGCAACTGTTTACCCCATAAACATTGTAGATTATTCCAGCAACTGTTTACCCCATAAACATTGTAGATTATTCCAGCAACTGTTTACCCCATAAACATTGTAGATTATTCCAGCAACTGTTTACCCCATAAACATTGTAGATTATTCCAGCAACTGTTTACCCCATAAACATTGTAGATTATTCCAGCAACTGTTAACCCCATAATCATTGTAGATTATTCCAGCAACTGTTTACCCCATAAACAATGTAGATTATTTCAGCAACTGTTTACCCCATAAACAATGTAGATTATTCCAGCAACTGTTAACCCCATAATCATTGTAGATTATTCCAGCAACTGTTAACCCCATAATCATTGTAGATTATTTCAGCAACTGTTTACCCCATAAACAATGTAGATTATTCCAGCAACTGTTTACCCCATAAACAATGTAGATTATTCCAGCAACCCCATTAACATTGTAGATTATTTCAGCAACTGTTTACCTCATAAACATTGTAGATTATTTTAGTAACTGTTTACCTCATAAACATTGTAGATTATTCCACCAACTGTTTACCTCATAAATATTGTAGATTATTCCAGCAACTGTTTACCTCATAAACATTGTAGATTATTCCAGCAACTGTTTACCCCATAAACATTGTAAATTATTTCACCAACTCTTTACCTCATAAACATTGTAGATTGTTACAACAATGTTTTACCCTATAATCATTGTAGATTATTTTGGCAACTTATTACCCCATACACAATGTTTTCAAGAAAAATTAGTAATGGGAATTACTTCTTAAAATATGACTTTTATGAGTTTTTTTTTAAATATAAATTAGTTTTAAACACAAGATTAATGGGGAGTGGGAGAGATACAGCTTAGAGAAAGATATTCCTAGTACTATTATAAGAATATGTTGTGGATATGTTTATAGATCATGTTTATGCATTATGATCTCCTACTGTAATTCATCAGTTTAAGACTACAGCGCACTCTCCTATCTGCATGCAATTGCACATCAATTTTGGGGATCCATTGAATACAAATATTAAAGTGCAATATGATGAGTTTTTCATAGTAATTAAGTACCTGTTAAAGGGACTGTGTCACAGATTGGCACCAAAAAAAAGTTTTTTTCTGTAACGAATTTCTCACAATTATCTAATAGAATGTGTTACGCTTTCATATCATAATTGTAAAAAAGTACAAAAATGTAAAATTTTGAGTTACATTTACACTATTGACAATGATTCATTCTGAGGTATATTAACACTATATACAATGATTCATTCTGAGGTATATTAACACTATATACAATGATTCATTCTGAGGTATATTAACACTATATACAATGATTCATTCTGAGGTATATTAACACTATATACAATAATTCATTCTGAGTTACATTTACACTGTATACAATAATTCATTCTGAGTTACATTTACACTGTATACAATAATTCATTCTGAGTTACATTTACACTGTATACAATAATTCATTCTGAGGTATATTAACACTATATACAATGATTCATTCTGGGGTATATTAACACTATATACAATGATTCATTCTGAGTTACATTTACACTGTATACAATAATTCATTCTGAGTTACATTTACACTGTATACAATAATTCATTCTGAGTTACATTTACACTGTATACAATAATTCATTCTGAGTTACATTTACACTGTATACAATAATTCATTCTGAGGTACATTTACACTGTATACAATAATTCATTCTGAGGTACATTTACACTGTATACAATAATTCATTCTGAGTTACATTTACACTGTATACAATAATTCATTCTGAGTTACATTTACACTGTATACAATAATTCATTCTGAGGTACATTTACACTGTATACAATGATTCATTCTGAGTTACATTTACACTGTATACAATAATTCATTCTGAGTTACATTTACACTGTATACAATAATTCATTCTGAGTTACATTTACACTGTATACAATAATTCATTCTGAGGTACATTTACACTGTATACAATAATTCATTCTGAGTTACATTTACACTGTATACAATAATTCATTCTGAGTTACATTTACACTGTATACAATAATTCATTCTGAGTTACATTTACACTGTATACAATAATTCATTCTGAGTTACATTTACACTGTATACAATAATTCATTCTGAGTTACATTTACACTGTATACAATAATTCATTCTGAGTTACATTTACACTGTATACAATGATTCATTCTGAGGTACATTTACACTGTATACAATAATTCATTCTGAGGTACATTTACACTGTATACAATGATTTATTCTTAGGTACATTTACACTGTATACAATAATTCATTCTGAGGTACATTTACACTGTATACAATGATTCATTCTGAGGTACATTTACACTGTATACAATAATTCATTCTGAGGTACATTTACACTGTATACAATGATTCATTCTGAGGTACATTTACACTGTATACAATAATTCATTCTGAGGTACATTTACACTGTATACAATGATTCATTCTGAGGTACATTTACACTGTATACAATAATTCATTCTGAGGTACATTTACACTGTATACAATAATTCATTCTGAGGTACATTTACACTGTATACAATAATTCATTCTGAGGTACATTTACACTGTATACAATGATTCATTCTGAGGTACATTTACACTGTATACAATAATTCATTCTGAGGTACATTTACACTGTATACAATAATTCATTCTGAGGTACATTTACACTGTATACAATAATTCATTCTGAGGTACATTTACACTGTATACAATGATTTATTCTTAGGTACATTTACACTGTATACAATAATTCATTCTGAGGTACATTTACACTGTATACAATGATTCATTCTTAGGTACATTTACACTGTATACAATGATTCATTCTGAGGTACATTTATACTGCATACAATGATTCATTCAAAGGTAAATTTAAACTGCATACAATGATTCATTCAAATGTACATTTATATTATATACAATGATACATTCTGAGTTACATTCACACTATATACACACTATATACAATGATTCATTCTGAGGTACATTTATACTATATACAATGATTCATTTCTGAGGTACATTAATACTATATAGAATGATTCATTCAAAGGTACATTTATACTGCATACAATGATTCATTCCGAGGTGCATTTACACTATATACAATGATTCATTCAAAGGTACATTAATACTATATGCAATGATTCATTCTACGTTATATAAAATGATTCATTCTGAGGTACATTTATACTCTAAACAATTATTCATTCTGAGGTACATTTACACTACATACAATGAATCATTCTGAGGTACATTTATACTATTTACAATGATTCATTCTGAGGTACATTTGTACTATATACAAAGATTCATTCTGAGGTGCATATATACTGTATACAATGATTCATTCTGAGGTGCATATATACTGTATACAATAATTCATTCTGAGGTGCATATATACTGTATACAATGATTCATTCTGAGGTGCATATATACTGTATACAATGATTCATTCTGAGGTGCATATATACTGTATACAATGATTCATTCTGAGGTTCTTTTATACTGTATACAATGATTTATTCTGAGGTGCATATATACTGTATACAATGATTCATTCTGAGGTACATATATACTGTATACAATGATTCATTCTGAGGTGCATATATACTGTATACAATGATTCATTCTGAGGTGCATATATACTGTATACAATGAATCATTCTGAGGTGCATATATACTGTATACAATGATTCATTCTGAGGTACATATATACTGTATACAATGATTCATTCTGAGGTGCATATATACTGTATACAATGATTCATTCTGAGGTGCATATATACTGTATACAATGATTCATTCTGAGGTGCATATATACTGTATACAATGAATCATTCTGAGGTACATAATTATGTACTGTATACAATGATTCATTCTGAGGTGCATATATACTGTATACAATGATTCATTCCGAGGTGCATATATACTGTATACAATTATTCATTCTGAGGTACATAATTATATACTGTATACAATGATTCATTCTGAGGTGCATATATACTGTATACAATGAATCATTCTGAGGTACATAATTACATGTATATACTGTATACAATGATTCATTCTGAGGTGCATATATACTGTATACAATGATTCATTCTGAGGTTCTTTTATACTGTATTATACAATGATTCATTCCGAGGTGCATATATACTGTATACAATGATGTATATCTGAGTGTGTGTAAAGAGATAATGATAAGATGTTTATACAGGTTTATCTGGTGCAAAATTGCACTCTTGTATTTCCCAACCTGTAAAGGTTTAATGTTCTCAAGTTAAACAAAATTGCACTTGGTCGCTGTTTAATGGTTCAAAATTTTAAGCAGATTATTCAAATGTACATCAACAGTATATTATAATGAACTGTAATGATTATTTTTGTTAAATATTTACAGACTAATGTTATATGTACACATTGTGTACAAATCATTTGGTTGTATATATATTTCACAAGAGATGAAAGGAATTAAAAAAAAAAATATTGTCTACATTGACTTTGTTGTTTAGTAATGTTGTACTTTTCTGTCAGAGTGATCACACGTCAAAATACAAGAGTCTTGTATTACTGTGATTTTTTTACTTTCTCATTAGTTAACTCTGATTTTATTAAACAATTTGTTATGCTTTGTTATTTAACTTAGCTATAAACATGTACCGTTTTTAAAAAGTGCCCAAACCGAATGGTCTATGTTTTAATTATTATATGGCCACATTATACGCTTTATCAGACCGTGTGTTTGCAGCTTTACAGTTCAAATTTGTTAGTCATGAAAAGCATAATTTACTTCTTATTATAAGATTTATTTTATATCTTCATTTGATTGTGTATTATAGTGATCTTAAGTGTTTTATTTGCACTTGTATGGTTTTAAAAGTTTAAATATTAACTGCATTTTTGTGACAGTGAAGCAGTGGACATAAAGGGACTGTACACCAGATTAGCACCAAAAAAAGTCTTTTTCTGTAACAAATCTCAGGACAATTATCTAATAGAATGTGTTACGCTTTGATATCATTATTGTAAAAAACAGTACAAAATTAAAAAAAAAAATTGTGTCGGAGACCGGGTACGAACCGGTGTCGCCAAAATTGCAGTCCAGCCTCATATCCACTGAGCTACAACGGCTTACTCTATTTGGTTGTCATAATTCGGCTATACACCTACCTCGGTAATATCACGTGATAACACCGCCTAGCCAATGACGCATAAGGAATGAATTCTACCTTGTAGACATACCCAGTAATCTTTTTTAATGGAAAAATACGAAATAACTGCTAAACTTAAATAAATTGTAAACTATGTGGTACTTCAGTTTGTAAGTTTCAATGCATTGTACACATCAATGCCAAGTTTATGTCAGTTTTCGACATTCTTCTTTTTTTTCGCTATTTTATCATACGGAGTACAGCCCCTTTAAGAATGGCCTAAGATAGTTTTGCTGATAGTATACTTACCATATAAGTTCACTTTAATAAGATCTTCTCTTGGCCACTTGGCTACACTTTTAAGCTCTCATTTACAACTGGGCTGACAATGAAAGTTCATGACTTTTACTGACAAAATTTAGATAAGTCACTACTGATTGTCCATTTTGCATACTTGATTAGCATACTAGATTGGTTTTCGGTTGTGGGCTTAGCAGAGTGGAAGTAATAGGAATGCAACCTTGAAGATAACTGAATGCATCATTGTAGCAGTACTTGCTACATTGTATTTAATTACTTAGTACTTAGTGTGAAGGGAGTGTGTATTAAGAAGGAAGGGAGACACGATAGGAGATTATTCCACTTGTTAGAACACAGGTTTCATAGGGGTTTAACTGCTTACTCAGTGTGCAAGTTCTCTTCCTTTTTGCCTTCTTCTCATGCAATTCTTTCCTCATCTATCAATCCTTCATTCTTAATATCTCCCCATCCCTTCATTTACTCCTATTTTTCTCAATTTGCCTCCTTTACCAAACCCTCTTCCTTTCCCTTTCTCTTTGATCCCTGTACTCTGCAGAAAGGAAGAAGGAGATAGGAAAAAAAGTTGATGGATTGAAGACGTTTGATTAGAAGGAAGTAGGAGAGAGGGAAGACTAGTGGGAGTAAGGAAGTTGGAGGAAGGGAAGAATGGGGAGAGTAATGAAGTTGGTGGGGGCAGGAGAATGGGGAGAGTAATGAAGTTGGAGGGGGGGGGGGAGGCGAGAATGGGGATTGTAAGGAAGTTGTAGCAAGGGACGACTGGCTGGAGTAAGGAAGTTGGGTAAGGACGTTGGAGACTGGGAAGAATGAGGAGAGTAAGGAAGTTGGATGCAGGGCAGAAAAGGGATAGTAAGAAAGTTGGAAGGAGGGCAGAATGGGGATAGAAAGGAAGTTGGATGAAGGGAAGAATTGGGAGAGTAAGAGACAGTGCAAACTGGAGAGGGTCAGTAAGTTGGATGGAGGGAAGAATGGGGACAGTAAGGAAGTTGTAGGGAGGGAAGAATGGAGAAAGTAAGAAAGTTGAAGGGAGGGAAGAACTGAGATAGTAAGGAAGTTGAAGGGAGGGGAAAATGGAGAAAGTAAGGAAGTTGAAGGGAGGGAAAAATGGAAAAAGTAAGGAAGTTGAAGGGAGGGAAAAATGGAGAAAGTAAGAAAGTTGGAGGGAGGGATGAAGGGAGAAAGTAAGGAAGTTGGAAGGAGGGAAGAATAAAGAAAGTAAGGAAGTTGGAGGGAGGGAAGAATGGAGAAAGTAAGGAAGTTGGAGGGAGGGAAGGATGGAGAATTAAGGTAAAGAAGTTGGGGGAGGGAAGAATTGGGAGAGTAAAGAAGTTGGAGGGAGGGAAGAATATTGAAAGTAAGGAAGTTGAGGGAAGAGAAGAATGGGGAGAGCTAGTAAGTTAAAGGGAGGGAAGAATGGGGAGAGTTAAGAAGTTGGAGGGAGGAAAGAAGTAAAACGGTTGGAGGGGGGTAGGAAGAATGTGGAGAGAAATGAAGAAAGAGGCAGTGAAAACTGGAGAGAGTAAGAAAGTAAGAGGGAGGAAAGAATGGAGAGTTTTAAATAAGGAAGTTGGAGGGAGGAAATACTACAGAGAAGAAAGATTTAGGGGAATAAAATCATTGACAATTTGAATGGCAGATTAAAGTAATGAAAGAAGGAAAGGGATCAGGAAGGAATTTTGAATTAGTGGTAAAGGAAGGTTTAAAGAGGGGGGGGGGGGGGGAGAGGGGGCAGAGGAAATGGAGGGGAAACAAGGAACTATTATTAAGGAGAAATATGGGTGTGCTTTGAAAAGACAAGAGAAAAGAGCGAGTGGAAAAACTTAGTAAACATGAGGTAGGGAGAAAAAATGGGAGAAGGGAACAAAGAAACGAGCCAGTAATAGGTCAAATGGACCTCAACAATTAATTGTGAAACACCCAATGTGATCATTCTCTGATTGATATCTGAAATGACAAAAATACATATAATTTTATCTGATTACTTTCGACAAATAGGACATAATGCACGATTTATTTGAATATGTCATTTCCTTTGCTTTAATCTTTTATTGAAATCTATTTTAGATATAATTGGTATGCCATTAGCCAAATTTTAAGAGGATGTAATTATGTTCTAGCCATACGTACACATAAGAGTCTGTAGTACTGTGCTATGCTTAATTGACAAGTTTTATAAAAGAAAATTAGTGCAGTTATAACATGCAATAAAACTATCATTGAATTATGATTTATGAATAGTTTAAGCTAAACCAGGTGTCTAGGCCATGGAAAAAACAGCAATGTTTCTTTTAAAAAAAAAAAGCACAAAAAATCCCCACAGTATTTGGCTTTTGATGATTTATGAACTTTTTTTAAATCTCAATTCAGCATAACTGAATTCAACATAACTGTAATTAATGAATATTGTTAAACCAATTAATGCCTATTTAATTGTTAATCTTTGAAATACCGATGGTTGTGATGATGACAGGTCAAATGGCATCCTATGTGAGTAAGTGACCTCGATGAAACATTAGTGACATCATTGACATCACCACCATTCAAACAGCCCTTTTTTACCAAGTGTATTGGGTGTCTTTGAAATAAATAAGTAAATATCTGTGTATAAAAATACGTGGTCAGCGCACAATCTGTGCACATTATCTGTTCACTGACCAAATGCTTTCCTACACCAACCCTTAAGTAAAGCAAAAATATAATAAATACTAACTATCGTAAATAAGTGTTGGTTTGAATATCTCTTAACATATTATTAGCCGCTACAATATACAGTTAACATTTTTTTTATTTTTCAAAGGCCTTAATATGACTGTATTCATTGGAAATGATTTCCATACATTAAGTATATATTAAGCCTAAAAATAGTGATTATATGGCTGGTAAATATGTCCTTTTGACACTATTAGCTACAAATCTGTATTGAACATTCATCGACCATTTGGCCTATTGATCTAGACAACGTCGTATAGACAACAAATGGCAATTATTGCATACTTCTGTCTGTGTATATTGAGTGTGATAGGTTATTGCTATCATGGACAATACTATAAATACTCCTGGACAACAAGTATGTTTATACATGTACATGTAAATGATGTGATTTCTTGTTGATTTTTATCATTTCTTTGTTTTAAATTCTCAAAGCACTGACCTTCCAGTTTGATTCTGGGTTATGAAGGGGATTAAAAGGTATTACTTTAAGCCTATATATCCTCTACAGGTTCTCTACTTGGCAGGAATAAACAGAACAGCAAGTTAACCATTTACTGTTGTGTTTATGAATGAAAAAGGATTTAGTTCTTGTGGTAAAAGTTTTCTGTCTAACTCCTGGGAGAGGACCCAGGTTTGACACTTAGGTCTTAGAGATTGGTAAATAATTATTCTAACAATTTTCTATTGTATTTGTATTAACATGTTTGATTTGCACATGATTATACATGTATTAACTCATAGCTGCTAAATATGTATTCTGAAAATAATGAAAAACCATTGAATAATGTTCACATATCTTTAGCATATTTGTAAAGTTACATGATCTCAATCTCCAAACTGCAGTGATCTCCCCTTGCTGCCACGCCGCCATGAAAATATCTCGATGAGGGTTATAATCACGTGATATAGTGTTTTGTTTAAAATCTCATTTGAAAATATTTTATCATCACAACAAAAATGAATTACAAGGTACTCTAAAAGCATCATAAATCTATTTTGATTGCAACCTTATTTACATATCGTTAAACCCAGTGCAAGATGGTACCTGAGAACATTAACAATGTATTTCTATTTCTTTTCTAAAGCATGAGATACTTAAATTATTTTTTACTACTTTTTTATTCACTAAAAAATGGTTATAAATACGTCCCAGCTCAGCAATTAATCTTTGATGCATGTTTTTGTGACAGGCCTTAAAAAATGGCGGGGTCTGAATACTATGAATAGAATACATGAAATCTATAAAGATATTTTGGAAACATCAGGATCAAAACAGTAAAAATAATACATATATAATTGTAATTATTTCAGATAATCTTATTACGACTGAACATGTTGTCATTGTCAGTTTATATTGTAATTCTACGCTTTTAGATAAATATTTTGCAAGTCGCACTGAATCACATACATACATGCATGTATAAATACAATCTGCAAATGTAATCTGAGAGCTGCTTGAGGAAATTCTTATGTCCTACCAACGGTGCATAGTCAGTATGCACAGCAATTAAAACATTTAATGAGTCATGCGCTGTCTTGGCTTACATTTATAAGTAAGCGGATGTTGCTTGGTGTTGTATTGTACAGATTCGTTGTTTAGATCGCTAGAGAGGATAATAATGAAATGGTTTGTTTTAGCTGGTGGTGCATGTCTTGAAGTATAAGTGGGATTCATATCAAAAGGAACAGGACTTATATTGTGGGATTGTTCAAAGGTATTAGGTGTTTCATTTAGTTTCTGAAGGTTTCTTCTTGAGTTGAATTGACCTAAAATCCCAGCCTAACATATTGTAATGCTGGGTTACTTGGCAAGCCTTTACTACAATCATTTACAGCTCTAATTATCATGTGCATAATTA
Organism: Mya arenaria; assembly: GCF_026914265.1. Lineage (NCBI taxonomy): Eukaryota > Metazoa > Mollusca > Bivalvia > Myida > Myidae > Mya > Mya arenaria. The sequence continues at coordinate 16,065,690 of NC_069138.1, read as the reverse complement.
GCGTAATGGGAATCTGACAGTGTTTATGCCATTATTATTACAAGGTATGACATTTACATTGTTAAAGCGATTAATGCATTTTCCTGCAGTGTTCACAGGTTGTTGTTGTTGTTGCTGTTGTAACCATTCTAATGATCTTATTAATGTCTTAGCTGATTTTGAAATCAAATGAAATTTCTATTCTATTATAGTCTTTGTTTGTGTTAATTGTTTCAAGTGTGATATATTTCCACCTGATGGAGAGATCATATTAAACAAAATATATACATAACAATGATTAATATAAGTATAGCTACAATTAAGAAAAAATAGTAAATAATAACACAGTCATAAATACGGTAAGCTAAATATCTACATGTGTACATGTTTACCAACCCAAATTAGATTTTGTTGAAAAGGAAATAAATAAATTTGATAATTTAAAAGTCCTTCCAACAATTAAAACTGCCAGATTGTGATATAATTTAAGATCATAGTTTCAGCTTTGATAGTATTTATTGTTCAATGACTCCTTTCCCCTTACTTGAAGTTGATTTAACTGGCACAGGGAGCTGTCACACAGCCTTACAGTTAAGGACTACCTTTCTCTCAAGACTTTCAACAAATAGCATAAATAACACTGTATATGAAATACGGTTACACGCCAACCTCAAATATAATGTCTTGGAATATAAACCAATTGGTTCATATATCCCTGATAAGGGAATGTTCATTCAGAAATGGCCTGTCATATTGAACGAATCAACAGTTTTTGATAAATTGTTCATTTTGCAGTAACATTTCATGGTCAGAATGATGTTTGCTTTAAAAACATATTCATAATCCATTCTTATCAGTGAACATGAAAGATTTGCAATAAAATGTTCAATCCTTACTGATAAGACATTGTCAATATCAAGCTTAAAAGATGTGCAATCTAATGGCTGTTTCAAATCGGGTTAGTCTTAAACTTGGTAAGGGTTCATGTAAGAAAGTGTGTGCCAAGTTATATTATATATACAGATTTTCAAGAATCTTGAAACTTATAATTGTATTGAGGAATGAAATGTCAATAACCATCTATAGATTTAAAGTAATATATGGCTAAAAAAATGTGTTCTGAGTACTCTTCAATATATAAAACAATAAGGCTGTGTCTCTAAAGTTTTGGGTTTTGATTGTGTTCTTTCAAACATCACCATGACAACTAAAATTTGTCAACTTCTACCTTCCACGTACTTCCATATTTTTGTTCTAGATTTTGAATGTATAATATTTCCTCCAGCATTTGACTACCCTCGGTGGCTTTTAAACCAAGTGAGGCTATTGATTTTTCTTGTTTAATTTCAGTCCGCTCAGTCTGTGCTACCGAATACCTGGGAAGAAAGACGACCGTAAACGGAATATAACATTGATCGACATTTAGTGACACGCTGTGTTGCAGAAATCAATCAGTCTCTGTGTGGTAGGGTTTACGTAATACAGGTAAGTCTTTGTCTAATTTTAAAAATGGATTGATTGAAAATTTTGTTAATGTTAGTTTCCTGACATTGTTAAATAGCCAAACAGATCAGGCATAAACTTAACCAGGCACAACTCTGTAGACCATAGGAGAGCATGTGTCATAGTTCTATGTAGATTATTATGTAAATTATTCAATAATTAATTCATATTTCGTTATGCTGTACTGACTGTTATGACTTTAAGGTATATATAAAATGTTGATGCATTACTGGCTTATTTAAATGTAAATGAATGAAATGTGTTGATTTCTAAAGGATATGATTGGTGAAAGATTAGTTCAGATATAACAAACTGCTAGGATATTGCTCAATAAATAGGATAATGATTTAATGTTGACGGTCCGATCATGTAGATATCAAGAGTTGTTAATCATATTTTCGTTTCTTTTTTTTTACATGAGCCGCTCTGTTGATATGCAATTTAAGGCAATAAAACATGTTTTTGTGAAACGCTTGAAGGCATGTACCAGCAAGAAGCGTGTGACTTGATTTGTGCGTGTTGATATTAACTCAAGTTTCTATTATATAATAAGTGAATTGGATAAACAGCTTTAATATATGAAAACTTGAGAAAATACATTCAACATATAGGTATCCAAGATTTGAACTAAATGTTGTTCTTTTCTTTTTAATATTTGTTGTGATATTGATAACGGTGATATTGATATTTGGATAATGTCATGAATATACAATCTAATGTAAAAGCTTTTCATAATTGCATATTGGACCTATAAATGGGTGTATAGAAATATATTTGAAGGTTGGTGATAATTGGGATGAAAACAAACAAAGTTTTTCTGTCAAATGATATGAAAATATTTTGTGGCAGAAATGCACAAAGATGGATTAATTAATTGATTTTATTGTTTTAGGGGAAATAATTTCATGAAAAGCTCTCCAGCAGAAAAGAAATGGAGGTGGAGACAGGAGGGAGCCAGGAAGAATGTTCAAGTGTAGATAACCCTGACATTACAGAAGTTGACAACAATTCTGTGGATACAGAAGTTTGTGAAAAACCCAATCCAATTGATGATCTTAAGATAACTGAAAAGGATTATCAGGAAACATCTAACCAGTCTGTTGATAGTGTGTATAGTGTTAATACCAAAGAAAATAATGAATGTGAACTGGGTGGAAATAAGGAAACTGAAATTGAAATAAAATGTTTGGATACTATTAATGCAAACAGTTTAGAGGATTTAAGGCCAGACAAAGTTGAAGACAAAGATCATGAACATGATTCAGGCACTGATCTAGGGCCTGATGATCATATTGTGGATGATATTGATACCAAAGTTGATGACAACAAGGGTGCAGAGGATATTGTAAATTCTGAGGACATTGATATTTACAGTGTAGTGATGGGTAATAACATGGAAGGTGAGGGCAGTAATGTTGATAGTGAGAGTAATGTGGATGAAAATTTGGACAATGATCCAAAAATTGGCGATGAAGCATCTGTAGCTAAAGTTAATGATAACTGTGATAAGCATGAAGAGAATACACATAAAACTGAGCAAGATCTTGGAAATCAACATGAAGGAACTGAAGATAAGGAACAAAATGCTCAAGATGTTGATAAAACAGAATTACAAACAAATCAATATGAAACCAAAGATATTCAGAGTGAGACTGTAGATGATATGGATGCGACACAAGATAATACTAAGTGTGTGGAAAAGGAAGATGAAAGTGATAATGCTGAGCTAAGTGTGAAACCTGGAGATTCAAGTTATGATTGTGGAAGTGATAGGGATGGTGCAGAAGTGGAAATAGATAAAGAGCAAGTTGCAAACTTTATTAAGTCAGTTCTTAGTGATATCCAAGAAATGGTGAAGGAAGATGCAAGTTTGTTAGAGTGTAACAAAGTCTCAACTGAGGAAGACAGTGCTACAGAACTTGCAATACCTACTGAACATACTGATGATGAAACCATTCAAGAGACAGATTCTGGTTTAACTAATGATCTAGTTGGTGAAACAGAAACTTGTATATGTGGGTCAAGTGAACAATCAGAAGAATTAACAAGTGCTCTTGACAAGGATCTACAGCCAGTTGTTGAAACTGATGATAAACTCAACAAAGAATGTTCAGATACTGGTGAAAATCTGATACCAATGAAAATAACTGAAGGAGATAAGGCAGTGGTGCCTGGAAGTGCTGAAACAACAGAACTTACTGTTGATGATGAACTCACAGCTGAACAAAAGCTGATGGAAAATCAAAACCAGGTAATATTGGTGTAAAGTGGCAACAATTTTCATATTAAGTCAAACATTTTGTGTGGTGAAAGTACATAATATATTCACCAAACACAGAAATGGTAACAATAATTTCTATATACTCATTAATCATGAACAGTGAAGTTTCATGATGTTCAAATACTGGTATAGAAATGCTTAAATGATCACCATCACATCTGTCATGATTATTCAATGTTTTACTAAATCCAACTTATACCATCACCTATCCATTTAACATACATCTCATTTGTTCTAGATGTAATCATTTTAGTGAAGAGGAAAGGAAACATATTGATCATGAGTTCATATAGCTGCAGGCCTTGTGTACTGTTTTTTATGCCTGTAAATATTTGCATAAGCTTGTTTGCAATTCTAAATATGCATGTTCTGATAAGGTAAATCAGCTTTTTATCTTACTCCATTGTCAGTTTGGCTAGCTTCTCCGTTTAATGAAGAAATAAAGTTGTGGCCTTGCCATAGCCTTGGTGTCATGCAAAAACATGGACCTTGGCCAATTAAATTAACATTTTGAAACAATATGTTTTCAAAAGACCGAACAAGGAATGTATAAAATATTTTTCAAGGAAATCAAGATCCAGATATATATATATTAATATTGATCTTCCGACTATTACATAGGTTTAGTAAATATGAACTGAACCTTTTAATGAGAGAAATGTTTTAAAATAGATTTAAACTTTTAGTCAGTGATGTCTCGTCATGATCTTAAAATGATAGCAGCTAATCAGAGTTACCTTAGAGTCAAGTAATTAAATAAGAATTTAGCTTCATACAAAGACGATTTTACCTACAATTTAATATCACAGGATAATTAAATCGTGACATGTTTTAATAACATGGAAACACATTTCACCTTCCCTATGAACATTCCGATTTCACTAGAGTATATTTTTCTACATAGCCTGAGGGGTGAAATTTAGTTGCTGCAATTTAGTAAATAACATCATTTATTTGCAGTTTTAGTTGTCCTGTCAAGTGATAGAAATTTGTCAAGATTTTATCAATACTGGTGTAATTAAGTTATTACCCAAGTAAATAAATGCTGATATTATGCAGTTTCATCTCAACATGCAATTTTGATTTTCATCTGCAAGTTTGTCAATGGAAAATTTAGGTTTAATGTTTTTAAGATTAAATATGCTGTGTAAATGGGTTTGACATAATTATATTCATATGAATTTGAAGAAAAGTGGGTCTTATTACAAATTAATTGTTTTGGGGTTTTGTATTTTTATATTGTAGTTTTGTATTAATTATAGATATTTTTTATGTTTTAAAGGTAAAAATGAACAGCTGTGGTCTTGATGTGTTTCATGTAGAAATGGTGTTATAGGTTTCCAGACGTTCATATCAAAATAAAAAGGAATAATCTCGGAATATGATCCAAAACTCATAAAGTCAATGTTATTTATAATATAAATTGTTATTATGATGTTTCATGAAAACATTTATATTATACTTATTTTTACTCTTTGATACCAAAATTGCAGAAAAAAATACAATTTAAGTATAATAGAAAAACTTGGTCACCGGGTAGTGGGGAGCGAACCCATCCCAGTACAGTCAAGAAAAAAAATAGATCAAACAGATATATGTCATCCATTTGCCCACAAGGACTCATACAAAGTTTTTGGGTAATTAAACTTTTATAGAAAACATTGGTCGCGTCATGTGATAGTGTCAATCAACCAATCATGCTACAGCCTTTTGGTGAATAGCGTATAAGTAACGCATTTTAAACTTGTGGACTCATAAGACAAATTTGAGCATATATCAACATTTGTTGAAGAGTTTGAGCCGTCAATATTGTCAGTATTGTAGTTATAACACTCCTAATAACTTGCCACAATTTATTTTGTAATAAAAAAATGAAAAGTGCATTTTACAAACCATGAACGAGTCTCTAAGAAACAGATGCAAAAACAACAAACTCCTTATTTGGTAATTTTTAATAATTTAACTATACCCTATACATACACAGTACACCTTGATGCTATATCACACCTATTCATAGCACCATTCCTCATATCGTATTGCACTGAGTAATAGGATTTCACAACACCTTTGTTTGCAAGGAAATAAAATATGATATCTGAAAACATAACTTTTTCTATTATCACACAGAGAATCTGAAGGATATTAGTTTTGTTGGCAGCATGGAATATTAATGTTCTCACCATCTGCCACCCTGGTAGATTTCAAGGCCTTAACAGTACGAGTTATTAGTTTAACTAGACTCTATCTTTTGATTCAAATATAACTGGTTTACAATTATGAGTACGGTAGTTGATAATTTGTTTATTTGAATACATCTGCAATGTCCAAAATTACACAATAAACAACAGGAAATGTTTGTTTGTAAGAAAATTAGTTTAAAAGACAGAAACTAGATCCAACAATTTATATTTTTGGCCTAATAATTTAGCAGCTGTTTCAAACTGTTGTGTTTTATCCTTTCAAATGTGGTTTTTAATGTATTTTAAATATTACAACATGTTGCATTTCCATATTTGGATTCAAACCGGCTTTGATGTCTTCAATTTGATGGCATTTATTGACATTGCAGTCAATTGATCTAGGGGAGTTTACTATAGTTGTAATTACAATCCATTTAATTCTTGCATTGGAAATGCCTAAAACTTGAGGTGAAGCATTTTGAAAAGTGATACCATGAAGCAACATGATTGATAATAATTATAAAACAAAAACAATAAAAAAGAGTGACACAGACTCAAACCACTTCAAATCTGAAAGAAAGGGTTTAACATAAATATGTACAAAATGTTTGAAATTAAAAGTTGCCTGTGTTATTATGGCCCCAACAAAGACATTGGATTGAGTAACTTGCAAGTATAGAAACTAGACAACCAGAAGAAGCTCTTTATCTTCCCAGACAGCAGAATGAAAGAAGCTTCTTGTTTAATCTCACATTGATCAACTCGGTCAACTCTCTGTTTCTAGCTACAGAGACATTTTGTAGATGTGTTAGTGTCTCCATGCTCAACAGGACATATTCGACATTAAGTATCTAGAAACATGGTTAACAACAAGTATTTTGTTTGCAACTAACATTAGCTGGTTTTCAGCTGAACATGTGCGTTTGTACCAATTTATTTTAGATTTAACTGAAGACAGACGTCAATTGATATGCAGGTGTCATCTTTGAGAAGCCAAGAACACTTAGGGCTTATCAGACACAATTTTCCCACATGTATATAATAATTTCATTAAGTATTCCATTTTAATATTCCTATCCACTCTTTGTGGGATTGATCATACTATTCATTTAAGCCTACAGTACATTTTGTTCTCATATTTGAGAAAAAGTTATATTTAATAGCCAAAATGTATGACAGTATCTTCGTTATGAATTCAGTGTTTTGTACCAGCAGAAATATTCTGTTATTTGCTTGTGAACCTGTTCACAGGTGCGAATCAACATGCTCCAATTGATTATATCTCAAACTGTTTACACAACTATTAAATGCTGCCTGAAGGATAAACTTTATGTTATTTCAATTTATAGTTGTCTTAATAGGATTGATTTATAATTCATACATTGTAAACAGTATTCATTGACCTAAGATACTGGCTATTATTATTCATACATTGTAAACAGTATTCATTGACCTAAAATACTGGCTATTATTATTCATACATTGTAAACAACTTTCATTGACCTTACTGGCTATTATTTTACTTATAATTGTTTGCAGTCCTTAACATTAAACTCTTTAACTGTGTAAGTTTTGTTTATAAATTCATAAGAAAATGTGCTGAAACTGTAGAACCTTAAATGATGTACATTGTTATATGATGATGGAGTACTGGTGTGCTTGTCTTAAGCTTATGCCAATGTCAAAGGAACATGTCTTCAGCTGAAATGTCAATTTCCAAGGAGTATGTCTTTAGTTTATGTCAGTTTGAAAGGATTATGTGTTAAGTTTATGTCAGTTTCAAAGGAGTGTGTCTTAAGCTTATGTCAGATCTCGCTTGAGCATGTCTTAAGCTTATGTCAGTTTCAAAGGAGTGTGTCTTAAGCTTATGTTGGTTTCAAAGGAGGGTGTCTTAATCTTATGTCAGTTTCAATGGAGTATGTCTTAAGCTTATGTCTGTTTCAAAGGAGTATGTCTTTAGCTGATGTCAGTTCGAAAGGAGTGTGTCTTAAGCTTATGTAATTTCACTTGAGCATGTCTTAAGCTTTTGTCAGTTTCAAAGGAGTATGTCTTAAGCTTATGTCTGTTTCAAAGGAGTGTGTCTTAAGCTAATGTCATTTTCACTTGAGAATGTCTTGAGCTTATGTCAGTTTCAAAGGAGTATGTCTTAAGCTTATGTCTGTTTCAAAGGAGTGTGTCTTAAGCTAATATCATTTTCGCTTGAGCATGTCTTAAGCTTATGTCAGTTTTAAATGAGTGTGTTTTAAGCTTATGTCAGTTTTAAAGGTGTATTTCCTAGGCTTATGTCTGTTCCAAAGGCATATGTCTTAAGCTTATGTCAGTTTCAAAGGAACATGTTCTAAGCTTACCATATGTCTATTTCATAGGAGTATTATAATTGTCTTTGGCACCTTATTAAAAGCATTTAGGATCATATACAAGACAAAGATGACAGAAACAAACATGTAGAGTAGCACTTCTTTCGTTATGCCATACTTTGAAAATTATACCAAATTTTTAAACAAGTGATACCTTTGATTAAATTCAGGTTGTTTACATTTCTATTTTAAATCATTATTCAGTTACACATTTCAATTGAAAATACTTATTTTTGACTTAATTAATTGTAAACATGCTAGAAATTTTTCAAAAGAGAACATTGTGCTGTAACTTGTAATAGAACTTGAACAATACTATGGCCTAAAATTTGAGACCTGTTGGCCTGTGAGTGATATGTGCACTAGTCATGAATAAGTGACTCAACTGGCTACATAATTATACATCACGATAAGTTATAGTGATATAATTATAGCCACGGAGACACCCAGGGTGATCTTAACTCTGTAACTTAATTTAAACATGACAAAAAGTTGCATTAGATTTTCCAATCTACGTAAATAATAACAAACCACAATTTGTATGATGTTTGATATTATATATGAGATGAAATAAATATTCATAAACTACATCTGTATATATATTCTCATCATGACCATTAATTTACATTATGAAATAATAGAAGTATAGGTTCTAGTTCATGAATTACAAATTAATCGTCTTGTCACAATATAATTATATAAGTTGACTCAGTCACATTCGTTATACACCTATAACAAAATAGAGGGCACTGAAGTTCTTGGCTCTGAGCGTCGTTAGCTATACATGTATTCAGTCTGTGATCTATATTCCTTTGCACACTGTTGTCACAAAAGGACATGAAAATTAATAATTGCAATCTTACGTCTTGTCAAGTTTAAAGCTTATCTGCTTTTCAAAGAAAAAAGGTCAAAGTATTGTCAATTATAGCCTTGATGTGGTGGTATTGTGCAAAACCCTATTCTGGCCATAACTTTAAAACTGTTACAGATAGTTAGATGAAACTTGGTACACATGTTGCAAGAGACAATATGCACATGAATAGTGATACCCATAACTCTGACTTAATAATTGGTGAGTTATGCCCCTTTTTCATTGAATACAACAACAGTTTCATTACCTAATCTGTACTTGCTAACTTTTTGACATAGTTATTCATATTTCATGTTGGCGTGATCTATGGTAGTGACATCGCTTTGTCTTCCAGTTATTTAAATTCAGAGGCGGTATTGTTTTAGGTAATCTCTAAGCTTTTGTATAGAATTTCTTCTGTATAGACATTATGTCTGTACGTTGATAATAATATACTTGACAGATTTGAAAAGACAAGAGCATGAATGGTATTTTTAAAGACTGCTTCTTTGTTTTAAGCAATACAATGTACAGAAAGGGGTTACCCTGAAAGATTCATGATTTAATGTGTCTGTTGCAATTAAGTATTTGAAAGGATTTTATTCATAACTGCCATTAACATCTAAACTATAAATGTTCCAACTACTTTTTAAAACAATTTGTTATCGTATCATTTATAATTTTCTAAATCCAAATGTTTTAAAACATCCTTTTTAGTGTAAAGGCCAAAAAGAAGTTCTTATAGTTTCCACTTACATGTACAAAAAAGTAGGGAAGGTCCGTAGGCATAACTTTTTTCAATTTTGTTTTTAAGAACTGGGATTCTGTACAAAACAAACCTATATCAGGGTATGTCATTATTGTAAAAAAAATATAATGTAAAATGGTCAAATTTTAACATTGTACATTTTTTTTATAAAATAAAAAAAAAAAAATTCTACACTTTGGCAAAAAGTGTAAGGTAGAGAAGAAAAACCAGAGTTGGTCGGGTCAGTGGACAAAAACAGGGTTGGTCGGGTCAGTGGACAAAAACAGGGTTGGTCTGGTCAGTGGACAAAAACAGGGTTGGTCGGGTCAGAGGACAAAAACAGGGTTGGTCGGGTCAGTGGACAAAAACAGGGTTGGTCAGGTCAGTGGACAAAAACAGGGTTGGTCGGGTCAGTGGACAAAAACAGGGTTGGTCAGGTCAGTGAACAAAATCAGGGTTGGTCGGGTCAGTGGACAAAAACAGGGTTGGTCGGGTCAGTGGACAAAAACAGGGTTGGTCAGGTCAGTGGACAAAAACAGGGTTGGTCGAGTCAGTGGACAAAATCAGGGTTGGTCAGGTCAGTGGACAAAACCAGGGTTGGTCGGGTCAGTGGACAAAATCAGGGTTGGTCGGGTCAGTGGACAAAATCAGGCCGTGCTCTGTTTAGTTAAGATAAAATATCTTAAATTGAGCAGTCATTCTAAAAACCAACTGAAAACAAAACTTAGGTTTTTTTGTGCCTACAATCCTTTTAATCTACTGGTTACTTTCATTTTTGACACCGTTTTTAATGTCCTTTGATATTTTTAAATCCCCTTAATGTATTTATCAAGACTGGTATTTGTTTAAGAATAGAAAGCAAATATTTCACTTTTTCCATGAATTGAAAAACGATATTTCCTCAATACAAGGACTTAAAATTTATCTTCTGTATTTGAAATAAATATTTGTTTAGGGTAAAAAATGAGCTTTCAGTTTGACATATCACAAAATAACCAGCCAGGATTGGAATACCTGTATTCTGTGGAGACATGCGGATTACAATTTAATGTCTTGGTTCAGATTGATATTTCATGTTTAAAATGTTTTTGTTTTTTATTATGATTTATTTATTTGGAGTTAAACATTAATATTGCAAGTAAGTGAAACTTCAATACTGTCTACTGCCTGCACATGAGCTGCCGGCTTCTTTACCTTTTCACTTCATTTGTATTAGAATAGATGTGTAATTTTATTAGCTTGAAATTAAACACTTTTCTTTCATTTCTCAATTATTCAAAGGGGTCCAGGGAGGGAAACAATGATATTTGTCTATAAATTTTTTAAAAACAACAACAACAAGTGTCTTAACCTTATCATTTAGTTAATGTAATAATTCACTTAACTGATAGTACTGTTATATTACAATAACAATTACAATAACAGTGACAAGTGAGGCCCCTAGGGTAGTTTTGTTGAAATCCATATTTCGTCTAGACTAATTGCTTCCTGTTATATGGCCAATGACATAAATTGATGATTATCAGATAAATATTTCACCGATTACATAAAAAGTATGTTATATTAGTTTATATATATGGTAGATATACAAGAGCGTGTATGTTGAGCAATACTGTGTCACTTTAGGCAACATTTTATACATGCATAACCTAATGGATGGAGTTAAATTGAAATACTTGGAAATTATGAAAATAGATATCTGGATGAAGGTTTTGTAAAAGGAAGAAGTTATATATAATTGAAAGTTTAAGGCTATATCTACCTAAACACAGTTATGATCATTTTATATTCAAATAATGGTCATTTCCTTCCTCAAATTGAACTTAAGGGAGACAACGTGGTAAGAATATAACATTACAAATTATTATAGATTTGTTTTTTTGTTTTCAAAGAATAGTTTGACATAAATAGATCAGGAAGACTTTCAATTCAAAGTAAAGTGTTTATCTTAATGGCTGAGTTCTATGATAGACTGAGTGTATTTACTCATCTCTGTTAAGTCCATTTAATCAAAGCAAGGTGGATTTTTAATATTATAATCTTTTTATGGGAAGCAAGGTGAATATATATGAAAAGACCTCAGTTATCAGGGTCTTTTGTTAGTATTCCTCCATTCCTTTATCAAGTTTTCACTTTCAAGAATTGACTGTTGTGTTTTAATACTTTTGATTTCTTTTTAATTGTCAGTGTATATGGTTCATTATTGTTAAAATTGACATCATCATCACCATCATTATCATCGTCTTTGTCATCATCATCATCATCATTACTTTTTCTTTCTATCTGAATGTTATCTGGGTATTTCAGTGAATCGGTGCAGAAGATAAAATGTTAATTTTCTTTTAAAAAATGGGAATTTGTGGCAGAAAATTGGAGACTAAAATGTCTATCTGTGTATTTTCAGAAGATGCAAGCTGTGGAAGCACAGTTGTCAGAGGTAAAGACCGCTCTCCATTCTTCCCATGCGATGTTGCAGAATGAACGTGCAAAACACAATCAAGAAATGATGACCTTGAAACTCCAACTGTATCACAGTCAAATGACCTTGAAACAACAAAAGAGTAAGTCAGAAGGACAGATGCAGGAAGTGATGTCACAGTTGTTATTTTTAGAAGGGAAATTGAAACAAGATCAGACCAAGGTCAAGGCTGAATTGAGGAATAAAGATTTGTTGATTGGACAATATGAGAGAGAGACAGTGAAACTGAAGGACCAAAATGAACAGTTGTTGAACGCAATTAAAGAAATATGTGCTAAAGGGGGAATGAATGGATATATGAGAGATAAACGTAAAAATGGCCATGAGAAAGCTGACTGGGAAAATGGTGGGAAAAGCGGGAAAGATAAAAAGGGACACAATAGCGGGAAACTGGGTAATGTCAAGGATAAATTTCTTGCTAAGAATAGAAGTAGTTTCGAACTGAACTCTTTTAATCTTGAGAAATATCTCATCAACAAAGACAGATTGTGTTCTAGTCATGAGGATTTACGTAGAATTGGAAGTGAACGAAAAAATGGTGGTTCTAATGATGACCATTTGCATGGATCCCAAAGAAAGGACAAGAGCCCCAAAGATAAGTTAAGTCCTGTAGATTTGGGTAGAGTTACAAGTATTTCTGCAAAGTGTCCAAATGATCGACATCAACAAACACATTCCCAGAACTTCTTCTCGGAGAGTGATTTATCGTTACCCGCAGGAATTAAATCAACCAGTGAATCTTCATATCTTAGTGAGGGAACAAACTCAAGTGGAATTTATTCTGTAAGTGACCATGATCTATCTGGTCAAGATACTTCGACCATGAGTAGTAATTTTGGTGAGGCAGATTATTGCGATGATGATGATGATGATGACGACAGAATATTTTCGTTTAGCTCCACACATATCAACACCGTCATTGACGAAGAGGACGTGATGGGACCAATGCAGCATAGCAAAATTATGTCAATGGGTTCCATGCCCAATGTTGCAAACGTGTATGATGAAGGTCGGTTAAACCCCACAAAAAATCGACCTCATTCCTTATCAAGTATGGACCTAGCTGCAATTCAGCAACATACCCATCTGTTTACACAGCAAGGTCAGGGTCATGTCATGCAAGCGGAGGACATTACCCCACCAAATAGTCCATCATATCATGGCAAACCCGAGTTAACACCATTTCAAACTTTTAAAACCATGTTTAAACGGAAAGGTAGCAAAAACAAAGGGAAGAAAAGATCAGTTTCATTGTCTCAAACTACAAACAAAGAATACAGTGAGGCGCTGAAAAAGCATTTCCAAAAATATGACATGCAGTAATGCTCTATAATATAATGATGGCTTTGTAAGTCCAACAATACAAGCTTTGTGTTTAAAGATGTATATTGCTTGAAATGCTCTATTTTTGTTTAGACATGATGATGTATGTTTTGTGCATACAATCAATTTCTAAATTCTTAAAGGTTCATGTTAGATGATTATTAGGTGAAAACAGTAAATTCCTCATGATTTCCAAAATAATGCTTTTCTAAAATCATACTTTTCAAATCATTTTTCACCCAATGTGGAGCATAAACCATGCTACAATGTGTTTTTTTTATCCATTTACTAGAATTATTTAACTGTTTTTATCAACAATAAAACAATTATCTTGTATTTGCAAGCCTATCACAGCCTATAGTTAATGAAAAACTACATTGGCTGCATTAATGAATATTTAAAAAAACAATATTTAATGAAAAAGACAGGAAAAATATATGATAATTTCCCATAAATGACTGCAGTTATAACATTTGTTTTATAGTTCTGACATTATTCTTTATATTAGCCATAGAACATGTATTTATTTTTTTAAGTGATATGAAATTTCTGAAACTGCTGATTCAGATTTTAGTGCAGATATGTTTGTTTATTTAATAGATATGAAAAGTTCCTTTAAAGATTGTCATAATGCTGTGCATCTTTTTGACATTCTATAATTATTATTAATTGAGAACAAAATTTAAATTTTTGATGGACATAAATGAGAACGTTTATTTAAAATAACTGATCAATATTTAACCAATTTCTTATCTTTTGTATGCAAATGTTAAATTGACTTTCTTAAAAATTCCCATACATACCACCCGCTGATTTGAAGATTTTGCAAAAATGTTATGGTACAACAAGTTCTGTTTGATTTCAAATTAAGCATTACATATGATCCAGTAATACACAGATTACTTTGGACTTATGAAGGTTGATCTTTGATACCAATTCATGCCAATTATTGTTATAGGATTAATATAGGAAAGAACGTGACCTTTGAGATGTGTAATTTTAACAAGATTAGAATATTTTTGTATAACAATATTCAAGTACAGTTGATTCAGTTGGAAGTATTCAAATTATAATTGACACCGTGATCCAAGCTAAATTAACCGCGTTACAGTTGTAGTACACAATTTTATATTTTTAATCGGCTTGCAAAATATTAATTATTACTTCATACTGTTTTATATACATTGTACATGTATACTTGTTGACATATTCAGAGTGTCTAAACCTTGGTATCCATTGTTGTAAGCGACATCAGTGTGCAAACACTTCAATGTTGGCCATTTCCCTCAAACAGTTTAAGTAATTCAAATGAAACTTGGTATAATCATGTATGCTGCTGGAGGTAGTTTACACACAAGTCATGTACACATGTACGAATGCCCAGAAGTCTTGTTATAATTGTGGAGTACATGTTTGTGACTTATTTGACTGAAATAATTCCATGAGTGTTGAAGTTAGCTCTCAAGTCTCCTCAGCACCCGGCTGTTCATGCTGTTCGTTTACACCATGTATTGTGTGGTGGTATGCATGCTATTTATTATTGCAATATTTTTTCTGTTTTGTTCATTTTTGTAAATCCAGAGTTAGCTATTAATGATTGTTTAATGATTACTGAATATTTTTATTCAAATATCAACTATCGTTTTAAGTGTTTCTAGACATGATAAAGGTGATCGTATATGTATACCATAGGAGACATTTAAAATTCTTTTGCTGAGCACCAATATGATGTTTTGATATTTATAGATTATGTGATTACGTTAAAAACAAAATTAACACATTTCCTGGGCTACCATTTCAAGGAGTTAGGTTTGTCATGCAGCTTGTCTATGTAACTATCTTCCACTGGTACGTAGGGAAGGTAGCTCCTTCCAAGCAGCCCATATGTTATATGCAGTTAATTCGTAGTGTTGTATAACTCTTGTTTCATTTTTGAAAGAGTTGTTGAGAATGTTACCTGGTTGGAAGCATGTTGGTGTGGACGGTATATCAGTACATGTTGGTGTGGATGGTATATCAGTACATGTTGGTGTGGACGGTATATCAGTACATGTTGGTGTGGACGGTATATCAGTACATGTTGGTGTGGACGGTATATCAGTACATGTTAGTGTGGATGGTATATCAGTACATGTTAGTGTGGACGGTATATCAGTACATGTTGGTGTGGACGGTATATCAGTACATGTTGGTGTGGACGGTATATCAGTACATGTTGGTGTGGATGGTATATCAGTACATGTTGGTGTGGATGGTATATCAGTACATGTTGGTGTGGATGGTATATCAGTACATGTTGGTGGGACGGTATATCAGTACATGTCGGTGTGGACGGTATATCAGTACATGTTGGTGTGGACGGTATATCAGTACATGTTAGTGTGGACGGTATATCAGTACATGTTGGTGTGGACGGTATATCAGTACATGTTGGTGTGGACAGTATATCAGTACATGTTTGTGTGGACGGTATATCAGTACATGTTAGTGTGGACGGTATATCAGTACATGTTGGTGTGGACGGTATATCAGTACATGTTTGTGTGGACGGTATATCAGTACATGTTAGTGTGGACGGTATATCAGTACATGTTAGTGTGGACGGTATATCAGTACATGTTAGTGTGGACGGTATATCAGTACATGTTAGTGTGGACGGTATATCAGTACATGTTGGTGTGGATGGTATATCAGTACATGTTGGTGTGGACGGTATATCAGTACATGTTGGTGTAGAACAAAATGTCTGTTCTAGGAATTACTGTATCAAACTTATAGAATGAATTACTTTGTTATGTAGGGTGCCTGTAAATTAAAAAAAAAACGAATGCTTTATGTGATGTATGCCTAGCAACACGCCTAGCAACACGGCCACCTTTTGATCTAAATATGTTTTGTGCATGTAACATGTTTTATTTCATTGTTTGTAACATGTGATGTTACACTGTGTTGTACTGTATGTACATGTAACATGTTTTATTTATGGAGATACAGACTTTGTACAGAATAAATCACAAACAGATAAGTGGTGTTAACTTTCTATTTTCGCTGGCACATGGTGGATATCTATAGAAGATTTATGCAGTACATATACTATACTTATACAGTAGCAGGGGCGGCTCCAGGAATTGACGTTAGACGTAACATATGGGCACAACCTTTTGATAATGCGCCCCTTCCTCAGAACTAATATTTAAATAGTTTATAATGTTGGCAGGGAGTTTTCTCAAGAAAATTTTAGCAATTTCTAGTCCAAAATGGTGCATTTTGAGCAAATGTTATTACTTTTTTCTCCGATATTAACATAAAAGGTAAACTTAAACGATTAAAGGGAGGAGCATGCGGATCCGCTAGTACACTTTTTGAAATTCATCATAAATAAAACAACTTTTAGGATAGTTTTAGTAGCAAATAGTTCAGGACAAAATGTAATAGATATATACATAATACGCTCCCAGAGACGGTTATTTTAACCTCAATCTCGTCATAGCCTTGGTAAAGCAGGTGTTGGCGTCTACGCGCAAAAACGTATACCTCGGCCACGCCTCTGAAACCTTTGAAAATATTTCAAAGAAGGATGATACACATGATACCAGAGACAATTAATACATGTACATGTATAACACGGCCCTTCATAACTGTTTTGATATTGTACAGTTTTGACTCTTATTCGGCCAAATAACAAACGAACAGACGGACGTTGGAGTCGGTCTGCGGCAATTTTGTTTTAAAGTGGACACCGCAGATTTATAACCACGTCATCCAATTGAAACAGGAGACACACAAGGCAGCACAAACACCAAATACAAATGCAATTATTTATGAATTCTGGAAGTAGGATTAAATTTGTTATTGGTCCCAGATATATTAAACTATTTGAATACTTTGTATTATCAAAATTTATTTTTCTGACATAACACTGTAACACTCATGTTTCATATCACTATCACCATAAGGAAGCGATTGATGAAGATGTCAACCCGTTTAGACAGTGCAACTTGACACTGTATAACTGTAACCCATTATTGAATCCGGCACTATTTAAAACGCAAGCAGGACCTTTATCTCAAGACAAGTAAACATGCGCCTCTTCAATGAAAACCTGTTGCAAATAACGTCTTCTTGCAGAATTCAAAGTTTTGATACACTCTAATTAAACACTTGCCAAGCAAGCTCAAATATAGCAATACAGTTGAACACCGCTTATCCGAACACCGTTTATCCGAAATTATCGCTATTTCGAAATTATTTTTCGGTCCCGATTTTACTCCTTCTTTCTTTAACTATATTTTTTGGTCTTTAATCCGAAATCGCTAGTCCGAATTAACCGCTATTTCGAAGTAAAAATTACGGTCCCGATTTGGTATTTCACACATATTTATCAATTCTTTTTTCGAACTCGATCATGTTATAGTTTTTCACACCATACTGCGAATGCACTCGGGCATCGGCTTGAGGTGACAATGACAATGACCCCGAAGGTGAATGGACCTTGGCTAAGGCATTGCAATCTTCACGACTTAGTATTTCACGTCATATAACTAAACCCGTCCCTGCATTTTTTATGAAAAACACTTTCAATTAGTTCTTCATACATAAATACACCCAAAGCTAGCTCAATCTGATAGTCTGTGTCAGGTTTTCCAGTTTCACTGCCTGTCACCCAAGTGCCTGTGCGTCTGTATTTTCTAAGGCGTTTTGGCCCAAAATGCCATTCTTTGAGGTCTTTCAACTGAACCTTGACTCAAATGGCATTCTAAGCATCAAACGGGGCAGTTTTACACATCTTTGCACACATTTCAAGTTCTCGCAGTCAAAATTTCACCAAATTTGGACATTTTCAGTGCTCGTAAGATTGCAGACGACTCAGTTTTTTTTAAAAAATAGGCGAAAGTTGTGAAAACCAGGAAATAGCATATTTTGATCAACCGGACAAGATAAATGCATGTAATGGTGAAAATTTGCCAGAAATAGTGAAATGCAAAATTTTCTTACCAAAAATAACACTTTTTAAACAAAGCAGTTTGGTCCCTTTTAGGTTACACACCACCATTGTTATTCCCTATATAATTCAATGTAAAATTGTAATTTTTAGACAACATTTAAAGGCATTTCGAGCGAATGCAGGCTATGATAACCACATATATTCCTAAAGTACAAGCTTTAAATTACCTTTTAAGCCAATAAAAAAGGGGGGTCAAGTTATTCCTAAGAAAAATCACTCCACTTGAAAAACAAATTCTAAAAATTGCATCGTCCGCCATGACAGTTCTTCCAAAATGACGTTTCAAGGGCAGCGGTTTATGCTTTAATCTCTACTCTCAATGATAAATCAAGCAAGAATAGATACTTAAGGTTTAAAAGTTTGAGGAATAATGATATTTTTTATTTACAGTGTATTGAGCATGTGAAAACATGTCTATCAATCATAAGAACATTTTTTTATTATTGAGAATTTTCCACACGACGGACGTACATATGACGTAATGGTGTCGTCATTCCTCTATAATTCGCGAACGATGCGGAAAATTGTTAATCCGAAACACCGCTATTCCGAAGTCATTTGTTGGGTCCCTACGATTTCGGATTAACGATGTTCAACTGTATATTCATACTCAGTGAAGGACAACTTGAGCTCATATATGGAAACATATTAATACTAAATTAAGGACACCTTGAGCTGATTTATGGCTACAAATTCATACTCCATGAATGACATTGTGAGGTTATACATGGCAACATATTCATAATACATGTAGCATATCCTGACCTCCAATATGAAAACAAATGCATACTAAATGAAGGAAACTTTGAGCTCGTATATGGCAACATATTCATACTACATGAAGGACACCTTGAGCTCAAATATGGCAACATATTCAAACTACATGAAGGACTTTTTCACATGAAAGTCGATGATAAAATTTACGTTTCTAAGAACCTCAGCTTCAATATTTCTTGATATACTACTGATAAATGCAATCAGGGTGATCTTGTCTAAGACATCACTTATTCTGAAATACACTATAGACTACAACAATCAGTATCACCTAGGGTATGACAGCAATGATTCTGAATGCAATATAGACTACAACACTTAGGATCATCTAGGATATGACAGCAATGATTCTGAATGCAATATAGACTACAACACTCAGGATCATCTAGGATATGACAGCAATAATACTGAATGCAATATAGACTACAACACTTAGGATCATCTAGGATATGACATCAATGATTCTGAAAACACTATAGACTACAACACTCAGGATCACCTAGGATATGACAGCAATGATTCTGAATACACTATAGACTACAACAATCAGTATCACCTAGGATATGACAGCAATGATTCTGAATACACTATAGACTACAACAATCAGTATCACCTAGGATATGACAGCAATGATTCTGAATACACTATAGACTACAACAATCAGTATCACCTAGGGTATGACAGCAATGATTCTGAATACACTATAGACTACAACAATCAGTATCACCTAGGATATGACAGCAATGATTCTGAATGCACTATAGACTACAACAATCAGTATCACCTAGGGTATGACAGCAATGATTCTGAATGCACTATAGACTACAACAATCAGTATCACCTAGGGTATGACAGCAATGATTCTGAATGCACTATAGACTACAACAATCAGTATCACCTAGGGTATGACAGCAATGATTCTGAATACAATATAGACTACAACAATCAGTATCACCTAGGGTATGACAGCAATGATTCTGAATACACTATAGACTACAACAATCAGTATCACCTAGGATATGACAGCAATGATTCTGAATGCACTATAGACTACAACAATCAGTATCACCTAGGGTATGACAGCAATGATTCTGAATACACTATAGACTACAACAATCAGTATCACCTAGGGTATGACAGCAATGATTCTGAATGCAATATATACTACAACAATCAGTATCACCTAGGGTATGACAGCAATGATTCTGAATGCACTATAGACTACAACAATCAGTATCACCTAGGGTATGACAGCAATGATTCTGAATGCACTATAGACTAAAACAATCAGTATCACCTAGGGTATGACAGCAATGATTCTGAATGCACTATAGACTACAACAATCAGTATCACCTAGGGTATGACAGCAATGATTCTGAAAACACTATAGACTACAACAATCAGTATCACCTAGGGTATGACAGCAATGATTCTGAATGCACTATACACTACAACAATCAGTATCACCTAGGGTATGACAGCAATGATTCTGAATACAATATAGACTACAACAATCAGTATCACCTAGGGTATGACAGCAATGATTCCGAATACACTATAGACTACAACAATCAGTATCACCTAGGGTATGACAGCAATGATTCCGAATGCACTATAGACTACAACAATCAGTATCACCTAGGGTATGACAGCAATGATTCTGAATGCACTATAGACTACAACAATCAGTATCACCTAGGGTATGACAGCAATGATTCTGAAAACACTATAGACTACAACAATCAGTATCACCTAGGGTATGACAGCAATGATTCTGAAAACACTATAGACTACAACAATCAGTATCACCAAGGGTATGACAGCAATGATTCTGAATGCACTATAGACTACAACAATCAGTATCACCTAGGGTATGACAGCAATGATTCTGAATGCAATATAGACTACAACAATCAGTATCACCTAGGGTATGACAGCAATGATTCTGAATGCAATATAGACTACAACAATCAGTATCACATAGGGTATGACAGCAATGATTCTGAATGCACTATAGACTACAACAATCAGTATCACCTAGGGTATGACAGCAATGATTCTGAATGCACTATAGACTACAACAATCAGTATCACCTAGGGTATGACAGCAATGATTCTGAATACAATATAGACTACAACAATCAGTATCACCTAGGGTATGACAGCAATGATTCTGAATACACTATAGACTACAACAATCAGTATCACCTAGGGTATGACAGCAATGATTCTGAATGCACTATAGACTACAACAATCAGTATCACCTAGGGTATGACAGCAATGATTCTGAATGCACTATAGACTACAACAATCAGTATCACCTAGGATATGACAGCAATGATTCTGAATACACTATAGACTACAACAATCAGTATCACCTAGGGTATGACAGCAATGATTCTTAATGCACTATAGACTACAACAATCAGTATCACCTAGGGTATGACAGCAATGATTCTTAATGCACTATGAACTACAACAATCAGTATCACATAGGGTATGACAGCAATGATTCTGAATGCACTATAGACTACAACAATCAGTACCACCTAGGGTATGACAGCAATGATTCTGAATGCAATATAGACTACACCAATCAGTATCACCTAGGATATGACAGCAATGATTCTGAATGCACTATAGACTACACCAATCAGTATCACCTAGGGTATGACAGCAATGATTCTGAATGCTCTATAGACTACAACACTCAGGATCATCTAGGGTATGACAGCAATGATTCTGAATGCACTATAGACTAAACCAATCAGGATCACCTAGGATATGACAACAATGATTCTGAATGCACTATAGACTTCAACAATCAGTATCACCTAGGGTATGACAGCAATGATTCTGAATACACTATAGACTACAACAATCAGTATCACCTAGGGTATGACAGCAATGATTCTGAATGCACTATACACTACAACACTCAGGGTCACCTAGGATATGACAGCAATGATTCTGAATGCACTATAGACTACAACAATCAGTATCACCTAGGATATGACAGCAATGATTCTGAATGCACTATAGACTACACCAATCAGGATCACCTAGGACATGACAGCAATGATTCTGAATACACTATAGACTACAACCATCAGGATCACCAACGATATGACAGCAATGATTCTGAATATTCAATTGTCTACTGCGCTCAGGATCACCTAGGCTGTGATAAAACGAGTTCTAAATACCATACTGTCTTCTGTGCTCAGAGACGTTTAGTCTGTGATTACACGAGTTCTGAATACCATAATGACTACTGCGCTCAGGATTACCTAGGGTGTGATAACACGAGTTCTAAATACCATACTGTCAGCTGCACTCAAAGAATACCATACCGTCTACTGCGCTCAGAGACTCTTAGTCTGTGATAACACGAGTTCTGAATACCATACCGTCTACTGTGCTCAAAGACGCTTAGTCTGTGATAACACGAGTTTTGAATACCATACCGTCTACTGCGCTCCAAGACGATTAGTCTGTGATAACACGAGTTCTGAATACCATACCGTCTACTGCGCTCCAAGACGCTTAGTCTGTGATAACACGAGTTCTGAATACCATACCGTCTACTGCGCTCAAAGACGCTTACTCTGTGATAACATGAGTTCTGAATACCATAATGACTACTGCGCTCAGAGACGCTTAGTCTGTGATAACACGAGTTCTGAATACCATACCGTCTACTGCGCTCAGAGACGCTTAGTCTGTGATAACACCAGTTCTGAATACCATACCGTCTACTGCGCTCCAAGACGGTTAGTCTGTGATAACACGAGTTCTGAATACTATACCGTCTACTGCGCTCAGAGACGCTTAGTCTGTGATAACACGAGTTTTGAATACCATACTGTCTACTGCGCTCAGAGACGCTTAGTCTGTGATAACACGAGTTCTGAATACCATACTGTCTACTGCACTCAGAGTTACCTAGGCTGTCATAACACGAGTTCTGAATACCATACTGTCTGCTGCACTCAGGGTCAACTAGGCTGTGATTTCACGAGTTCTGAATACCATACTGTCTACTGCACTCAGGGTCACCTAGGCTGTCATAACACGAGTTCTGAATACCATACTGTCTACTGCACTCAGGGTCACCTAGGCTGTGATAACACGAGTTCTGAATACCATACTGTCTACTGCACTCAGGGTCACCTAGGCTGTCATAACACGAGTTCTGAATACCATACTGTCTACTGCACTCAGAGTCACCTAGGCTGTCATAACACGAGTTCTGAATACCATACTGTCTGCTGCACTCAGGGTCACCTAGGCTGTCATAACACGAGTTCTGAATACCATACTGTCTACTGCACTCAGGGTCACCTAGGCTGTCATAACACGAGTTCTTAACCATAGTGACTACTGCACTCAAGGTCACCTAGGCTGTTATAACACGAGTTCTGAATACCATACTGTCTACTGCACTCAGGGTTACCTAGGCTGTCATAACACGAGTTCTGAATACCATACTGACTACTGCACTCAGGGTCACCTAGGCTGTGATAACACGAGTTCTGAATACCACACTGTTTACTGCACTCAGGGTCACCTAGGCTGTGATAACACGAGTTCTGAATACCATACTGACTACTGCACTCAGGGTCACCTAGGCTGTGATAACACGAGTTCTGAATACCACACTGTTTACTGCACTCAGGGTCACCTAGGCTGTGATAACACTAGTTCTGAATACCATACTGTTTACTGCACTCATTGTCACCTAGGCTGTGATAACACGAGTTCTGAATACCGTACTGTTTACTGCACTCAGGGTCACCTAGGCTGTGATAACACGAGTTCTGAATACCATACAGTCTACTGCACTCATGGTCATCTAGGCTGTGATAACACGAGTTTTGAATACCATACTGTCTACTGCACTCATTGTCACCTAGGCTGTGATAACACGAGTTCTGAATACCATACAGTCTACTGCACTCAGAGTCACCTACCCTGTGATAACACGAGTTCTGAATACCATACTGTCTACTGCACACAGAGTCACCTAACCTGTGATAACACGAGTTCTGAATACCATACTGTCTACTGCCCTCAGAGTCACCTAGGCTGTCATAACACGAGTTCTGAATACCATACTGTCTACTGCCCTCAGAGTCACCTAGGCTGTCATAACACGAGTTCTGAATACCATACTGTCTACTGCACACAGAGTCACCTAACCTGTGATAACACGAGTTCTGAATACCATACTGTCTACTGCCCTCAGAGTCACCTAGGCTGTCATAACACGAGTTCTGAATACCATACTGTCTACTGCCCTCAGAGTCACCTAGGCTGTCATAACACGAGTTCTGAATACCATACTGTCTACTGCCCTCAGAGTCACCTAGGCTGTCATAACACGAGTTCTGAATACCATACTGTCTACTGCCCTCAGAGTCACCTAGGCTGTCATAACACGAGTTCTGAATACCATACTGTCTACTGCCCTCAGAGTCACCTAGGCTGTCATAACACGAGTTCTGAATACCATACTGTCTACTGCACACAGAGTTACCTAGGCTGTGATAACACGAGTTCTGAATACCATACTGTCTACTGCACACAGAGTCACCTAGGCTGTGATAACACGAGTTCTGAATACCATACTGTCTACTGCACACAGAGTCACCTACCCTGTGATAACACGAGTTCTGAATACCATACTGTCTACTGCACACAGAGTCACCTAGGCTGTGATAACACGAGTTCTAAATACCATACTGTCTACTGCATACAGAGTCACCTACCCTGTGATAACACGAGTTCTGAATACCATACTGTCTACTGCACACAGAGTCACCTAGGCTGTGATAACACGAGTTCTGAATACCATACTGTCTACTGCACACAGAGTCACCTACCCTGTGATAACACGAGTTCTGAATTCCATACTGTCTACTGCACACAGAGTCACCTACCCTGTGATAACACGAGTTCTGAATACCATACTGTCTACTGCACACAGAGTCACCTACCCTGTGATAACACGAGTTCTGAATACCATACTGTCTACTGCATACAAAGTCACTTAGGCTATGATAACACGAGTTTTGAATACCATACTGACTACTGCGCTCAGGATCACCTAGGCTGTGATAACACAAGTTTTTATTCTATTAAATTCTTATTTTTCTTTTTTAACAATTCACTTAAAATTGGAGAAACATACACAAATCTCTACATGGTATCTCGATTGGCATTATATTTGCAGTAACCAAGACAAAATTCGACCATAGTATCAGAAAACAACGAATCAATGCCACAAGGTCATATAAAATATGAATTGACACATCCTTGATAGACGCATCAGCAAGTTTAAAAAGTAAATGATGAACATATCTAAATATGTATTACGATATATTTGGTATACGTGACTGAACTATACATATATACATACTTAAGCATTTTCGAGTACCAGGCGATTTACACCCTGGAAAAATGTATTATTCCAATATTATACCGTGTGACCTTCACGGCCTCATCCTATTTATCCTAAATATTACTGAGAATTATTGGCAATGCATTACTGTAAAGTCTTCTTGGCTTTATTAAGCTCAGCGTTTTAATGTCGTTGATGCCATGTATAAGGGATGGTACAGTAACCCTATGTATATTTAGGATTTTAGTGTTGAAAGAGTAGTGGTTACTGATTCAGAATATCGACAAATATATAACATATATATGATAAAAGTTTCATTTTTGTATGTTTTGCTTTAGTGTTTAATGACAATGTTTTAATGCATTAAGTTCATTCCCTGTTCATAAAAACCGTTTTTGACATTTATAAGTCAAACACAGTCCTATAAAACAGTTCACTACACGATCCTAGAGGCTACAGATCAGACGCGTAAGAAGACGGGTAAACATAGACCATTAGTATAAAACAGTATTACGTCTCGCTACTGGCCCCCTACCTGAACGCGCATACACATGTATCACGTATCGCTACTGGCCCCCTACCTGAACGCGCATACACATGTAAAACGTCTCGCTACTGGCCACCTACCTGAACGCGCATGCACATGTATCACGTCTCGCTACTGGCCCCCTAACTGAACGCGCATACACATGTATCACGTCTCGCTACTGGCCCCCTACCTGAACGCGCATACACATGTATAACGTGTCTCTACTGGTCCCCTACCTGAACGCGCATACACATGTATTACGTCTCTCTACTGGCCCCCTACCTAAACGTGCATGCACATGTATAACGTGTCTCTACTGGTCCCCTACCTGAACGCGCATACACATGTATTACGTCTCTCTACTGGTCCCCTACCTGAACGCGCATACACATGTATTACGTCTGACTGCTGGTCCCTTACATGAACGCGCATACACATGTATTACGTCTCTCTACTGGTCCCCTACCTGAACGCACATACACATGTATTACGTCTCTCTACTTGTCCCCTACCTGAACGCGCAAACACATGTATCACGTCTCGCTACTGGCCCCCTACTTGAACGCGCATACACATGTATTACGTCTCTCTACTTGTCCCCTACCTGAACGAGCATACACATGTATCACGTCTCGCAACTGGCCCCCTACCTGAACGCGCATACATATATATTACGTCTCTCTACTGGTCCCCTACCTGAACGCGCATACACATGTATAACGTGTCTCTTCTAGTCCCCTACCTGAACGCGCATACACATGTATTACGTGTCTCTACTGGTCCCCTACCTAAACGCGCATACACATGTATTACGTCTCTCTACTGGTCCCGTACCTAAACGCGCATACACATGTATTACGTCTCTCTACTAGTCCCCTATCTGAATGCGCATACACATGTATTACGTCTCTCTACTTGTCCCCTATCTGAACGCGCATACACATGTATTACGTCTCAGTACTGGCCCCATACCTGAACGCGCATACACATGTATTACGTCTCTCTACTGGTCCCCTACCTGAACGTGCATACACATGTATAACGTCTCTCTACTAGTCCCCTACCTGAACGCGCATACACATGTATTACGTCTCTCTACTGGTCCCGTACCTAAACGCGCATACACATGTATTATGTCTCTCTACTTGTCCCCTATCTGAACGCGCATACACATGTATTACGTCTCTCTACTTGTCCCCTATCTGAACGCGCATACACATGTATTACGTCTCAGTACTGGCCCCATACCTGAACGCGCATACATATGTATTACGTCTCTCTACTTGTCCCCTATCTGAACGCGCATACACATGTATTACGTCTCAGTACTGGCCCCATACCTGAACGCGCATACACATGTATTCCGTCTCGCTACTTGTCCCCTACCTGAACGCGCATACACATGTATTACGTCTCGCTACTGGTCATCTACTTAAACGCGCATACACATGTATTACGTGTCTCTACTAGTCCCCTACCTGAACGCGCATACACATGTATTACGTCTCTCTACTTGTCCCCTATCTGAACGCACATACACATGTATTACGTCTCAGTACTGGCCCCATACCTGAACGCGCATACACATGTTTTACGTCTCGCTACTGGTCCCCTACCTGAACGCACATACACATGTATTACGTCTCGCTACTGGTCCCCTACCTGAACGCGCATACACATGTATTACGTCTCTCTACTGGTCCCCTACCTAAACGTGCATACACATGTATAACGTGTCTCTACTGGTCCCCTACCTGAACGCGCATACACATGTATCACGTCTCACTATTGGTCCCCTACCTGATCGCGCATACTAATGTATCACGTCTCGCTACTGGTTTTCTGCATGAACGCGCATACACATGTATTACGTCTCTCTACTGGTCCCCTACCTGAACGCGCATACACATGTATTACGTCTCTCTACTTGTCCCCTACCTGAACGCGCATACACATGTATCACGTCTCGCTACTGGCCCCCTACCTGAACGCGCATACACATGTATTACGTCTCTCTACTTGTCCCCTACCTGAACGCACATACACATGTATTACGTCTCTCTACTGGTCCCCTACCTGAACGCGCATACACATGTATTACGTGTCTCTACTGGTCCCCTATCTGAACGTGCATACATATGTATTACGTCTCTCTACTGGTCCCCTACCTGAACGCGCATACACATGTTTTACGTCTCGCTACTGGTCCCCTACCTGAACGCGCATACACATGTATTACTTGTCTCTACTTGTCCCCTATCTGAACGCGCATACACATGTATTACGTCTCGCTACTGGTCCCCTACTTAAACATGCATACACATGTATTACGTCTCGCTACTGGTCCCCTACTTAAACGTGCATACACATGTATTACGTCTCTCTACTGGTCCCCTACCTGAACGCGCATATACATGTATTACGTCTCGCTACTGGTCCTCTGCCTGAACGCGCATACACATGTATTACGTCTCTCTACTGGTCCCGTACCTGAACGCGCATACACATGTATTACGTCTCTCTACTGGTCCCCTACCTGAACGCGCATACACATGTATTACGTCTCGCTACTGGTCCCATACTTAAACGTGCATACACATGTATTACGTCTCTCTACTGGTCCCCTACCTGAACGCGCATACACATGTATTACGTCTCTCTACTTGTCCCCTACCTGAACGCGCATACACATGTATCACGTCTCGCTACTGGCCCCCTACCTGAACGCGCATACACATGTATTACGTCTCTCTACTTGTCCCCTACCTGAACGCACATACACATGTATTACGTCTCTCTACTGGTCCCCTACCTGAACGCGCATACACATGTATTACGTCTCTCTACTGGTCCCGTACCTGAACGAGCATATACATGTATTACGTATCTCTACTGGTCCCCTACCTGAACGCGCATACACATTTATTACGTCTCTCTACTAGTCCCCTACCTGAACGCGCATACACATGTATTACGTCTCGCTACTGGTCCCGTACCTGAACGCGCATACACATGTATTACGTCATGCTACTGGTCACCTACCTGAACGCGCATATTCATGTATTACGTATCTCTACTGGTCCCCTACCTGAACGCGCATACACATGTATTAAGTCATGCTACTGGTCACCTACCTGAACGCGCATATTCATGTATTACGTATCTCTACTGGTCCCCTACCTGAACGCGCATACACATGTATTACGTCTCTCTACTGGTCCCCTACCTGAACGCGCATACACATGTATTACGTCTGTCTAATGGTCCCCTATCTGAACGCGAATACACATGTATTACGTGTCTCTACTGATCCCCTACCTGAACGTGCATACACATGTATTACGTGTCTCTACTGGTCCCCTACCTGAACGTTCATACACATGTATTACGTGTGTCTACTGGTCCCCTACTTGAACGTATCATACACACGTATTACGTCTCGCTACTGGTCCCTTACCTGAAAGCGCATACACATGTATTACGTCTCGCTACTGGTCCCCTACCTGAACGTACATACACATGTATTACGTCTCTCTACTGGTCCCCTACCTGAACGCGAATACACATGTATTACGTCTCTCTACTGGTCCCCTACCTGAACGCGCATACACATGTATTACGTCTCTCTACTGGTCCCCTACCTGAACGCGCATACAAATGTATTACGTCTCTCTACTGGTCCCCTACCTGAACGCGCATACACATGTTTTACGTCTCTGTACTGGTCCCCTACCTGAACGCGCATACACATGTTTTACGTCTCGCTACTGGTCCCCTACCTGAACGCGCATACACATGTATTACGTATCTCTACTGGTCCCCTACCTGAACGTGCATACACATGTATTACGTCTCTCTACTGGTCCCGTACCTGAACGAGCATATATATGTATTACGTATCTCTACTGGTCCCCTACCTGAACGCGCATACACATTTATTACGTCTCTCTACTAGTCCCCTACCTGAACGCGCATACACATGTATTACGTCTCGCTACTGGTCCCCTACCTGAACGCGCATACACATGTATTACGTCATGCTACTGGTCACCTACCTGAACGCGCATATTCATGTATTACGTATCTCTACTGGTCCCCTACCTGAACGCGCATACACATGTATTAAGTCATGCTACTGGTCACCTACCTGAACGCGCAAATTCATGTATTACGTATCTCTACTGGTCCCCTACCTGAACGCGCATACACATGTATTACGTCATGCTACTGGTCACCTACCTGAACGCGCATACACATGTATTACGTGTCTCTACTGGTCCCCTACCTGAACGCGCATACACATGTATTACGTATCTCCACTGGTCCCCTATCTGAACGCGCATACACATGTATAACGTCTCTCTACTGCCCATATCTTAACGCGCATACACATGTATTACGTCTCGCTACTGGTCCCCTACTTAAACGCGCATACACATGTATTACGTCTCTCTACTGGTCCCCTATCTGAAAGCGCATACACATGTATTACGTCTCGCTACTGGTCCCGTACTTTAACGTGCATACACATTTATTACGTGTCTCTACTGGTCCCCTATCTGAACGTGCATACACATGTATTACGTCTCTCTACTGGTCTCCTACCTGAACGCGCATACACATGTTTTACGTCTCGCTACTGGTCCCCTACCTGAACGCGCATACACATGTATTACTTGTCTCTACTTGTCCCCTATCTGAACGCGCATACACATGTATTACGTCTCGCTACTGGTCCCCTACTTAAACATGCATACACATGTATTACGTCTCGCTACTGGTCCCCTACTTAAACGTGCATACACATGTATTACGTCTCTCTACTGGTCCCCTACCTGAACGCGCATACCCATGTATTACGTCTCTCTACTGGTCCCCTACCTGAACGTGCATACACATGTATTACGTCTCTCTACTGGTCCCGTACCTGAACGCGCATACACATGTATTACGTCTCGCTACTGGTCCCCTACTTAAACGTGCATACACATGTATTACGTCTCTCTACTGGTCCCCTACCTGAACGCGCATACACATGTTTTACGTCTCGCTACTGGTCCCCTACCTGAACGCGCATACACATGTATTACGTCTCTTTACTGGTCCCGTACCTAAACGCGCATACACATGTATTACGTCTCTCTACTAGTCCCATACCTGAACGCGCATACACATGTATTACGTCTCTCTACTTGTCCCCTATCTGAACGCGCATACACATGTATTACGTCTCAGTACTGGCCCCATACCTGAACGCACATACACATGTATTACGTCTCTCTACTGGTCCCCTACCTGAACGTGCATACACATGTATAACGTCTCTCTACTGGTCCCCTACCTGAACGCGCATACACATGTATTACGTTTCTCTACTGGTCCCGTACCTAAACGCGCATACACATGTATTACGTCTCTCTACTTGTCCCCTATCTGAACGCGCATATACATGTATTACGTCTCTCTAATTGTCCCCTATCTGAACGCGCATACACATGTATTACGTCTCAGTACTGGCCCCATACCTGAACGCGCATACACATGTATTAGATTTCTCTACTGGTCCCCTACCTGAACGCGCATACACATGTATTACGTGTCGATATCAGTCCCCTACCTGAACGTGGATACACATGTATTACGTCTCTCTAATGGTCCCCAACCTGAACGCGCATACACATGTATTACGTGTCTCTACTGGGCCCATACCTGAACGCGCATACACATGTATTACGTGTCGATATCAGTCCCCTACCTGAACGTGGATACACATGTATTACGTCTCTCCAATGGTCCCCTATCTGAACGCGCATACACATGTATTACGTGTCTCTACTGGACCCTACCTGAACTTGCATACACATGTATTACGTGTCTCTACTGGTCCCCTACCTGAACGTGCATACACATGTATTACGTGTGTCTACTGGTCCCCTACCTGAACGTATCATACACATGTATTACGTCTCGCTACTGGTCCCCTACCTGAACGCGCATACACATGTATTACGTCTCGCTACTGGTCCCCTACCTGAACGTGCATACACATGTATAACGTCTCTCTACTGGTCCCCTACCTGAACGTGCATACACATGTATTACGTCTCGCTACTGGTCCCCTACCTGAACGTGCATACACATGTATTACGTGTCTCTACTTGTCCCCTACCTGAACGCGCATACAGATGTATTACGTCTCTCTTCTGGCCCCCTTCCTGAACGTGCATACACATGTATTACGTGTCTCTACTTGTCCCCTACCTGAACGTGCATACACATGTATTACGTGTCTCTACTTGTCCCCTACCTGAACGTGCATACACATGTATTACGTGTCTCTACTTGTCCCCTACCTGAACGCGCATACACATGTATTACGTCTCTCTTCTTGTGTGTAATACTCGATTAGTGAGAGACATAACCAGGCAGAGAAACCAAGATAACGTTAAG
This sequence comes from Mya arenaria, assembly GCF_026914265.1. Lineage (NCBI taxonomy): Eukaryota > Metazoa > Mollusca > Bivalvia > Myida > Myidae > Mya > Mya arenaria. The sequence goes on along the minus strand of NC_069138.1, from coordinate 16,032,827 downwards.
ACACAAAGTGACCCATTATCCAGGATATCTTGGTCAATGAGTTCCCAGTGTTTTTCTTATCTTTATATTAGATTCGATTGGTGCTGGCGAAACGTTTCAGTGCCAGGTAACGCCCACATGGTCTGACCATTGCTTGTCAAAACTAGCTCACCGCGAAGACCGCTCATATCGATGTTTTCAACTTTATAAACGTAAAAAATGGGAATCATCATTAAACCTAAACGTCAGAAGTGTGCAATAACAAGCTTCACACAGGAAAACGCTAGACCATGGTGTTTAATATTCCTTAAAACATTAATAGTTCAATAATTTCTTTTCTAATTTAATCTTGGTTTGATCATGGAGATAAATCATTAAAATTGTTTCAGTCTTTATCTTTAAATGCCCAAATGTACGAAACGCTCCTAGTATTGTGAGTATATATTAGGATCAAATGCCGTTGTAATATATCCGCACGCATTTTATTGCACGGTAGCCCTGCCTACTGGTTACCATTCAGAGAGAGAATGAATGCATACAACGAACGCAAAGAAAGCACTTACACCCAATAATGTACAAACACAACATAGCAGGTATACCACAAGCTTGCCATGTGAATACGTACACAATATTATATTCGTTCAACTTGCAAATTCTGTCGAACATTAGGAACGAAAAACATTTGACTTAATTTTATTTCCTAACACATTCAACTAACTGACCACGATTTTTTTTCAATTGACACCCGATCACAAACCTTTCAACGTTAACGGTAAATTAACAATAAACGTTACATTGAATACACAACACCTTGTGTAACATTCAGACGTTGTGTCAGAACGTTCCGGCCTAGCCGTCGGCTGTAAGCGTTTGTTTACCCGGAAGTAAAAACAAATTGGCGGTCTGCTCGGGTATAAAACGCAGCCGCTGCTTAGTCAAATCACTCTTCTTCTTCGAAAGTCATACAAACAAAGTAAGTACATTTACAAACATGCATTTTCTGTTTGCAAAAATACAAAAAAGAATGAGTACTAATTTTTAAGGAACTTATTGGCATACATGAAACGGAGACTTTATATGCTTTGATGAATTGTAATTTCTATTTTTGCATTAATAAAGAATTCATATATGACAAATGTAGATACAAGTAAGAATTCAAGTTTATTTTTAAACTTTACTTAGAAAAAATAAAAATCAGCCATACAATATATATAAATTTTGAATTATTTTCATATTTTTTTTACATTTTTAACTATCAAAAATGGTAGCCATAAACATATTGCAATATAACTTAAGATGTCAACATGCGCAAATTTAATTTACAATACTTTCCTAAACCTTAATTCCATGTACTGTATGTTGAATTGTACCGCACGAAAGTTATTTCTTGTTTGAACAATATTATCTCCCTTATTTTAGCCGTCGCCATGCAGACCTCAGCTGTTGCTTTCCTCGCCTTCGCCTGTGTGATCGGCTGTGCCATGGCCCAGTACGGATACCCAACCGCCGCATCATCCTCATCCGGGGGCTTCGGAATGTGTAAGTATTGTATTAGATAGATTTATTACTTTTCATTTAAGTATTGAAAAAACCCCAACAGTATCATTTTAAGACAAAGCATTCAGGGTGATTCAGAGTGTGTGATGTAACACGTGAATCGTTATTAATAACTGAATATAAAACATTCATATTTATTACTTAAATTTTTTTGTAATGAGTAATATATGTCTCATCAGGGATATTCAAATAGAGTAAAAACTAGTACTAGTACTTAAAGCGTAAATAATCTAGTATGTCCTAACCCTCTCGCCTTTTCAGTGTTGCCCCTGCTCCTACTCGTTCTCCTGGTCTTCTCAGGCGGGTTTGGCTCCTCTTCAAGCAGCGGAAAGACCACCTTCATCTACGGAAACTTCTCAGGACCGTAAGTACTCGCCCAACAAATTCCTTTAACAAATACTGTAACAGTTTATATAAAGTAAATATAAAAGATTTTCGCCAAAGATCATGATAAAAGGTATTGTGGTTATACAACAGTATATCATTTAATGCAACACAATGGAAACAGAAAAAGTGTTTTTGTAAGAAGTCCATATGTGAAAGCAAGAAATATTCGTTTATTAAATCTTGCTTTATTTGATTATGTTTTTAGTACTGGCGGAAAGTAAGCGATAAAACAACACACCACGAAAATGCCACGAAAAACAGTGATCAGCAGTCTTGCCGCCATATTGACAAGTCACGTGACCAACTCACTCGGCCATCCGCAGCACTGCCCATTGTTGCTTTGTTAAAGTTAACTGTGATGTAATTTATTAAAATAAATCAGTCAATAAACAAATATTTTGTTATTTTGCTTTTCACATTGTGATCAAGTTTATTCTAAGGCGCATAGAAGAAACAACAAAATCCTTACGATTGGCACAGTTGTAACCGTTTAATGACAATGAGCATGTCTTCATAGTCGTTTGCTGTATCAACATCCGCTTCCGGTAAAAGTCGATTACACAGGAACAATACCTTGCAGTATAATATACAAACATGATTCAAAATAGATGAATACATACGACATGTGTAAGGTTCCTTTTTCGCTATTTATTGAACTGCAGCTAAGACCAAAGGGGGACAGTTTGTATGTCAAACCTCCTAGCTTCTATATATATATATTGGTGTTTACAGTGTTTTAAGCACTGACAAGAAAGTAAAGTTATGTTGTCAAACAGACTATAAGCAGCAGTTTCAACTTGAATTGAACAACAGTCTTAACTTTGATTACTAGAAGTTGCAAATTAATAGTTTATAACATGATATATGACATAAATTACGTAAATAGATAACAATATATAAGTTTTCTGCTGAGAACTGATTTCATTTCGGTTAAATATCGAAGTTGGCCGACATCTTAACATAGACAGAAACGACAGAATATGTGCGTCCTGCTTAATCAACGAGAACATGCTTTTATTAGAAGATGAATTTCATGTGTTTTTCCATATGCCCAAGTTTCTCTACTGTAAGAAATCAGTTTTTATTTAGCTGGTACACGGGTCGATCTGACCTACATGTCTTTTACAGACTCCTAAAGTCAGATAATAGTTTTGTTATTCGACATGTGGCAATATTTATTTTTTACTTGTTAAAAATAGCAGATTGAAGTTTGTAAACAATTTGTATTAAGCAATGACACCACTGTATTGTAATTAATGATGTATATATAATAGTATGTATTTTGGGCCGGAGGCCTTTATGTACTGAATAAAGTTGAGTTGAGTTGAATTCCTGACTACATAAAACACTATTCAACTATTAAATTCCAGTAGAAATCAAAGCGCTGCATGAACAGGGTTTTATACGGGTTTTCACCATTATGATTCACGATCATGTGTGTATTAATAAGGTGCTGATATGTTGCACAGTGAATCTAAGAGTCCCCGTGGAAAACATCCACATTGGTCGCCCCAGGTTTATTGAAGCATGATGGTAAAGGAAAAAAAAAATATTTTATTGACAATAAAATTTATGTCGCTGTGTAAGAAGGCAAACAAGGATGGAGAATGTAACCAATCCAAGCAGAACTCAATCATATGGTGTTACATATGAGTATATATATACTAATCAAACTTTACTCATTAGAAAGAGTTTGCACATGTTTGCCTTGTTATTCACAAAACAACTTCGAAAATACAACAGATTAAAGAGAAATAGTTTCTTAATTAAAATGATGAAAAATTAAATAATTGATTTCAAACAATTGTAGATGAAACACCTAAAAAGCTATTAAATCCTCGATATTTTCTCATATTTACACCAAACCAGCAAAAATAGAAATCGATTCATTTAAAAATAAATGCACAAACATCCGTCTATACGTACACTATAAAAAGTGTAAATATATAAATATATATATATATAACAAAGTTAGCATAAAATCTTTAATTTCAAAACTTTTTTCCATCATTGTCTATATGGTCAGCAACTCTCTTCTATTTCTATATCGTCAGGTAATTCGTCAGCACTTTAGTACGTGCCTGTCATACGTGCGTTTGGAAACTGTGCGATCATTGAGATCAATGAGACCATTGTTGCTTCTAGTTCATTCCAGGTTTTAAGATGAGAATACATTTGCAATTCCTAAGCGAGGGTGGGTCTATATGTCCAGGTTACCATATGTAGCAGTTTGATAGTTCAAACAACAAACACATTGTTCTTCAATATCTCTTTATTCAACATTATCAAATGTAGATATAATATCGGAGCGTCCTGAAAATATAAATATAAAAAATCATAAGATAATGAATAATAACAGGCTTATAAGTTAACATCGTAAACAGTATAATATCTTATATGATTTAATCTTGTGCAGTGGCAGATTAAATTAAATGGCTCAAGCATACAAAACACACATATAATACAAGCGATTACAACAACAACAACAACAACACAGAACATCATAAAACAAAACGTTGACATGGAACTTAATGATTCATGTAATCAAACACTTCTACTCCCTCGTACTTCCATGGTGACTTCTGTTATCCATGCATGTTATCATCTGTAACCAAACCCACATATATTAGTATATGGAAAGAGGCTAAAAGAATATCAAGGTACTGCCATTCTCGTTTTAAATACAAACTCTGCTGATGTCGTGAAAATACATGACATAACTAAATAAATGCAGCTGAATGAAATAATGATCATTCCAATCCATTGCTAACCCAAGACAAACACAAAATACTACAAATGCAAATCAATACTAACCATCAAGAACATCAGAATCCAAGTAAAACAATGAAGTTTTCTAAAACAAAGTAAAACAAACATCTCTGTAGACTTCAACTGTGCACGACAATTAATCAAGCTTGAGATTTCCCACTTCTTCTTTACAAAGGCAAGGGAGACAAATGTGATAAGCTTACTGCATTACAGTTATCTCTCTTTGACTGTAAATTAACTTGGCATCATCATTGTGTAATGTGATTGAATGATGCGCTTTGAGTGGATAGTAATTCTTTGTTTACGTTTCGATGTTCATTCATTTTTTGGCGCAGGGATACTACTTAAATGTTATCTTTATCTAAGTTCAACAGATTAAATGATTTAAATAGATATTGCGTTATGATTGCTTCTTGCTTTGTCAAATCTACCTCGGTTATTGGAAACCTAGCTTGCAATTTATATAGTCTGCACTTTCTCCAACTATATTTTTGGTGGTAAATCGGCAGGCGACATTTGTTACTATTAATAGGAATTTTATGTTGCGAGTGTCGAGTTTGTGGCTACACTGAACAGGGTTGAAAACAACCCTGTTCAAAAACTGTATACGCAATTTATTGACATCTAACGCGGTTTGTGGACATTTGTTGATTTAAGGGGTTACACACTTTATTTGACGATGCAATTAAAAAGGATTTAGATATACATACATGCTAGTTACAGAAGAAGCAGTGCTTGCTCATGAACTGTGACGATATAACACAAGACGCGGACAATACTGTAGGAATTAAGTAACTCTGATTTATTCTTAAGGCATACAAATGTTAAATAAACATTAACTGTATAGGTCACAAACTACTTCATAACTCCACATATATTCTATAGATAATTGACCAATTTGCACGTGAAATAATCCTGATTATATTGCATCACGACCCCATCACCACATACGGGGAGAAAGCTCCAGTTAGACAAAGGTACGTTTCTCCTAAAATGACAATATCCTGTGTACGAGGACAAACAATGCAGTGGAAATATAAACTAGAACAAGTAGAACAAGTAGATCAGCCTGTTTTTGAAATCACAAACCATCCAGCTTCAAAACCTATAAATATTGAAGGTAGTTAATGGTCTGAGGTGGTATAACCATGCTTTCGTTCACGGTCATGTGTTGATTAAAGAAAATCAAAGCGCGAGGCGCTGAAAGACCATCTGCGGGCAAATATGCGAGAGTTGCAAATTTTATTTAAACTATGGGAATGGGTGAAAGGCACATGGATAAAAGTGAAAAATGTGCCGAGGGCCAAAACGCTTGTGCCCATACTGGGCGAGGAAACAAACATATCTTTATCTATTTTAGGGCGTCTTGTGTCATTTTGTTTATGTAAATGTCACTTCAATCGTCGTTATACCCGTTCCGCATGTATTTAATGTTACAATGCACGCCCCTTTCAATCGTTTCTAAAGGGTTTTCGCTGCTTTGATTAGATATCATACGATAGGAAAATACAATATATCATATAGTTCATTTCTTTTTATGAACATACACGTTTTGTTTAATAAAAGTAATTTCTTAACAAACAACTCCAGCAATAATTCCATTCAAAATGCACAGCGTATCACTTCAGTCGACGTCATGATCCCCATGTATTTAAAATTACAATGCATGCCCCTTTCAATCGCTTCTAAAGGTTTGTCGGTGCTTTGATTAGATATCATACGTAAGGCAAGTTTTATGAACATACACGTTTTAAATGTTTGAGGGAAATGATTTTATGTGTACGAGCAACTTTAGAAATAATTCCTATCAAAATGCAGAGCTTATCAGATGGGTCGTTTTCCCGCGGTGAGGACAAAAATGTGGTCAGTTAATGTATGTAGAAACTATTTTTAGAAAATCTGTCAGTTTATGTAGTTGAAACTATTTTTAGATTATCGGAAATTGTCTGTTCTAAGAATGGGTTCTAAGAATGGGAATATCATTGTGCTTTTTCAAGTTTTATTGATAAATAAATGTTATTTATGTGTTACGTAAATATCTGTGTAGAAATAATACAAGCATGGTGATGAAGGCTTCGCACACTTTAGATGTTTTACAGGTTAAATCCGAACTACTTTGCTTCATCAAGCGTATGCATGACTCACTGTCGTATCAGGGCATGTATGACAGTCATTTTTGTTTCTTATCTCAATAAAGTAATATCAAATATACACCATTACAAATAAGCGTGCTTCAGGGTCACTACAGGTTATAATAACAAACCCTGCAGGCGATGGGACACTTGCGGTCGGTAATAATTTCTAGAACATCTTGGGCTAAACACAGAGTGAATATCAGTATGTAACCTTCCTACCAGAGCCTCCATTAATCCAGCTAAAAATAAAATGCCGGGATACAGAAATACAGCACGGAAATAGCCGAACAACCAAGAACTCGTACTCGGAACACAATACAACTAATCCATTCTTATGATTTCGTCGTCATTTTGCTAAATATAGAGCGCATTGAGACAAAAAAATGGGCTATAACGACATGAATAGAAGTAGTTCATTGGAGTTTGCGGTCTTAAGACTACCTGCGCCCATGCGCAGATAGTCTAAAAAGGCGTGGAACAATGAGAAGGCATTTCCGAATTGGTGTAATTTGCCCTATATCCCAAAGAAAGAAGTTCTCCGGGCATAGTTTCTCCACAAAAAATACACGTGTTCACAGAACCGTCAGCTAATGTGTTTGTATATCTAAGATCAATGGCAGGCAATGCGAGGACATGGACATAAGTCTGCCTTCATGTGTGCGATATATCTTTAGCTAACACCCGGATAAAAAGATCGGAAGTGCTGTCTAGATGTATGTGTCCAATGTTAAGAAAAAATACATAATTAATAAGTTTGAATGTACTTTTAACAGTTCTAAGTATTGAAACATGTAGGGGCAAGGCAATCCCGAATGTTACCATTGATATTTTCTTTCAATAAAAAGAATAAAAAAATTGTAATAACAGTGTAAGATGAAAATGATACACAGCTAAATATTTTTCAAAGATAACCTTATACGGTTACACCATGCTTCATTTATATTAACAAGCTCGTGTCTCAGAACATTGAAAAAACTATTGCACTAACTGAATCCTTAGAAACACATTTGGGAACAACAAAACTTTCGTTGTACTGTAAGTACTTCAGACAGAAATGTGTTTCGAAAAATGGCGCTTTTGCAAAGCTTTTAGAGTTGAATACATTATGATGACATATTGATTGGTGGGATAAAACATTAAATAAGTAGAGGGTTTTAAATATTGAAATGAGGTTCTCGAGTTTGTTTTCCGCGCCATGTCGTTGCTCGTACTTGGTGCATCCCCTGCATTGTGTTTTCGTCGACAGTTTATTTCATCAAGCTCAGTTTTGTGATTTTTTTCGTTAATCATTTTACCGGAAAGGAAGGTTACAGCATACTATGTTGTCTGAATTATAAGTCTTCCATAATTTTATGTTATTGTAAAGCTTGCCTGGGGAACTGGGAAAACATGATATGGACACTCGTGTAACCCTAACATTCGGAACTCCTCGGCTATTTTTCTCGAAAACAACCTCGGATGTATATGGACGGTTTACATACTCAGAAATCGGTATTCGTAAGTCCGCTGCAAGTAGATAATAATTTAATTTAGCAGTTAAAATTAAAGACTTTACCCTTGGGAATCTTATTTATGTTTCCAATAATACACTTCACTGGCAATCAACTTAAACTAGGATCAACACATACAAGCTAAAACACTACATTTAATGATATAATCCAAACATTTACGAACTACTTACACTGATGTACCGGCAAAATCCAAGGTTGTTTTGGAGAAAAATGGCCGAGGAGCTCCGAATGGTATCATTTAAAGGCTTACACAGTTTGATTACATACGATGAATTTTTAATCCGATCACCATATTGTACATTGGTATAAAATACGGATTGTCGTATATATTATACTATAATCACTTCACGAGTGAGCCAGGATAGTCCTGAAAATACTTAGTCTATAAGAAGTTCTCAACTGAGCCGGGATTGCTATCTCGTCCTATAATGAGTTCACGAGCTTGCCGGGATTGTCGTGTATATATACTATAATGAGCTCACGAAAGTGCCGGGATTGCCTTGTACATACTATAATGAGTTCACGAGCGTGCCGGGATTGCCTTGTACATACTATAATGAGTTCACGAGCGTGCCGGGATTGCCTTGTACATACTATAATGAGTTCACGAGCGTGCCGGGATTGCCTTGTACATACTATAATGAGCTCACGAGAGTGCCGGGATTGCCTTGTACATACTATTATGAGTTCACGAGCGTGCCGGGATTGCCTTGTACATACTATAATGAGTTCACGAGCGTGCCGGGATTGCCTTGTACATACTATAATGAGTTCACGAGCGTGCCGGGATTGCCTTGTACATACTATAATGAGTTCACGAGAGTGCCGGGATTGCCTTGTACATATTATAATGAGTTCACGAGCATGCCGGGATTGCCTTGTACATACTATAATGAGCTCACGAGAGTGCCGGAATTGCCTTGTACATATTATAATGAGTTCACGAGCGTACCGGGATTGCCTTGTACATACTATAATGAGCTCACGAGCGTGCCGGGATTGCCTTGTACATACTATAATGAGTTCACGAGCGTGCCGGGATTGCCTTGTACATACTATAATGAGTTCACGAGCGTGCCGGGATTGCCTTGTACATAGTGCCGGGATTGCCTTGTACATACTATAATGAGTTCACGAGCGTGCCGGGATTGTCGTGTATATATACTATAATGAGCTCACGAGCGTGCCGGGATTGCCTTGTACATACTATAATGAGTTCACGAGCGTGCCGGGATTGCCTTGTACATACTATAATGAGTTCACGAGCATGCCTGGATTGCCTTGTACATACTATAATGAGTTCACGAGCGCGCCGGGATTGCCTTGTACATACTATAATGAGTTCACGAGCTTGCCGGGATTGTCGTGTATATATACTATAATGAGTTCACGAGCGTGCCGGGATTGCCTTGTACATACTATAATGAGTTCACGAGAGTGCCGGGATTGTCGTGTATATATACTATAATGAGCTCACGAGAGTGCCGGGATTGCCTTGTACATACTATAATGAGTTCACGAGCGTGCCGGGATTGCCTTGTACATACTATAATGAGTTCACGAGCGCGCCGGGATTGCCTTGTACATACTATAATGAGTTCACGAGCTTGCCGGGATTGTCGTGTATATATACTATAATGAGTTCACGAGCGTGCCGGGATTGCCTTGTACATACTATAATGAGTTCACGAGAGTGCCGGGATTGTCGTGTATATATACTATAATGAGCTCACGAGAGTGCCGGGATTGCCTTGTACATACTATAATGAGTTCACGAGCGTGCCGGGATTGCCTTGTACATACTATAATGAGTTCACGAGAGTGCCGGGATTGCCTTGTACATACTATAATGAGCTCACGAGCGTGCCGGGATTGCCTTGTACATACTATAATGAGTTCACGAGCGTGCCGGGATTGCCTTGTACATACTATAATTAGTTCACGAGAGTGCCGGGATTGTCGTGTATATATACTATAATGAGTTCACGAGCGTGCCGGGATTGTCGTGTATATACTATAATGAGTTCACGAGCGTGCCAGGATTGCCTTGTACATACTATAATGAGTTCACGAGCTTGCCGGGATTGTCGTGTATATATACTATAATGAGTTCACGAGCGTGCCGGGATTGTCGTGTACATACTATAATGAGTTCACGAGCTTGCCGGGATTGTCGTGTATATATACTATAATGAGCTCACGAGAGTGCCGGGATTGCCTTGTACATACTATAATGAGTTCACGAGCGTGCCGGGATTGCCTTGTACATACTATAATGAGTTCACGAGCGTGCCGGGATTGCCTTGTACATACTATAATGAGTTCATGAGCGTGCCGGGATTGCCTTGTACATACTATAATGAGTTCACGAGCGTGCCGGGATTGCCTTGTACATACTATAATGAGTTCACGAGCGTGCCGGGATTGCCGTGTACATACTATAATGAGTTCACGAGCGTGCCGGGATTGTCGTGTATATATATACTATAATGAGTTCACGAGCGTGCCGGGATTGTCGTGTATATACTATAATGAGTTCACGAGCGTGCCAGGATTGTCGTGTACATACTATAATGAGTTCACGAGCGTGCCGGGATTGTCGTGTATATATACTGTAATGAGTTCACGAGCTTGCCGTGATTGCCGTGTACATACTATAATGAGTTCACGAGCTTGCCGGGATTGTCGTGTATATATACTATAATGAGTTCACGAGCTTGCCGGGATTGTCGTGTATATATACTATAATGAGCTCACGAGCTTGCTGGGATTGTCGTGTATATATACTATAATGAGTTCACGAGCGTGCCGGGATTGTCGTGTATATACTATAATGAGTTCACGAGCGTGCCGGGATTGCCTTGTACATACTATAATGAATTCACGAGCGTGCCGGGATTGTCGTGTATATATACTGTAATGAGTTCACGAGCGTGCCGGGATTGCCTTGTATATACTATAATGAGCTCACGAGCATGCCGGGATTGTCGTGCATATACTATAATGAGTTCACGAGCGTGCCGGAATTGTCGTGTATATACTATAATGAGTTCACGAGCGTGCCTGGATTGCCTTGTACATACTATAATGAGTTCAGGAAGCTTGCCGGGATTGTCGTGTATATATACTATAATGAGTTCACGAGCGTGCCGGGATTGCCTTGTATATATACTATAATGAGCTCACGAGCGTGCCGGGATTGTCGTGTATATACTATAATGAGTTCACGAGCGTGCCGGGATTGCCTTGTATATATACTATAATGAGCTCACGAGCGTGCCGGGATTGTCGTGTATATACTATAATGAGTTCACGAGCGTGCCGGGATTGTCGTGTATATATACTATAATGAGCTCACGAGCGTGCCGGGATTGCCTTGTACATACTATAATGAGCTCACGAGCGTGCCGGGATTGCCTTGTACATACTATAATGAGTTCACGAGCGTGCCGGGATTGTCGTGTATATATACTATAATGAGCTCACGAGCGTGCCGGGATTGCCTTGTATATACTATAATGAGCTCACGAACGTGCCGGGATTGCCTTGTACATACTATAATGAGTTCACGAGCGTGCCGGGATTGTCGTGTATATATACTATAATGAGCTCACGAGCGTGCCGGGATTGCCTTGTATATACTATAATGAGCTCACGAGCGTGCCGGGATTGCCTTGTTCATACTATAATGAGTTCACGAGCGTGCCGGGATTGTCGTGTATATATACTATAATGAGCTCATGAGCGTGCCGGGATTGCCTTGTATATACTATAATGAGCTCACGAGCGTGCCGGGATTGCCTTGTTCATACTATAATGAGTTCACGAGCGTACCGGGATTGTCGTGTATATATACTATAATGAGCTCACGAGCGTGCCGGGATTGCCTTGTACATACTATAATGAGTTCACGAGCGTGCCGGGATTGTCGTGTATATATACTATAATGAGCTCACGAGCGTGCCGGGATTGCCTTGTATATACTATAATGAGCTCACGAACGTGCCGGGATTGCCTTGTACATACTATAATGAGTTCACGAGCGTGCCGGGATTGTCGTGTATATATACTATAATGAGCTCACGAGCTTGCCGGGATTGCCTTGTATATACTATAATGAGCTCACGAGCGTGCCGGGATTGCCTTGTTCATACTATAATGAGTTCACGAGCGTGCCGGGATTGTCGTGTATATATACTATAATGAGCTCACGAGCGTGCCGGGATTGCCTTGTACATACTATAATGAGTTCACGAGCTTGCCGGGATTGTCGTGTATATATACTATAATGAGTTCACGAGCGTGCCGGGATTGCCTTGTTCATACTATAATGAGTTCACGAGCGTACCGGGATTGTCGTGTATATATACTATAATGAGCTCACGAGCGTGCCGGGATTGCCTTGTACATACTATAATGAGTTCACGAGCGTGCCGGGATTGTCGTGTATATACTATAATGAGTTCACGAGCGTGCCGGGATTGTCGTCTATATACTATAATGAGTTCACGAGCGTGCCGGGATTGTCGTGTATATACTATAATGAGTTCACGAGCGTGCCGGGATTGTCGTGTATAAATACTATAATGAGTTCACGAGCGTGCCGGGATTGTCGTGTATACACTTTAATGAGTTCACGAGCGTGCTGGGATTGTCGTGTATAAATACTATAATGAGTTCACGAGCGTGCCGGGATTGTCGTGTATATACTATAATGAGTTCACGAGCGTGCCGGGATTGTCGTGTATATACTATAATGAGTTCACGAGCGTGCCGGGATTGTCGTGTATATACTATAATGAGTTCACGAGCGTGCCGGGATTGTCGTCTATATACTATAATGAGTTCACGAGCATGCCGGGATTGTCGTGTATATACTATAATGAGCTCACGAGCGTGCCGGGATTGTCGTGTATAAACTATAATGAGTTCACGAGCCTGCCGGGATTGTCGTGTATATTCTATAATGAGTTCACGAGCGTACCGGTATTGTCGTGTATATTCTCTAATGGGTTCACGAGCGTGCCGGGATTGTCGTGTATATACTATAATGAGTTCACTAGCGTGCCGGGATTGTCGTGTATATTCTATAATGAGTTCACGAGCGTGCCGGGATTGTCGTGTATATACTATAATGAGTTCACGAGCGTGCCGGGATTGTCGTGTATATACTATAATGAGTTCACGAGCGTGCCGGGATTGTCGTGTATATACTATAATGAGTTCACGAGCGTGCCGGGATTGTCCTGTATATACTATAATGAGTTAACGAGCGTGCCGGGATTGTCGTCTATATACTATAATGAGTTCACGAGCATGCCGGGATTGTCGTGTATATACTATAATGAGCTCACGAGCGTGCCGGGATTGTCGTGTATAAACTATAATGAGTTCACGAGCCTGCCGGGATTGTCGTGTATATTCTATAATGAGTTCACGAGCGTACCGGTATTGTCGTGTATATTCTCTAATGGGTTCACGAGCGTGCCGGGATTGTCGTGTATATACTATAATGAGTTCACTAGCGTGCCGGGATTGTCGTGTATATTCTATAATGAGTTCACGAGCGTGCCGGGATTGTCGTCTTTATACTATAATGAGTTCACGAGCGTGCCGGGATTGTCGTGTATATACTATAATGAGTTCACGAGCGTGCCGGGATTGTCCTGTATATACTATAATGAGTTAACGAGCGTGCCGGGATTTTCGTGTATATACTATAGGGAGTTCATGAGAGAGCCAGGAGTGTCGTATATTGTGCAATATAAAGTGAAACAGTTACACAAGATATAAAAGCACTTGTTTTCGACTAAAAGTTGATAAAATATCCCCCTAACCGCAAACCATGCTACGTGAGCCGCCCCTGGCAAAGAATGATTTCATACTGCTATGCACCGCCCAGTTCGATTCTCAGAGTTCAATCCTTTGTCGCCACAAACGGATCTTTCATCAAACTGTGTGGGTGTTTGTTATTTTGAAACAGCTGATTGTGAACTATTACTTTAGTTCACATACACTTGAAATTTTACTGAACGTAAACGCGTCACATTGTTTTTAAATACTGGAAATTGAATACATATTGTAAACAATAAACGGATTCCTTGTATCTAGATGAAAACAAAGATAACGTGTTGTTTACAAGTCGTATGCACTAGATAACCATACTGCTCTGTTAACTTTATTTCGAAATACACTAGCGTGAATTTCCTTTATACAAACAAAGGATAACGTCATTTTACGAAACGGTTTCAAGGCGATAAGAACTGGACATAAAAGTGTTAATACATAAACAAAGACATAAAAGTGTTAATACATAAACAAGGACATAAAAGTGTTAATACATAAACAAGGACATAAAAGTGTTAATACATAAACAAGGACATAAAAGTGTTAATACATACACAAGAAGAACCTGTTCTTGTTCAGCTATATTCTTTAATATTAAAAAATACAGCAGACACAAGGATCAGACAATGGATGACGGTAAAGTTGGAAGGTAGTTGGTAGTTGGGGATTCGAATAATCAACTACTTACCAGTTGCCAGTTGGGGATTCGAATATTCAACTACTTGCTTGTGGCCAGTTGGGAATTCGACAACACTGTTTTAATTCACTTTTATTGGTATATTCGCGAATGTTCAACTGCAAACCAGTCAGTAGTTGGGGATTCAGTTTATGTCTATATGTATGGTTTTAAAGGTCACATATGGAAAAATTAATCGTCAAATGTTTCTTTATGCATGTACACATATGTATCTTTGCGTCAAACACTAGCTGTTTTAATTTACTTTTATTCGTCTATTCGCCAGTCGGACATTCGTTCATTTCCAGTCGATTATTCGCGAATATTCAACTGCTAACTAGTCAGTAGTTGGGAATTCAGTTAATGTCTATATGTATGGTTTTAAAGGTCACATATGGGAACATTAATCGCCAAATATTTCTTTATGCATGTACACATATGTATCTTTGCAACAAACACTGTTTTAATTTACTTTTATTCGTATATTCGCCAGTCGGATATTCGACCATTTCCAGTAGATTATTCGCGAATGTTCAACTGCAAACCAGTCAGTAGTTGGGGATTCAGATTATGTCTATATGATTGGTTTTAAAGGTCACATATGGAAACATTAATCGCCAAATGTTTCTTTATGCATGTACACATATGCATCTTTGCAACAAACACTGTTTTAATTTACTTATATATGTAACGTACCACAGCTTGTACACACGTATATATGTAACGTACCACAGCTTGTACACACGTATATATGTAACGTACCATAGCTTGTACACACGTATATAGGTAACGTACCACAGCTTGTACACACGTATATATGTAACGTACCATAGCTTGTACACACGTATATATGTAACGTACCACAGCTTGTACACACGTATATATGTAACGTACCACAGCTTGTACACACGTATATAGGTAACGTACCATAGCTTGTACACACGTATATAGGTAACGTACCATAGCTTGTACACACGTATATAGGTAACGTACCACAGCTTGTACACACGTATATATGTAACGTACCATAGCTTGTACACACGTATATATATGTAACGTACCATAGCTTGTACACACGTATATAGGTAACGTACCATAGCTTGTACACACGTATATATGTAACGTACCATAGCTTGTACACACGTATATAGGTAACGTACCATAGCTTGTACACACGTATATATGTAACGTACCACAGCTTGTACACACGTATATATGTAACGTACCATAGCTTGTACACACGTATATATATGTAACGTACCACAGCTTGTACACACGTATATAGGTAACGTACCACAGCTTGTACACACGTATATAGGTAACGTACCACAGCTTGTACACACGTATATAGGTAACGTACCATAGCTTGTACACACGTATATATATGTAACGTACCACAGCTTGTACACACGTATATAGGTAACGTACCACAGCTTGTACACACGTATATAGGTAACGTACCATAGCTTGTACACACGTATATATGGACCGTACCATAGCGTGTACACACGTATATAGGCAACGTACCATAGCTTGTACACACGTATATATGTAACGTACCACAGCTTGTACACACGT
Source organism: Mya arenaria (assembly GCF_026914265.1). Taxonomy (NCBI): domain Eukaryota; kingdom Metazoa; phylum Mollusca; class Bivalvia; order Myida; family Myidae; genus Mya; species Mya arenaria. The sequence goes on along the minus strand of NC_069138.1, from coordinate 16,016,388 downwards.
ATATATGTAACGTACCATAGCTTGTACACACGTATATATATGTAACGTACCACAGCTTGTACACACGTATATAGGTAACGTACCACAGCTTGTACACACGTATATAGGTAACGTACCACAGCTTGTACACACGTATATATGTAACGTACCACAGCTTGTACACACGTATATATGTAACGTACCACAGCTCGTACACACGTATATATGTAACGTACCACAGCTTGTACACACGTATATATGTAACATACCCAACTTGTACACACGTACATAGGTAACATACCCAACTTGTACACACGTATATAGGTAACATACCCAACTTGTACACACGTATATAGGTAACGTACCATAGCTTGTACACACGTATATGGGTAACGTACCACAGCTTGTACACACGTATATAGGTAACGTACCATAGCTTGTACACACGTACATATGTAACGTACCACAGCTTGTACACACGTATATAGGTAACGTAACACAGCTTATACACACGTATATAGGTAACGTACCACAGCTTGTACATACATATATAGGTAACGTACCACAGCTTGTACACACGTATATAGGTAACGTACCACAGCTTGTACACACGTATATAGGTAACGTACCACAGCTTGTACACACGTATATAGGTAACTTACCACAGCTTGTACATACATATATAGGTAACGTACCACAGCTTGTACACACGTCTATAGGTAACGTACCACAGCTTGTACACACGTATATAGGTAACGTACCACAGCTTGTACACACGTATATATGTAACGTACCACAGCTTGTACACACGTATATAGGTAACGTACCACAGCTTGTACACACGTATATAGGTAACGTACCACAGCTTGTACACACGTATATAGGTAACGTACCACAGCTTGTACACACGTATATATGTAACGTACCACAGCTTGTACACACGTATATAGGTAACGTACCACAGCTTGTACACACGTATATAGGTAACGTACCACAGCTTGTACACACGTATATAGGTAACGTACCACAGCTTGTACACACGTATATAGGTAACGTACCACAGCTTGTACACACGTATATATGTAACGTACCACAGCTTGTACACACGTATATATGTAACGTACCACAGCTTGTACACACGTATATAGGTAACGTACCACAGCTTGTACACACGTATATATGTAACATACCCAACTTGTACACACGTACATAGGTACCATACCCAACTTGTACACACGTACATAGGTACCATACCCAACTTGTACACACGTATATAGGTAACGTACCATAGCTTGTACACACGTATATAGGTAACTTACCATAGCTTGTACACACGTACATAGGTAACGTACCACAGCTTGTACACACGTATATAGGTAACGTACCACAGCTTGTACACACGTATAAATGTAACGTACCACAGCTTGTACACACGTATATAGGTAACGTACCACAGCTTGTACATACATATATAGGTAACGTACCACAGCTTCTACACACGTCTATAGGTAACGTACCACAGCTTGTACACACGTATATAGGTAACGTACCACAGCTTGTACACACGTATATAGGTAACGTACCATAGCTTGTACACACGTATATAGGTAACGTAACACAGCTTGTACACACGTATATATGTAACGTAACACAGCTTATACACACGTATATAGGTAACGTACCACAGCTTGTACATACATATATAGGTAACGTACCACAGCTTGTACACACGTATATAGGTAACGTACCACAGCTTGTACACACGTATATAGGTAACGTACCACAGCTTGTACACACGTATATAGGTAACGTACCACAGCTTGTACATACATATATAGGTAACGTACCACAGCTTGTACACACGTATATAGGTAACGTACCACAGCTTGTACACACGTATATAGGTAACGTACCACAGCTTGTACACACGTATATAGGTAACGTACCACAGCTTGTACACACGTATATAGGTAACATACCACAGCTTGTACACACGTATATATGTAACGTACCACAGCTTGTACACACGTATATATGTAGCGTACCACAGCTTGTACACACGTATATATGGACCGTACCATAGCTTGTCCACACGTATATAGGTAACGTACCACGGCTTGTACATACGTATATAGGTTATGTACCACAGCTTGTACACACGTATATATGTAACGTACCACAGCTTGTACACACGTATATATGTAACGTACCACAGCTTGTACACACGTATATAGGTAACGTACCACAGCTTGTACACACGTATATATGTAACGTACCACAGCTTGTACACACGTATATATGTAACGTACCACAGCTTGTACACACGTATATATGTAACGTACCACAGCTTGTACACACGTATATAGGTAACGTACCACAGCTTGTACACACGTATATATGTAACATACCCAATTTGTACACACGTACATAGGTACCATACCCAACTTGTACACACGTACATAGGTACCATACCCAACTTGTACACACGTATATAGGTAACGTACCATAGCTTGTACACACGTATATAGGTAACGTACCATAGCTTGTACACACGTACATAGGTAACGTACCACAGCTTGTACACACGTATATAGGTAACGTACCACAGCTTGTACACACGTATATATGTAACGTACCACAGCTTGTACACACGTATATAGGTAACGTAAACGTACCACAGCTTGTACATACGTATATATGAAACGTACCACAGCTTGTACACACGTATATAGGTAACGTACCACAGCTTGTACACACGTATATAGGTAACTTACTACAGCTTGTACACACGTATATAGGTAACGTACCACAGCTTGTACACACGTAGATATGAGACGTACCACAGCTTGTACACACGTATATATGGACCGTACCATAGCTTGTACACACGTATATAGGTAACGTACCACGGCTTGTACATACGTATATAGGTTATGTACCACAGCTTGTACACACGTATATATGTAACGTACCACAGCTTGTACACACGTATATATGTAACGTACCACAGCTTGTACACACGTATATAGGTAACGTACCATAGCTTGTACACACGTATATATGTAACGTACCACAGCTTGTACACACGTATATATGTAACGTACCACAGCTTGTACACCCGTATATAGGTAACGTACCACAGCTTGTACATACATATATAGGTAACGTACCATAGCTTGTACACACGTATATATGTAACGTACCACAGCTTGTACACACGTATATAGGTAACGTACCACAGCTTGTACACACGTATATAGGTAACGTAACACAGCTTATACACACGTATATAGGTAACGTACCACAGCTTGTACATACATATATAGGTAACGTACCACAGCTTGTACACACGTATATAGGTAACGTACCACAGCTTGTACACACGTATATAGGTAACGTACCACAGCTTGTACACACGTATATAGGTAACTTACCACAGCTTGTACATACATATATAGGTAACGTACCACAGCTTGTACACACGTCTATAGGTAACGTACCACAGCTTGTACACACGTATATAGGTAACGTACCACAGCTTGTACACACGTATATATGTAACGTACCACAGCTTGTACACACGTATATAGGTAACGTACCACAGCTTGTACACACGTATATAGGTAACGTACCACAGCTTGTACACACGTATATAGGTAACGTACCACAGCTTGTACACACGTATATATGTAACGTACCACAGCTTGTACACACGTATATATGTAACGTACCACAGCTTGTACACACGTATATAGGTAACGTACCACAGCTTGTACACACGTATATAGGTAACGTACCACAGCTTGTACACACGTATATAGGTAACGTACCACAGCTTGTACACACGTATATATGTAACGTACCACAGCTTGTACACACGTATATATGTAACGTACCACAGCTTGTACACACGTATATAGGTAACGTACCACAGCTTGTACACACGTATATATGTAACATACCCAACTTGTACACACGTACATAGGTAACATACCCAACTTGTACACACGTACATAGGTACCATACCCAACTTGTACACACGTATATAGGTAACGTACCATAGCTTGTACACACGTATATAGGTAACTTACCATAGCTTGTACACACGTACATAGGTAACGTACCACAGCTTGTACACACGTATATAGGTAACGTACCACAGCTTGTACACACGTATAAATGTAACGTACCACAGCTTGTACACACGTATATAGGTAACGTACCACAGCTTGTACATACATATATAGGTAACGTACCACAGCTTCTACACACGTCTATAGGTAACGTACCACAGCTTGTACACACGTATATAGGTAACGTACCACAGCTTGTACACACGTATATAGGTAACGTACCATAGCTTGTACACACGTATATAGGTAACGTAACACAGCTTGTACACACGTATATATGTAACGTAACACAGCTTATACACACGTATATAGGTAACGTACCACAGCTTGTACACACGTATATAGGTAACGTACCACAGCTTGTACACACGTATATAGGTAACGTACCACAGCTTGTACACACGTATATAGGTAACGTACCACAGCTTGTACACACGTATATAGGTAACGTACCACAGCTTGTACATACATATATAGGTAACGTACCACAGCTTGTACACACGTATATAGGTAACGTACCACAGCTTGTACACACGTATATAGGTAACGTACCACAGCTTGTACACACGTATATAGGTAACGTACCACAGCTTGTACACACGTATATAGGTAACATACCACAGCTTGTACACACGTATATATGTAACGTACCACAGCTTGTACACACGTATATATGTAGCGTACCACAGCTTGTACACACGTATATATGGACCGTACCATAGCTTGTCCACACGTATATAGGTAACGTACCACGGCTTGTACATACGTATATAGGTTATGTACCACAGCTTGTACACACGTATATATGTAACGTACCACAGCTTGTACACACGTATATATGTAACGTACCACAGCTTGTACACACGTATATAGGTAACGTACCACAGCTTGTACACACGTATATATGTAACGTACCACAGCTTGTACACACGTATATATGTAACGTACCACAGCTTGTACACACGTATATATGTAACGTACCACAGCTTGTACACACGTATATAGGTAACGTACCACAGCTTGTACACACGTATATATGTAACATACCCAATTTGTACACACGTACATAGGTACCATACCCAACTTGTACACACGTACATAGGTACCATACCCAACTTGTACACACGTATATATGTAACGTACCACAGCTTGTACACACGTATATAGGTAACGTACCATAGCTTGTACACACGTACATAGGTAACGTACCACAGCTTGTACACACGTATATAGGTAACGTACCACAGCTTGTACACACGTATATATGTAACGTACCACAGCTTGTACACACGTATATAGGTAACGTAAACGTACCACAGCTTGAACATACGTATATATGAAACGTACCACAGCTTGTACACACGTATATAGGTAACGTACCACAGCTTGTACACACGTATATAGGTAACTTACTACAGCTTGTACACACGTATATAGGTAACGTACCACAGCTTGTACACACGTAGATATGAGACGTACCACAGCTTGTACACACGTATATATGTAACGTACCATAGCTTGTACACACGTATATAGGTAACGTACCACGGCTTGTACATACGTATATAGGTTATGTACCACAGCTTGTACACACGTATATATGTAACGTACCACAGCTTGTACACACGTATATATGTAACGTACCACAGCTTGTACACACGTATATAGGTAACGTACCATAGCTTGTACACACGTATATATGTAACGTACCACAGCTTGTACACACGTATATATGTAACGTACCACAGCTTGTACACCCGTATATAGGTAACGTACCACAGCTTGTACATACATATATAGGTAACGTACCATAGCTTGTACACACGTATATATGTAACGTACCACAGCTTGTACACACGTATATAGGTAACGTACCACAGCTTGTACACACGTATATAGGTAACGTACCACAGCTTGTACACACGTATATAGGTAACGTACCACAGCTTGTACACACGTATATAGGTAACGTACCACAGCTTGTACACACGTATATATGTAACGTACCACAGTTTGTACACACGTATATATGTAACGTACCACAGCTTGTACACACGTATATATGGACCGTACCATAGCTTGTACACACGTATATAGGTAACGTACCACGGCTTGTACATACGTATATAGGTTACGTACCACAGCTTGTACACACGTATATAGGTAACGTACCACAGCTTGTACACACGTATATAGGTAACGTACCATAGCTTGTACACACGTATATAGGTAACGTACCATAGCTTGTACACACGTATATATGACACGTACCATAGCTTGTACACACGTATATATGAAACGTACCACAGCTTGTACACACGTATATAGGTAACGTACCACAGCTTGTACACACGTATATATGTAACATACCCAACTTGTACACACGTACATAGGTACCATACCCAACTTGTACACACGTACATAGGTAATATACCCAACTTGTACACACGTATATAGGTAACGTACCATAGCTTGTACACACGTATATAGGTAACGTACCACAGCTTGTACACAGGTATATAGGTAACGTACCATAGCTTGTACACACGTACATAGGTAACGTACCACAGCTTGTACACACGTATATAGGTAACGTACCACAGCTTGTACACACGTATATATGTAACGTACCACAGCTTGTACACACGTATATAGGTAACGTAAACGTACCACAGCTTGTACATACGTATATATGAAACGTACCACAGCTTGTACACACGTATATAGGTAACGTACCACAGCTTGTACACACGTATATAGGTAACGTACTACAGCTTGTACACACGTAGATATGAAACGTACCACAGCTTGTACATACGTATATATGTAACGTACCACAGCTTGTACATACGTATATAGGTAACGTACCACAGCTTGTACACACGTATATAGGTAACGTACCACAGCTTGTACACACGTATATAGGTAACGTACCACAGCTTGTACACACGTATATATGTAACGTACCACAGCTTGTACACACGTATATAGGTAACGTAAACGTACCACAGCTTGTACATACGTATATATGAAACGTACCACAGCTTGTACACACGTATATAGGTAACGTACCACAGCTTGTACACACGTATATAGGTAACGTACTACAGCTTGTACACACGTAGATATGAAACGTACCACAGCTTGTACATACGTATATATGTAACGTACCACAGCTTGTACATACGTATATAGGTAACGTACCACAGCTTGTACACACGTATATATGTAACGTACCACAGATTGTAAACACGTATATATGAAACGTAACACAGCTTGTACACACGTATATATGTAACGTACCACAGCTTGTACACACATAAACTAAGCTAAACAGAACGCTGTCATATTTTTGAGACTCAAGTCTCAGTCCGCTAAACACAGAATGTGGTATGTTTTGAATCTTTGCGCTTATTGTTTTACTTGACTGTGTGTCAGTAATATTACACGATCTGTTGTAAAGTGACAATCATTAAATCCATGTCCAGACGTACCTCGTCCAATGATATAATCAACATACCAGAATATATTCTAAACGTAAATATCAAAGTCTATTTAAACTGTCAGTGTCTTTCGTTTCGTTCGTCATCCTGATGATCCTCACCTCACTCTGGTAGTAGTTGACATATTAATTTTACAAATACTAGTTAGGTTCTGCTGTGAGCATTCTTAAGCATTGGACACTATCTTACAGAATGCATACAAATGTGAAAATATGAAAAAAATATATTTCAACGAAAGTGCATTTTGTTTAAGGATGTGGTGGTTCGTCTGGCTGTGACAGTGGGTTTGGTGGCGCCAGCTCTTGTGAACCAGACAGTTTCTCTGGCGGCTGTTCAACCGCTTTTTCTACAGACGACACATTTGGAAGTTCATCGTTTGGTCATAGCGGTCTTCCCCATTCGACTTTTGGACATTCAGTTGTGCCATCACACACAGGATTTAGTTCAGGAAACCATGTTGTACATATGCAGGTAATTTTATGTTATATCTGTATATCATTCGTCACCAGTAATAAAAGTAACAACCCACAGCCCCACCCACTTGGTTGAATTCCTGGGTACGTCGTACCATAATGCATAACATACGCAAGCCATATTGCGGGTGCTCAGTTTGAGGTAAGCGCGGTTGAGTTGTGACTATGGCATTGGGGTATAGGGTTAAATTTGTAATTTTACAGTATTTAAATTATTTATATTATTAAACAGTCCGTTTTCGAATTCAGAACGTTGCTCGAGATGGTTTATCATTGAGATATGATTTTTAATTTCTCATGATCACTTTCTTTTCAGCATGCCCCAACAGCAAACAAGGCGTGTTCAACTTTGTGCTGTATCATTGTAGCTCTAGTGTTCATTGCTGCGTTTGTGGCGATCTTTTTCATTTCAATGAATAGGTTTTGATGGACAAAGCTTGGATGACACATAAGTGGTTTTATAAGCTGTGTGAAGTTAGCTAAACATACGACATTGGACATTGGACATTCAAAATCGAATGCTGTGCTGGCACGACATTGGACATTGGACATTCAAAAGTGAAAGTCGTGCTAGCACGACATTGGACATTGGACATTCAAAATCGAATGTTGTGCTGGTACGACATTGGACATTGGACATTCAAAAGTGAAAGTCGTGCTAGCACGACATTGGACATTGGACATTCAAAATCGAATGTTGTGCTGGCACGACATTTGACATTGGACATTCAAAATCGAATGTTGTGCTGGCACGACATTGGACATTGGACATTCAAAAGTGAAAGTCGTGCTAGCACGACATTGGACATTGGACATTCAAAATCGAATGTTGTGCTGGTACGACATTGGACATTGGACATTCAAAAGTGAAAGTCGTGCTAGCACGACATTGGACATTGAACATTCAAAATCGAATGTTGTGCTGGCACGACATTTGACATTGGACATTCAAAATCGAATGTTGTGCTGGCACGACATTGGACATTGGACATTCAAAAGTGAAAGTCGTGCTAGCACGACATTGGACATTGGACATTCAAAATCGAATGTTGTGCTGGCACGACATTGGACATTGGACATTCAAAAGTGAAAGTCGTGCTAGCACGACATTGGACATTGGACATTCAAAATCGAATGTTGTGCTGGCACGACATTGGACATTGGACATTCAAAATCGAATGTTGTGCTCGCACGACATTGGACATTGGACATTCAAAAGTGAAAGTCGTGCTAGCACGACATTGGACATTGGACATTCAAAATCGAATGTTGTGCTGGCACGACATTGGACATTGGACATTCAAAAGTGAAAGTCGTGCTAGCACGACATTGGACATTGGACATTCAAAATCGAATGTTGTGCTGGCACGACATTGGACATTGGACATTCAAAATCGAAAGTCGTGCTAGCACGACATTGGACATTGGACATTCAAAATCGAATGTTGTGCTGGCACGACATTGGACATTGGACATTCAAAAGTGAAAATCGTGCTAGCACGACATTGGACATTGGACATTCAAAATCGAATGTTGTGCTGGCACGACATTGGACATTGGACATTCAAAAGTGAAAATCGTGCTAGCACGACATTGGACATTCAAAATCGAATGTTGTGCTCGCACGACATTGGACATTGGACATTCAAAAACGATTGTCGTGCCGGCACTACATTGGACATTCATAACCGAATGTTCTGCTGGCACGACATTGGACATTGGACATTCAAAAGTGAAAGTCGTGCTAGCACGACATTGGACATTGGACATTCAAAATCGAATGTTGTGCTGGCACGACATTGGACATTGGACATTCAAAAACGATTGTCGTGCCGGCACTACATTGGACATTCATAACCGAATGTTCTGCTGGCACGACATTGGACATTGGACATTCAAAAGTGAAAGTCGTGCTAGCACGACATTGGACATTGGACATTCAAAATCGAATGTTGTGCTGGCACGACATTGGACATTGGACATTCAAAATCGAATGTCGTGCTAGCACGACATTTGACATTGGACATTCAAAATCGAATGTTGTGCTGGCACGACATTGGACATTGGACATTCAAAATCGAATGTTGTGCTGGCACGACATTGGACATTGGACATTCAAAATCGAATGTCGTGCTAGCACGACATTGGACATTGGACATTCAAAATCGAATGTTGTGCTGGCACGACATTGGACATTCAAGATCGAATGTTGTGCTGGCACGACATTGGACATTGGACATTCAAAAGTGAAAGTCGTGCTAGCACGACATTGGACATTGGACATTCAAAATCGAATGTTGTGCTGGCACGACATTGGACATTGGACATTCAAAAGTTCCTGGTTGTCATATATATTCGCGCAGTGATTCAGATTATGTTAATAGTCAAATCGTTCTTTAAATAGTTCTGGATGCAGCAAAGTGAAGGCAATAAAAAAGAGTTCCATACGGGTACTTGTTTATCTTTGCCCGTTGGGAAGATAAGAATTTCACGCATGGACAAATGTTTGAATCTACTTTTCTGAGGTGGCAGAAATATATATATCCGAAATCTTGGACTGGTGATAAGGCTGCAATTCTAATTTGTCCATTCAAATTATTGTGTTAAATAACGACATTCAACTTGGCTTTTATTTTTTAAAATATGGTTTATAATAACGTATATCTGTCTATTCATAGTGACCAAATATTATTTAGGCATCCAATGGAAGTGGTAAATATTAAGAGAAAAAATATAATGAAACGACAACCAGTATACAAATAATGATTGTTGGACACAGGTCATTTTTACTCTTTAATTATCTGTCAGGAGTACCCTTTAAAATAATACCAAAATTATATGGGATCCCCATGCATCAAAATGTAGCATTATCGCCAATGGTTTATGCATTGACAAGTTTAGCTGTGGGTGTATGTTGCCTTAAGTCACATCCATGTCCGACAATATTATACATTTGAGGTACCTAACACATATTTAACAAAGAAACTTGTATTTGAAAGTCCGCAACATTGTTATTGAGAGTTGTATTTAAACAATCCTTTCGATTGATATACATACATATTCCCATGTAAATGCAGACACATTCATTAATGTAATATAATTATTCTAAAGCTCTGTAGATAAACACATACTGAAGTGCACATTTGTTGGGTTTATATAATTATTTGCGCTTTGTTTCCTTTCAACCCTTTCAACCATTGTCAGTTCTGCCCAAGATGCCATTTCCAATGGCGCTGGTGTCACATTTTACATGTATAAATTGTATATTCTGTAAAACCTATAAGAACTTATGTCGTATGTGATGAAGACGTCATTTTGAATTCTTTAATGTCGATGCGATTGATTATAAAACGCTTTGTGTAATTCTGTCGACTTATCAAAAAGGTTTATCGAACACAATTATTTCATATAAACTTTACCAAATGAAGACGACGTAGCATGTTCGACTGACTGAGTCGATAAAAAAACAAGTCGACAGGCAGGAATAGGTTACTTTATCGACTCATTGACAATATTTTTTTGTGTTTACGTAAAACCAGATAAAAAGATGTACGGACAATTACATTTATACTTGTAGGAATCATCAATGCATGTCTATATTTTCCATATGTCATTAAATACTGTGGATATAATTATCTTCACTTCCTTTATAAATGGTACTAGATGTGTAGCAGTTGTGTGTAAACAATTAAGCTTATTAAAAATATGCCATTTTGAAAGCATTATCACTGTTTGTCTACATATAATCCACGACCATTCATAAGTATATTCATTTGAATCTTTCTCTGCATATGTGACATCATATATATCTGAATCATGCTTAAGTTTCAAATATTGCGATGGAATCGTCATGACAATGCTCTCTTGGTGTTAATAAATTTTAAAATGGTTCATTGCTTTGTGATCTCTGACCCTTTTCAAATAATTTCAAGACAATATCTCAAACAAACAAAAAATCCGAATAATGCATGCAATCAAAATTAATTTAAAGTCGGTAAAAAAAACATTCATTCATAAAACATGTCATACATTGATTTAAATGTGCTAACTGCTAGCACGACTTTCACTTTTGAATGTCCAATGTCCAATGTCGTGCTGGCACAACATTCGATTTTGAATGTCCAATGTCCAATGTCGTGCCAGCACAACATTCGATTTTGAATGTCCAATGTCCAATGTCGTGCTAGCACGACTTTCACTTTTGAATGTCCAATGTCCAATGTCGTGCTGGCACAACATTCGATTTTGAATGTCCAATGTCCAATGTCGTGCTAGCACGACTTTCACTTTTGAATGTCCAATGTCCAATGACGTGCCAGCACGACTTTCACTTTTGAATGTCCAATGTCCAATGTCGTGCTGGCACAACATTCGATTTTGAATGTCCAATGTCCAATGTCGTGCAAGCACAACATTCGATTTTGAATGTCCAATGTCGTGCTAGCACGACTTTCACTTTTGAATGTCCAATGTCCAATGTCGTGCTGGCACAACATTCGATTTTGAATGTCCAATGTCGTGCTAGCACGACTTTCACTTTTGAATGTCCAATGTCCAATGTCGTGCCAGCACGACTTTCACTTTTGAATGTCCAATGTCCAATGTCGTGCTGGCACAACATTCGATTTCGAATGTCCAATGTCCAATGTCGTGCAAGCACAACATTCGATTTTGAATGTCCAATGTCCAATGTCGTGCTAGCACGACTTTCACTTTTGAATGTCCAATGTCCAATGTCGTGCCAGCACAACATTCGATTTTGAATGTCCAATGTCCAATGTCGTGCTAGCACGACTTTCACTTTTGAATGTCCAATGTCCAATGTTGTGCCAGCACGACTTTCACTTTTGAATGTCCAAAGTCCAATGTCGTGCTGGCACAAAATTCGATTTTGAATGTCCAATGTCCAATGTCGTGCCAGCACAACATTCGATTTTGAATGTCCAATGTCCAATGTCGTGCTAGCACGACTTTCACGTTTGAATGTCCAATGTCCAATGTCGTGCCAGCACAACATTCGATTTTGAATGTCCAATGTCCAATGTCGTGCTAGCACGACTTTCACTTTTGAATGTCCAATGTCCAATGTCGTGCCAGCACAACATTCGATTTTGAATGTCCAATGTCCAATGTCGTGCTAGCACGACAATCGTTTTTGAATGTCCAATGTCCAATGTCGTGCCAGCACAACATTCGATTTTGAATGTCCAATGTCGTGCTAGCACGACTTTCACTTTTGAATGTCCAATGTCCAATGTCGTGTCAGCACAACATTCGATTATGAATGTTCAATGTCCAATGTCGTGCCGGCACGACAATCGTTTTTGAATGTCCAATGTCCAATGTCGTGCTAGCACGACTTTCACTTTTGAATGTCCAATGTCCAATGTCGTGCCAGCACAACATTCGATTTTGAATGTCCAATGTCCAATGTCGTGCCAGCACAACATTCGATTTTGAATGTCCAATGTCCAATGTCGTATGTTTAGCTAACTTCACACAGCTGGTTTTATATTCTAATAAACTTTGACACAAAGGAACGACGAGACTAAAATGTGTTCGTGCAAACATCCACCTGTGTATTACGGGCTGGGGCTCTTTAAAAAGATGTAGGCCGTGTGCGCTACAAGGTGCATTGTCTGGCAGTACCCGTGTGCGCTATAAGGTGCATTGTCTGGCAGTAGCCGTGTGCGCTACAAGGTGCATTGTCTGGCAGTACCCGTGTGCGCTACAAGGTGCATTGTCTGGCAGTAGCCGTGTGCGCTACAAGGTTCATTGTCTGGCAGTAGCCGTGTGCGCTACAAGGTGCATTGTCTGGCAGTAGCCGTGTGCGCTACAAGGTGCATTGTTTGGCAGTAGCCGTGTGCGCTACAAGGTGCATTGTCTGGCAGAAGCCGTGTGCGCTACAAGGTGCATTGTCTGGCAGAAGCCGTGTGCGCTACAAGGTTCATTGTCTGGCAGTAGCCGTGTGCGCTACAAGGTTCATTGTCTGGCAGTAGCCGTGTGCGCTACAAGGTTCATTGTCTGGCAGTAGCCGTGTGCGCTACAAGGTTCATTGTCTGGCAGTAGCCGTGTGCGCTACAAGGTTCATTGTCTGGCAGTAGCCGTGTGCCCTACAAGGTTCATTGTCTGGCAGTAGCCGTGTGCGCTACAAGGTTCATTGTCTGGCAGTAGCCGTGTGCGCACAAGGTTCATTGTCTGGCAGTAGCCGTGTGCGCTACAAGGTTCATTGTCTGGCAGTAGCCGTTTGCGCTACAAGGTTCATTGTCTGGCAGTAGCCGTTTGCGCTACAAGGTTCACTGTCTGGCAGTAGTCGTTTGCGCTACAAGGTGCACTGTCTGGCAGTAGCCGTGTGCGCTACAAGGTGCATTGTCTGGCAGTAGCCGTGTGCGCTACAAGGTGCATTGTCTGGCAGAAGACGTGTGCGCTACAAGGTTCATTGTCTGGCCGTAGCCGTGTGCGCTACAAGGTTCATTGTCTAGGTAGCCCTGTGTGATTGACTGGTGGAACCTATATTGTTTATATTGGTGTTATCGAAGAACTGCATCCACAGTAGAGTGATCACAACGGTTTGCGTACTTTTTGTTATACATTTTGAACACCCTTTAACGCGCATCTTTGTGTACTGTATATTTGAATATTTCAGTATGTAAGTAGCATTGTCCTTTAGTTTTTAATTCCTTATCTCTTTTTAAAAGTCTCATCAACCTTATTTTGAAGAAATAGTCTATAGTCTAATGGTTAATAAATATATGTTTTGTACGTAATTATTTGTGTTAAGCAGAATAATTAATTTGATTGTGATTATTCATCTTCGTTTGAAGACTGTGTGTCCTTATACTTACACTTTCTCTCTACCTTCTGTGATATGTATATTTTGATACTGATAATGTCTGTGTTAAATAAAATAAACATGTTCCTCAAACTTGAGTTCTAATCATTTACCTAAAACAAAATCTGGAAGATGTGCATCTTCTGCTATTGAAAGGTTTCTTCCTTTAAGACAAGAATGGTAGGTTCGATCCACACCAAGGTCAGAGAGGTCTAGTGGTATAGGTGACCACCTATAACCCATGCGTTTGTAGGTTCGATCCACACCAGGGTGAAAGAGGTGTAGTGAAAAGATGACCACATATCACACATGCGTCTGTAGGTTCGATCCACACCAGGGTGAGAGAGGTGTAGTGGTATAGGTGACCACATATCACACATGCGTCTGTAGGTTCGATCCACACCAGGGTGAGAGAGGTGTAGTGGTATAGATGACCACATATCTCACATGCGTCTGTAGGTTCGATCCACACCAGGGTGAGAGAGGTGTAGTGGTGTAGGTGACCACATATCTCACATGCGTCTGTAGGTTCGATCCACACCAGAGTGAGAGAGGTCTAGTGGTGTAGGTGACCACATATCACACATGCGTCTGTAGGTTCGATCCACACCAGGGTGAGAGAGGTCTAGTGGTGTAGGTGACCACATATCTCACATGCGTCTGTAGGTTCGATCCACAACAGGGTGAGAGAGGTCTAGTGGTATAGGTGACCACATATCACACATGCGTCTGTAGGTTCGATCCACACCAGGGTGAGAGAGGTCTAGTGGTGTAGGTGACCACATATCACACATGCGTCTGTAGGTTCGTTCCACAACAGGGTGAGAGAGGTCTAGTGGTATAGGTGGCCACATATCACACATGCGTCTGTAGGTTCGATCCACACCAGGGTGAGAGAGGTCTGGTGGTATAGGTGGCCACATATCACACATGCGTCTGTAGGTTCGATCCACACCAGGGTGAGAGAGGTCTAGTGGTATAGGTGACCACATATCACACATGCGTCTGTAGGTTCGATCCACACCAGGGTGAGAGAGGTATATTGGTATAGGTGACCACATATCTCACATGCGTCTGTAGGTTCGATCCACACCAGGGTGAGAGAGGTCTGGTGGTATAGGTGACCACATATCACACATGCGTCTGTAGGTTCGATCCACACCAGGGTGAGAGAGGTCTAGTGGTATAGGTGGCCACATATCTCACATGCGTCTGTAGGTTCGATCCACACAAGCATGAGAGAGGTGTAGTGGTATAGGTGACCACCTATAACCCATGCGTCTGTAGGTTCGTTCCACACCAGGGTGAGAGAAGTCTAGTGGTATAGGTGTTGACGTATCACCCACGAGTCTGTAGAGTTGATCCTCGCCAGGGTGAGAGTGGTCTAGTGGTATAGGTGTCCGCCTCTCACCCAAGAGGTCAAGGGTTTGATCCTCACCAGGGTGAGAGTGGTCTAGTCGTAAAGGTGTCCGCCTCTCACCAAAGAGGTCAAGGGTTTGATCACCAACAGGATGAGAGTGGTCTAGTGGTAAAGGTGTCCGGCTCTATCCGATGTGTTTGGTGCGATCCCCACCAGGGTGAGAGAGGTCTTGTGGTATAGATGTCCGCCTGTCAATCAATGGGTTGTAGGTTTAATCGCCACAAGAGCCTCGAAGCCTTTTAAGAAGAAATCGAATACCGAGTTCCGCCCAAGAAGCCGTTTTTATTACAGGTTACAGCTGTTTTCACAATCAAGCTTAAATCAAGTAATATATTAAACTAAACATAACCTTTCAATGGCATTGATTCAATCAATGACGTTGACTGTACTTGTTCGAGGTATTATCACTACTGTTGCCTGCTCTACGCTTATGTTTGTGTTTTTGAGCGTTTACTTGATTTTTGTTCAAAATTATGTGTTGTCTTCTGTTCAAATCGACCGATCTACCTGATTAAAATCAATCGATAAGGGCTGACTCCTGATGTAAATAGAATTTGAACCATATTGCCATAACATTGGACAAGTCATAATTTCGGAAACTTGAACAAACAAACGACTGCCAATAACATTAGGCGAGGAAACTGTTGTAAGAAATTCGTAAATAAATTTAAATACGACATTACAAAAACACATTGCTGTCATTTCCAATTTAAATAGTATGTACATGTACAACATGTACTACCTACGTCAGAACCACGCTCCCAATGTAATAAGTAAGAAATTAAAATCTCAAGAATTACTATCAATCGATAGCTGACTGTTTCTGCTATATCTTACTTATTACACTTTAACAAAAGCTTAAAGACAAAGGGATATACGTTTATAATAATTTATTGTCAATAAATAACAAGCAACAAATGATAACAAATAATAATACATCAGATTGTAGTTCTGGAACTGGAATGAAAGCGAGGCCGGAAGTGACGTATGCACTACAGCGCATCTGATGAACCATCTCTGCTTTTCGTCTTTGGATATGTTTAGCGCTTACTTGCCACCAGTTCTGAAAACATAAACGAATTAATATTAGTGAAATAACATTTAACTATATCTAATTACATTCAGAGAGAGTCCTCGTATTATG